>NC_092156.1:70034466-70351966 GCF_045791955.1 Oncorhynchus clarkii lewisi | reverse complement strand
CGTTGTGGCTTTATCCACTTGTTAGGATCATCAATATAGCGGTCTGAGTTGTTGAGATGTGTCTACTTTGCTGTTCTCTGCTTGCTGTATAACACAACTCCAATTTCTGCCCACAACATTCAGGCGATGAAGGAAAATTACAGGTAACAAGTTAGAACTTATTTGATGAAAAACAAAATGTAACTTTGAAGAGTCATCGTAGACAGGTTGTTTTTCTATTGGCTGCAAAGGCTGGAAGATGCCTGTGCAGACTGGGCTCTGTCTTTGCAGAAACACCAGTGTAGATGGGTAGGTTGACTTTATCACGGCACTTCGTCTCACCTCTGACCTTGAGCCACACGTCACATACACCCCAGACTGACTGTGGTATTTCTTCTAAATGGATTACTCTACCCCCTGTCAGTCACTATCTCTGTTTGTTACCATCTCTATCAGTCTGTCTCACTGGTCTGGTCTCTCTTATACAGAATGTCAGATACACAGATAAACAGTCAACACAGAGGGTTTGGCAAGTATCTGGTTCACAGGTGTAACCGATATGAAATGGCTAGCTAGTTAGCGGTGGTACGCGCTAATAGCGTTTGAATCGGTGACGTCACTCACTCTGAGACCTTTATTTATTTATTTTACCTTTATTTCACTAGGCAAGTCAGTTAAGAACAAATTATTTTCCCAATTCTTGACACAATTGGGATCTATAAGAAATACAGTACTAAATACAGTGTTATTTCTATAAGAAATAACAGTAAGAATGATCTTTTATAGCAATGTGACTATGAATTATGATTCCATACAGCGAAAAACAGAACCAAATCGTACTTTTATGCTTCATTTGGAAAAATGGTGATGCATTTCACAAATATGCTGAGAAGAAAGCAAATAGCTTTGCCCCAGAAACAGCTGAATGCAGCATAGACGAGGTGAACTGATTTCAGTAGGAAGAACACAAACTGGACTCCTGTCTGATTGAACAATCCATGACTTCCATATGACTTAGAGTGGAGGTCTGTGGAGGAACGGAATATGAGCCTAATTGAAACAAAACAGTCTGGCTTGTTGAACTTTTAGGTGGAATAAATTAAATTGCTCATTGTGCAAGTTAACCGTCCTAGCTGCAGACACAGTGTGTGTGTGTATGTGTGTGCGTAGGGTGCACATGCATACATGTGTGTTTGAGTGTGTGCAGATGCATGCACTTGTGAATCAGGGCTCCCTTGTAAAAGAGAAATTGGTCTCAATGGGACACATGAATAAAGGTTAAATGTGTGTGCATTTGCGTTCATGCATGAATGTCTGTGTATCCCTAAACGCGTGTGTGTTTTCTCTCACCATAGCGGCGCTCTTCATGGCGTGGCCGATGACCACGATGACAAGTCCCCTGAAGCTCTGGAGGGTGCCGTTGGCGGGACACTGCACCAGCTCCCCGTCCGGAGGTCAGGATCATTATGAGATGGTAATACATTGAGATTATCTCAGATGTCCTTAATAACTTAGGGTGACCAATAAGTCATTAGAAGAGGGCCATACATGCTTATGTCAAACAATGCATTATAACCATAGTTTTGGGGTGGGGGTGCTGCGACACGCATGCGTGTGTACGTGGTGTGCATGTGTATGGCTGATGGGTGGGCATTATTGAGCATGTAGAAAAATGTTGGACATGTCTGCAGGTGGTTTGGACGGCAGTCTTGCGGTCTACTGTGATCTGGGGTTGCACAGTGTGAAAAGCAGGCTGCCACCATGTGTGACCTATTGGTGAGCCAGGCACAGTCAATCAGAAATAGTTTTTTCCTAACAAAAGGGCTTCATTACAGACAGAAATACTCCTCAGTGGGTGGGCCGGATGTGGAGGTCCTGGGTTGGCTTGGTTACACGTGGTCTGCGGTTGTGAGGCCGGTTAGACGTATTGCCAAATTCTCTAAAAGGATATTCGAGGCAGCTTATGGTAGAGAAATGAACAATTAAGTTCTCTGGCAACAGCTCTGGTGGACATTCCTGCATTCAGCATTCCAATTGCATGCTCCCTCAAAACTTGAGACATCTGTGGCATTATGTTGTCTGACAAAACTGCACATTTTAAATGGGTCTTTTATTCTCCCCAGCACAAGGTGCATCTGTGTAATGACCATGCTATTAAATCATCTTCTTGATATGCCACACCTGTCAGGTGGATGGATTATCTTGGCAAATAAGAAATGCTCACTAACAGGGATGTAAACACATTTGTGCACAGAATTTGCGAGACATACGTTTTTTTTTAGTATGGAACATTTCTGGTATCTTTTATTTCAGCTCATAAAACATGGGACCAACACTTTACATGTGCAATATTTAAGTGAGTTCAACAGAGTTCAACAGTAAAGCCAATTCTGTGTTTGTTGGCAGTTTGAGCTTTCTTTTACAAAATGTCCGACACTCCTTACACATCAAGGGATGCGTTAAACACCTGAATTAGTTTCCTGGTTCCCCATGGTCTTTTGAGGTAAATCATTATTATTTGAACGAGTAGGTGGCCTGTAAATATTTAATGAGGCTCTTGTGAAAGACACATGTCTGAAGAACCAATGAAATGTGTTCAGTAATTGTAACATATTGTCTGACATTTAAATACCACAAGCCGTCATATCTCATCTCTCGTCACGGTTTTGAATAGCAGGCCCTGCTGCGTGTCGTCGACATCCACTGAAGAGCTGCATGGGTAGAGACAAATGCAGAAGAGCCGGGCCTCTTGTAAAGGTAGCTGAGCTGTCTCTACAGCGATTGGTCCAATACAGGGGCCTGGCCCACCCACCAAGAGGACTAGGCGAGTGTATAAACACAGTCCATGTAGATCCCTAACAAATCCTCCACCTGTATCCAAAGAACCCTCTAGACAAACATACAACAGGCTACATGTTGACATTCCTGCTCCAATAACACTATAGTGTTGATTATGACGTCGCCCACTGTGTATCAGTGTTTGCAGATCAGGTCAAACAGTGGTGTGCCACAGTACCAGGCTGTGTCTATATTTGCGGTGATCAGCTCTGTGACAGACTGACAGACACCTGGCAGAGGGCCAGGACACACCGAGAGGTGTGTGGGTGTGTGTGGTGATATGCTTCAGTGACATTGAAAGACTAGAGCAAGGTGACTCAGTGCTGTGCAGTCGTGGTCAAAAGTTTTGAGAACGACACAAATATATATATTTTTTTTCACAAAGTCTGCTGCCTCAGTGTCTTTAGATATTTTTGTCAGATGTTACTATGGAATACTGAAGTATATTTACAAGCATTTCATAAAGTGTCAAAGGCTTTTATTGACAATTACATGAAGTTTATGCAAAGAGTCAATATTTGCAGTGTTTGACCCTTCTTTTTCAAGACCTCTGCAATCCGCCCTGGCATGCTGTCAATTCACTTCTGGGCCACTGATGGCAGACCATTCTTGCATAATCAATGCTTGGAGTTTGTCAGAATTTGTAGGTTTTTGTTTGTCCACCCGCCTCTTGAGGATTGACCACAAGTTCTCAATAGGATTAAGGTCTAGGTAGTTTCCTGGCCATGGACCCAAAATATCGATGTTTTGTTCCCCGAGCTACTCTTGTGCAAAGCAATGATGACGGCACGTGTTTCTTTTCAGGTAACCGTGGTTGACAGAGGAAGAACAATGATTCCAAGCACCACCCTCCTTTTGAAGCTTCCAGTCTGTTATTCAATCTCAATCAGCATGACAGTGATCTCCAGCCTTGTCCACATCAACACTCACACCTGTGTTAACGAAATAATCACTGACAGGATGTCAGCTGGTCCTTTTGTGGCAAAAATGAAATGCAGTGGAAATGTTTTTTGGTGATTCAGTTCATTTGCATGACAAAGAGGGACTTTTCATCACTCTTCATAACATTCTGGAGTATATGCAAATTGCCATCATACAAACTGAGGCAGCAGACATTATGAAAATGTATATTTGTGTCATTCTCAAAACGTTTGGCCATAACTGTAGGGTAGGCCTACTGTTTGGATGGGTCTGTGTCAAGGGTGTGTGTGTGTGTGTGTGTGTGTGTGTGCGCACATTCATGCGTGTATGAGTAGTTACATGTACATGTATGTGTATGGGTGTGTGTTTGAGGTTGGAGAGGGCGTGTATTTGCTTGAGCGACATGGAGACCTGGAAACATCCAGATGGAAAGAAGAAGAGGGAGAGCCTGGCGGACTGATGACAGACTGTGGGTGGGGACCATAGCGATGCCACACACTACAACGACAACTATCAATCATCTGGTTGCTATAACCCCCCAAACACATATGCCAATACACTGTAGATCAAACAATCTCACATGTTGCTCACCTGTCACTGACTTTGGCTGTGATTGGCTGTGGCCTGAAACTGAGCAACTGGCTAGAAAACAGGAGTATCCTACACGTTACTGTGAAAACATATTTTGGAGTTCCATGAGTGTTTAATGTGGTGTTAGTGACAAGCCTCTGATCTTTCCTCACTTTGTCATTCTATCAGGTATCCTATATCTCTTTGCCCTGAGGCCTGATACTGTACCTCCAGAAGACAACCTGAGGCCTGATACTTCCAGAAGACAACCTGAGACCTGATACTTCCAGAAGACAACCTGAGGCCTGATACTGTACCTCCAGAAGACAACCTGAGACCTGATACTTCCAGAAGACAACCTGAGGCCTGATACTCTACCTCCAGAAGACAACCTGAGGCCTGATACTTCCAGAAGACAACCTGAGGCCTGATACTCTACCTCCAGAAGACAACCTGAGACCTGATACTTCCAGAAGAAAACCAACCTGAGGCCTGATACCTCCAGAAGACAACCAACCAACCCCTGGGTGGGGATTTTTTTGGTTTGCCCGTGCTGCAGATCGCTGTATTGGTCCGCTAATACAGGACTATTAAAGGCCCAGTGCATTACTTTTGTGATCTTTTTTATATAATAATAATTGATAATAAATATATGTGATTTTTATTCTGATTTTTCAGGGGGTGCTGCAGCACCCTCGGCACCCCTACTTCCCGCGGCTATGATTAGAACCACATCATAAATCATTCATTAAGTCTATTAGCATTCAGTAGTGATACAGTGTGCTCCATGACAGTGTTTAAATCCCTGCATACCACTATGTGTATGAACATCTGATGTGGATTCTTACACTACAGTATAGTGCTGTTCAGCTAAACTGTTACCTCATTTCACAAGTTAACTTTTAACTTCTTGAAGGTTCTGCAAGTGTTTTTCTGCAAGTGTCTCATGTGCACAGTAATCTCCAGGCCATGTGTCCACACTGTCTGTTTATTATAAAATACAGGGATCTATAGTGGACTAGGCCTGTCGAGGGCTAGCTAATACACCAAGACCATGGTAGCTTGCTTGCTCCAATCAGATTAATTGCAGGTATCACTTAAAATGTCTGTGCACAATTGGGTGTAACATATGCTTGATGTCCACAATATGGGAAATGATTGAGTGACTAAAGAAATCTTTAAATCAATCATTTATCCACCTCTGTTTAGTCGTGCATAATGAATACTACAAGACAATACAAGATCACTGATTAAAAAATACCTTCTGGGTAAGTGCAATCATGGACACAGTACACTATACAGTGCATCACAGCATACAGTGCATCACAGCATACAGTGCATCCCCCCAATGACCACCCCCTACCCAGAGTGTAATAATTTAATGTGTGCATGTCATTGTCTGTCTGAGGTGAACTTGAGACAGGGGGTCTGTCTTGGTCTGTCAGCCTAACAGAGTCTACCAGAAGTTTCTATTATGAGACAGCAGCTGATCTGGCTGCCAAAGACAGTATCCAGAAATAGGAGGGAGGAGAAAGGAGGAGAGGAAATATCACGAGCCAGGCAAATTAATGTAATAACTCAATCTTGGGGGGAGGTAAAGAAATTAGGGTAAAGAAAGAAAACAAAAGACAATATGTCTGTTAAGATCTGCTGAGCGCCAGCCAGCTCGCGCTGAGGGAACAGTGTTATCTATCTGCTGAGTGCCAGGCAGCTCGTGCTGGGGGAACAGTGTTAGCTATCTGCTGAGTGCCAGGCAGCTCGCGCTGAGGGAACAGTGTTAGCTATCTGCTGAGTGTCAGGCAGCTCGCGCTGGGGGAACAGTGTTAGCTATCTGCCGAGGGAACAGTGTTAGCTATCTGCCGAGGGAACAGTGTTAGCCATCTGCTGAGCGCCAGGCAGCTCGCGCTGGGGGAACAGTGTTAGCTATCTGCCGAGGGAACAGTGTTAGCTATCTGCTGAGTGCCAGGCAGCTCTCGCTGAGGGAACAGTGTTAGCCATCTGCTGAGTGCCAGGCAGCTTGTGTTGAGGGAACAGTGTTAGCTATCTGCTGAGCGCCAGGCAGCTCGCGCTGAGGGAACAGTGTTAGCTATCTGCCGAGGGAACAGTGTTAGCTATCTGCTGAGCGCCAGGCAGCTCGCGCTGAGGGAGCAGTGTTAGCTATCTGCTGAGTGCCAGGCAGCTCACGCTGAGAGAACAGTGTTAGCTATCTGCTGAGCGCCAGGCAGCTCGCGCTGGGGGAACAGTGTTAGCTATCTGCTGAGTGCCAGGCAGCTCGCACTGAGGGAACAGTGTTAGCTATCTGCTGAGTACCAGGCAGCGCGCGCTGAGTGAACAGTGTTAGTTATCTGCTGAGTGCCAGGCAGCTCACGCTGAGGGAACAGTGTTAGCTATCTGCTGAGTGCCAGGCAGCTTGTGCTGAGGGAACAGTGTTAGCTATAGGCTGAGTGCCAGGCAGCTCGTGCTGAGGGAACAGTGTTAGCTATCTGCTGAGTGCCTGGCAGCTTGTGCTGAGGGAACAGTGTTAGCTATAGGCTGAGTGCCAGGCAGCTCGTGCTGAGGGAACAGTGTTAGCTATCTGCTGAGTGCCTGGCAGCTTGTGTTGAGGGAACAATGAAAGCTAGGCACAAGCGAGCCAGAGAGAAGAACACACTTGTATAATTTAATAATCATTCTCTGGTTTGCTCCGTTTCCGGGTGTAGTTATCGACATTGTTGCTACATCATTTTAAGACGAACGGTGTGATCAATTGAATAACTTTGTGACCAACTGGAGACCCAACACTGTATTTTATCTCAGAATCATCACAATGCAGGGTAGCCAGCTCTAAGTGTCCCAAAGCCCTTTTTGTTATTCAGGGTCAGGAGCCCTGGGAACCGCTGTCTATCAGGACTCTATAGAATGGAGAGGACTTTGTCTGAGGGAGGACGGTTGCCAGGTATTCCCCCTAATCCACCCTCTGGTTAATGGAGCGTTAACTCCCCCTAAAACAATTATCATTCCACTGACCTCTGACGATGACTCTTGAGAGAGTGGCTCACTTTTAAGATGAGAGTATTGGTTACTTAGCGCTGAAAAGTCTACTCCTGATAAACTGAACAACTGTCAGGGAAATAGAACTAGAAGAAAACAAACAGTCCATCTGTGCAGACAAACTGTTTTTGTTTTGTGATATTGCACTTTTATGAATAGCCAAGATGGATTACTAGGTTATTGATTCTGGCAACCCATTTTTAATCTAAGGGACTTATCAGGTGTATCCACGGGGGAGTGTGTGTTAGGCTGTGTCATGCACACACACACACACAATAATGAATCAATAATTCAGCAGCACCCGCCGAGGGTCCCACATCCCACTTAAGGAGTCTGCCTTTTCTTTCCTCCAAGAAAGGTAAAGAAACGTAAATAAAAAATGTGTCTGGGTAACTCTATGTAATTATAACCAGAGGTTAAGTTGGACTTCTAATCAGATCTAACCCCCTGCACATTCACTCACCTTATTTTCTTAGCACACTCTTATCCAGGGTAACTTTGTCCATTGGCTGTCAAATGTGCCAGATGTGTTCACACCCAGTGATAGGGCTAGATGTTTTTCTTGAAGAATTACTCCAAGGACTTCAACAATGTTACCTTGTACAAGCTCAATTCACAACCCGAAGACAAAAGCAGCTTCTCCAATCAGCAGAACATATTAGTCCATCTCACACTTCTGATATATGAATTTCACAGGTATTCTCCACCCTGTGACAAAAAAGTCCAAATGTTTTTCAGTTAACCCAATGAACCTCCCATCCAGTGGCGGTTTTGTAACTTTTGCCCACACGAGTTGTTTTTGCTAGTAGGTGGCTAACAGGCTAGCAGGTGGCTAACAGGCTAGCAGGTGGCTAACAGACAGCTAACAGGCTAGCAGACAGCTAACAGGCTAGCAGGTGGCTAACAGGCTAGCAGGTGGCTAACAGGCTAGCAGGTGGCTAGCAGGTGGCTAACAGGCTAGCAGGTGGCTAACAGGCTAGCAGGTGGCTAACAGGCTATGCGGTAGCTAATAAGCAGGCAGAATGGATACTCCTCAGGTCCAGACCGTGGGGCCCCACAGGGGTGTGTACTTAGTCCTTCTGTATTCGCTGTTCACCCACGACTGCGTGGCCAAACCATCATTAAGTTTGCTGATGACAGGACAGTGATAGGCCTGATCACCAACAACGATGAGACGGCTTAGGAGGTCAGAGAACTGGCAGTGTGGTGCCAGGACAACAACCTCCCCCTCAATGTGGGTAAGACAAAGGAGCTGATCTTGGACTACAGTAAAAGGCGGGCCGAACAGGCCCCCATTAACATCGACTGGGCTGTATTGGAGTGGGTCGAGAGTTTCAAGTTCCTTGGTGTACACATCACCAACGAACTATCATGGGCCAAACATACCAAGACAGTCGTGAAGAGGGCATAACAAAACCTTTTCCCCCCTCACGAGACTGAAAAGATTTGGCATGGGCCCCCATATTCTCAAAAGGTTTTACAGCTGCACCATCGAGAGCATCCTGACCGGTTGCATCACCGCCTGGTATGGCAACTGCTCGGCATCTGACCGTAAGGCGTAACAGAGGGTAGTGCGAACGGCCCAGTACATCATTGGGGCCAAGCTTCCTGCCTTCCAGGACCTATATAATAAGAGGAAAGCCCATAAAATTGTCAGAGACTCCAGTCACCCAAGTTAAACTTTTTTTCTCTGCCACCGCACGGCAAGCGGTACCGGAGCGTCAAGTCTAGGACCAAAAGGCTCCTCAACAGCTTCTACCCCCAAGCCATAAGACTGCTGAACAATTCATAAAAATCACCACCGGACAATTTACATTACACCCCCCCCCCCCCCCCCCCCTACACTGCTGCTACTCGCTGTTCATTTGTTACCTATGCATAGTCACTTCACCCCCACCTACATGTACAGACTACCTCAACTAGCCTACACACTGTGCAGGGGTACCGTTGCCCCCTGTATATTGCCTCGTTATTGTTATCCTTATTGTGTTACTTTCAATTTTAGCCTACTTGGTAAATATTTTATTCTTCTTGAACTGCTCTGTTGGTTAAGGGCTTGTAAGTAAGCATTTCACGGTAAAGTCTACACTTGCTGTATTCAGCGCATGTGGCAAATAAAGTTTGATTTGACGCAGTAGCTAACACTCCAGACCTCCATACTCTCCTCAGCCAGATAGAGGAGAGCACAGAAGGCAAGCCAGTTCTTGAACACAGGACCAGTCATACACAGCCAATGTATACTCTGCACAAAGCCATGGCTGAACTGAACCAACATAAAATATTTCTAAGACTGTGTACTAGCAGTGTGTGAATGGAGTAGCTCAGTCTTGATGGAGCTAAAAAAAGCTACAAGCAAGCCAAACACACACACACACACACACACACACACACTGTACTGGTGGTGGTACTGCACAACACCAATACAGCCTGAAGGTGAAAAGCATATTTCAGTAGCGATCCCTTCTCTGGAGACATAGCCGAGGCCAATAACACGTGCATTTATTCAAAAGAGGTACAGTAGGACTCGTCTTATATGACAACATGCTATAAATTCCCCTTCAAAGTAAAACAGAACACTTGGGCTCTCGTCTCTCTATGTGGTGCTGTGCTAACACAAAACAGCCCAGGGGTAGAAGAAGAGGCATATTTTAATCATCTGCCCTGAAGACCTCCGTCTCTGCTGTGCTTGCTCTTTGGGGTCGAGGTCGTTTTTTTTGTAAAAGCACTTTGTGCCAACTGCTTAATGTGCTGATGTAGAAAAGGCTTCATTAATTGAACCGATCAATTGATTGATTAATTCCCCTCACACACACACACACACACACACACACAGAAGGATACTCCTCGATGCTGCGGATGTCGACGGCAAGGATCTTTGGCTTGCTGGCCTTGCTCCTCTTGGTTTGACCCCCCACCGACAGCTCACACAGGTCAATGAGGTCCTCGGCTGAGATACGGGGGGACACCTCGGCTTTCAGGTCACTCAGCGCCAAGGGCTCCCGCGACTGGAGAGAAGGAGATAAGAGAGAGTTATGACCACTCAGGTAGAATTGGTTTCGTCAGTATACAGTCGTGGCCAAAAGGTTTGAGAATGACACAAATATGACATTTTCACAAAGTCTGCTACCTCAGTTTGTATGATGGCAATTTGCATATACTCCAGAATGTTATGAAGAGTGATCAGATGAATTGCAATTAATTGCAAAGTCCCTCTTTGCCATCAAATGAACTGAATCCCTAAAAAAAATGTCCACTGCATTTCAGCCCTGCCACAAAAGGACCAGCTGACATCATGTCAGTTATTCTCTCGTTAACACAGGTGTGAGTGTTGATGAGGATAAGGCTGGAGATCTCTCTGTCATGCTGATTGAGTTTGAATAACAGACTGGAAGCTTCAAAAGGAGGGTGGTGCTTGGAATCAATGTTCTTCCTCTGTCAGCCATGGTTACCTGCCGTCATCATTGCTTTGCACAAAAAGGGCTTCACAGGCAAGGGCTGCCAGTAAGATTGCACCTAAATCAACCATTTATCAGATCATCAAGAACTTGAAGGAGAGCAGGTCAATTGTTGTGAAGAAGGCTTCAGGGCGCCCAAGAAAGTCCAGCAAGCGTCAGGACCATCTCCTAAAGTTGATTCAGCTGCGGGATCGGGGCACAACCAGTACAGAGCTTGCTCAGGAATGGCAGCAAGCAGGTGTGAGTGCATCTGCATGCACAGTGAGGCGAAGACTTTTGGAGGATGGCCTGGTGTCAAGAAGGGCAGCAAAGAAGCCACTTCTCTCCAGGAAAAACATCAGGGACAGACTGATATTCTGCAAAAGGTACAGGGATTGGACTGCTGAGAACTGGGGCAAAGTCATTCTCTCTGATGAATCCCCTTTCCGATTGTTTTGGGCATCCGGAAAAAAGCTTGTCCGGAGAAGACAAGGTGAGCACTACCATTAGTCCTGTGTCATGCCAACAGTAAAGCATCCTGAGATCATTCATGTGTGGGGTTGCTTCTCAGCCAAGGGAGTGGGCTCACTCACAATTTTGCCTAAGAACACAGCCATGAATAAAGAATGGTACCAACACATCCTCCGAGAGCAACTTCTCCCAACCATCCAGGAACAGTTTGGTGACGAACAATGCCTTTTCCAGCATGATGGAGCACCTTGCCATATGGCAAAAGTGAAAACTAAGTGGTTCGGGGAACAAAACATCAATATTTTGGGTCCATGGCCAGGAAACTCCCCAGACCTTAATCCCATTGAGAACTTCTGGTCAATCCTCAAGAGACGGGTGGACAAACAAAAACCCACAAATTCCGACAAACTCCAAGTATTGATTATGCAATAATGGGCTGCCATCAGTCAGGCTGTGGCCCAGAAGATAAATTGACAGCATGCCAGTGTGGATTGCAGAGGTCTTGAAAAAGAAGGGTCAACACTGCAAATATTGACTCTTTGCATCAACTTCATGTAATTGTCAATAAAAGCCTTTGACACTTATGAAATGCTTGTAATTATACTTCAGTATTCCCTGCTTTCCAAATGACTCTTGTATAATGTCACCTAAACCTCAAAGCTTCCACGAAACATCTCCTTGTAAATATATACAATTACAGAATCTACGGCAATACATGGCAAGGGGCAGGTGATATGCGACAATGCATCATCTGAAGTAGAACTTTTCGATGGATGGCGATGACCTTATGGCAGTTGAATGTATTCCAAAAAAATATATCCTCCTCAGGACACAGCACAAATCAAGTTGTGAAGACCTCTCACGTTCACTGATGGAGCGAGAGAGAGGATGGGATCGTGGAATGATTGCTATTGATACATGCATCAACGAGCCCGATGATCTGCTGGCACAGATCACACATTTCACTGGCTGTCATGAGTCAATAGGAAGCAGGGAGCATGAACGAGAGAGCAGGGGTGAGAGGAAGAGAGAAAAAGAGTGAAAGAGAGAATTCAATTAAAAATACTTTAGGCTATTAATCCCACAAGGGGCAATTGTGCAAACAAGGAGAGGATAGACGAAGGAGGAGGAGGGTGCTTTACTCATACAAACGAGAGGCAGTTCATTATCATTAGGTTCTGCGGGTGTATTTTATTCACTTAACTGTCCAGTCATTGAATCGGAGGGAGGCACTCAATGCTTTAAGACCTCTGAGCGTATATAACCACGCAGAGTTGGACTAAAACCAGCCATTCAGTTTTCCTGTGTCTTATCCCATTGTACACTTTTAAAGTGTTCGTTTTCATCAGCTGTTGTACAATAGGATAAGACACAGGAAAACTGAATGTTGACTGCACTGGGCCTTCAAGGCCTATAAGTCAACATGTACCTGTTCCTCCAGCTTAAGTACTGGTAGCCCATGTTTATAGCCAAGTTATCCTTACTCATTATGTTTTTATTCCTTGTGTAAATCTTTTTTTTTCTATTCTCTCTCTCTGTTTCTCTCTGCATTGTTGGGAAAGGCCAGTAAGTAAGCATTTCACTGATACACTATAATTAAAAAAGTGCGATCTACAACCTAAAAGGGTTCTTCGGCTGTCCCCAAAGGAGAACCCTTTATAGTTCCTAAACTCAGCAAAAAAAGAAACGTCCCTTTTTCAGGACCCTGTCTCTCAAAGATAATTCGAAAAATCCAAATAATTTCACAGATCTTCGTTGTAAAGGGTTTAAACACTGTTTCCCATGCTTGTTCAATGAACCATAAACAATTAAATGAACATGCACCTGTGGAACGGTCGTTAAGACACTAACAGTTTACAGACGGTAGGCAATTAAGGTCAATGTTATGAAAACTTAGGACACTAAAGAGGCCTTTCTACTGACTCTGAAAAACACCAAAAGAAAGATGCCCAGGGTCCCTGCTCATCTGCGTGAACATGCCTTAGGCATGCTGCAAGGAGGCATGAGGACTGCAGATGTGGCCAGGGCAATAAATTGCAATGTCCGTACTGTGAAACGCTTAAGACAGCGCTACAGGAAGACAGGACGGACAGCTGATCGTCCTCGCAGTGGAAGACCACGTGTAACAACACCTGCACAGGATCAGTACATCCGAGCGTCACACCTGCAGGACAGGTACAGGATGGCAACAACAACTGCCCGAGTTACATCAGGAACACACAATCCCTCCATCAGTGCTGACTGTCCGCAATAGGCTGAGAGAGGCTTTGAAGTCAATAAACAGCCATGACTGATAGGAGGGCTCCATAAAGAGGTAATAAAGGCTGTACAATGACCACACACACACACAGGCCGGCGGGCGCACACACACAGCCACGGGCACACACACACACAGCCATTGGCCGGCGGGCACACACACAGCCGCGCACGCACAAACACACACAAACAGACTGACAATAATACAACAAATAGCTTGGATTAGCACAGGCAAACTGTAAGCACCTTATAGAATCAGCAGTGAGAAAGTAGGAGAAAGACTGATAAGAGCAATCCATTATGATGATAACTGTTGCTTGGATAAGGTAACTGGATGATGTCCTAAAAGAGATCACAATCAATATAAAGCTCTTTAAAAGCTAAGCCTAGAATGCATTAAGAAGTGAATAAGATGTCATTAATTTGTATAATCAGACAGCTTTAATATCTACTCCACACACACACACAACGGTGCTGGCAATGACAGGATAGTGGGTTTGATTCCCGGGACCACACGTATGCAAAATGTGTGCACGCATTGATTGGATAAAAGTATCTGCTAAATGGCATTATAATATAATGACCCAGGCTCAGTTCAGTATCGAGTAAGTATTTTTAAATGGTGTGAAACCGAGAGAAACCGTCCACATTTGTCCAATAACGTTTTAAATTTCTACTATCTGTTGCAAAACACTTTGCGATGGTGTGCACTACTGAACACTACCCAGAGCTTGTTTTTCCTCACCAACGTTTACTGGGCAGAGGAACATGATAGCCCCTATTGGTTCACATGATCAACTGCATGGGAACATGAATGTACAGTACTATAACGACAATACCCATCATGGTGATAACCAGCTTAGACTGAGGTCGAGTGATAATGAATAGCCAACAGCCGTGTTGTACATTCACCATGCAGCGATTTGCCATCCCAATATGAACTCCCATACATACATGGCAATTATCCCTCAGCGTAATTCTATACGGAAGGCATTTGCAATTACTCCCATTATAGTCATGGTGACATACAGGCATTCAGTTACAGTATTAGCACAAATGCTGGCATAATTTCTCAACGACTCTATCCCCATCAAGGATTTCAGTGTAAATTGCAGTCGCGATAGACCAGATGAATTCAAAATCATGAGTAAAGAAACTGATCAGAAAAGGGCTAACTTGAAACCTAGGAGCCGTCATGAAATCCATTAAGGATTAACCTTCACAAAGAAATGGAGGAAGGATATTCCTCCCCACATTTATTCCTTTTAGATCATATTGAATAAGATTATATGGACGGGGGAGGGGGGTCCTCCCGATGATCCTAGAACAGCACTTTATAAATACAGACCCTAATGTCTTTTATGTTCCATTAATGGCCACGCGGCAGTTACCAATGTCCCTCTCAACTAAAGTGAAGTAACTTTTCTGGCAGCAGGGGCAAGCAGAGCAGAGCGACGCTTTTTAATCAAATGCCTCCGTGTTTTTGCTGACAGACAGACTCAAGCTAGGCCCAGAGCAGAGCCGGGTCCTGGGTCCAGGCATACAGTAAACACTTCATTTCTCTGGTGTCATGACAACATCATCTCGCCCGGATTTGATGAAATGTTCTTTGGGAAATTGAATAAGTTACTCACTGCACGCTGTAGGGCATACAGTCAACCAAACAGATATGAACTCAACACGCATATTGAGAAATGAAATGATAGAATCCATCTTCAGATGTGGTCGTTTCTTTCAACTTCTGGGTGTCGAGTAAAATGTGATGTTATTTAACTAAAACGATCAAACCCAGATAAGCAGACTAGGATCTTGAAGGAGAGTATTTTAAAAATTGTAACAATTTCATGTGCAATTCAAAAAAC
The DNA here is from genome assembly GCF_045791955.1 of Oncorhynchus clarkii lewisi. Classification (NCBI taxonomy): domain Eukaryota; kingdom Metazoa; phylum Chordata; class Actinopteri; order Salmoniformes; family Salmonidae; genus Oncorhynchus; species Oncorhynchus clarkii. Next base: position 70,336,605 of record NC_092156.1, on the reverse strand, counting down.
AGGAAAAATATAAATAATATAAATAAAAATATATACTATATACAAATTAAATCAAATGTATTTATATAGCCCTTCGTACATCAGCTGATATCTCAAAGTGCTGTACAGAAACCCAGCCTAAAACCCCAAACAGCAAGCAATGCAGGTGTAGAAGCACGGTGGCTAGGAAAAACTCCCTAGAAAGGCCAAAACCTAGGAAGAAACCTAGAGAGGAACCAGGCTATGTGGGGTGGCCAGTCCTCTTCTGGCTGTGCCGGGTGGAGATTATAACAGAACATGGCCAAGATGTTCAAATGTTCATAAATGACCAGCATGGTTGAATAATAATAAGGCAGAACAGTTGAATCTGGAGCAGCAGCACGGTCAGGTGGACTGGGGACAGCAAGGAGTCATCATATCAGGTATTCCTGGGGCATGGTCCTAGGGCTCAGGTCCTCCGAGAGAGAGAAAGAAAGAGAGAATTAGAGAGAGCATATGTGGGATGGCCAGTCCTCTTCTGGCTGTGCCGGGTGGAGATTATAACAGAACATGGCCAAGATGTTCAAATGTTCATAAATGACCAGCATGGTCGAATAATAATAAGGCAGAACAGTTGAAACTGGAGCAGCAGCACGGCCAGGTGGACTGGGGACAGCAAGGAGTCATCATGTCAGGTAGTCCTGGGGCATGGTCCTAGGGCTCAGGTCCTCCGAGAGAGAGAAAGAAAGAGAGAAGGAGAGAATTAGAGAACGCACACTTAGGACACAGGACACCGAATAGGACAGGAGAAGTACTCCAGATATAACAAACTGACCCTAGCCCCCCGACACATAAACTACTGCAGCATAAATACTGGAGGCTGAGACAGGAGGGGTCAGGAGACACTGATACACTGAAACATGGCTTAAGCCTGATGAATTTACTGTGTTAAATGAGGCCTCACCTCCTGGTTACACTAGTGATCATCTCCCCTGTGCATCCCGCAAAGGAGGAGGTGTTGCTAACATTTACGATAGCAAATTTCAATTTACAAAAAAAAACAAAAACATTTTCGTCTTTTGAGCTTCTAGTCATGAAATCTATGCAGCCTACTCAATCACTTTTTTTAACTCCCTAAAAGTGGCAGTAATAAAGCCTCTCTTGAAAAGGACAAACCTTATCCCAGAAAATATAAAAAAACTATCGGCCTATATCGAATCTCCCATTCCTCTCAAAAAAAATTGAAAAAGCTGTTGCGCAGCAACTCACTGCCTTCCTGAAGACAAACAATGTATATGAAATGCCTCAGTCTGGTTTTAGAACCTATCATAGCACTGAGACTGCACTTGTGAAGGTGGTAAATGACCTTTTAATGGCATCAGACCGAGGCTCTGCATCTGTTCGCGTGCTCCTAGACCTTAGTGCTGCATTTGATACCATCGATCACCACATTCTTTTGGAGAGATTGGAAACCCAAATTGGTCTACACGGACAAGTTCTGGCCTGGTTTAGATCTTATCTGTCAGAAAGATATCAGTTTGTATTTGTGGATGGTTTGTCCTCTGACAAATCAACTGTAAATGTCGATGTTCCTCAAGGTTCCGTTTTGGGGCCACTATTGTTTTCACTATATATTTTACCTCTTGGGATGTCATTCGAAAACATAATGTTAACTTTCACTGCTATGTGGATGACACACAGCTGTACATTTCGATGAAACATGTTGAAGCCCCAAAATTGCCCTCACTGGAAGCCTGTGTTTCAGACATAAGGAAGTGGATGGCTGCAAACGTTCTACTTTTAAACTTTGACAAAACAGAGATGCTTGTTCTAGGTCCCAAGAAACAAAGAGATCTTCTGTTGAATCTGATAATTAATCTCGATGGTTGTACAGTCATCTCAAATAAAACTGTGAAGGACCTTGATGTTACTCTGGACCCTGATCTCTCTTTTGACGAACATATCAAGACTGTTTCAAGGACAGCTTTTTTCCATCTACGTAACATTGCAAAAATCAGACACTCCTGCAAAATCAGAGACTCCTGCATCGATAAAATGCAATTGTGTTCGTTACCCGTAGCTTATGGCTTCTCATACCATAACCCACAATGGGGCACAATGTTGACATCACCCACCTGCACGCTCACACGACATCAAACACAGTCTGCCATCTGCCCGGTACAGTTGAAACCGGGATTCATCCACAAAGCAAAGAGCACACTTCTCCAGCATGCAAGGGGCCATCAAAGGTGAGCATTTGCCCACTGAAATCGGTTATGACGCCAAACTGCTGTCAGGTCAAGAAAGGTGAGGACGACAAGCACACAGATGAGCTTCCCTGAGACTGTTTCTGACAGTTTGTACAGAAATTCTTTGGTTGTGTAAACACATAGTTTCATCAGTTGTCCTGGTGGCTGTTTTCAGACGATCCCGTAGGTGACGAAGCTGGATGTGGAGTTCCTCGGCTGACGTGGTTACACTTGGTCTGCAGTTGTGAAGCCGGTTGGACATACTGCCAAATTCTCTAAAACGACGTTGAAGGCTACTTATGGTAGAGAAATTAACATTAATTTCTCTGGCGAAAGCTCTGGTGGACATTCTTGCAGTCAGCATGGTAGATGCACGCTCCCTCAAATGTTTTGTGACAAAATGGCACATTTTAGAGTGGCCTTTTATTGTCCCCAGCACAAGGTGCATCTGTGTATGGATCATGCTGTTTAATCAGCTTCTTGTTCTGCCACACCTGTCAGGTGGATGGATTAAACAAATTTGTGCACAAAATCTGAGAGAAATAAGCTTTTCGTGCATAAGGAACATTTCTGGAATCTTTTTATCAGCTCATGAAACCAACACTTTACATGTTTATATATTTTTTCAGTGTACATAACATATATACAATTTCTGCTAAATGGCTGAATGGCTTGTTAGATATAGAATTTTAGATATGATCTGAGTATCTTAAAAAAATATATAATTTAGGCAAACCTAGCCTGAGGTGTCATTCTTGGCATTATTGCCATATTCCATGTTTCACAAATTCCCCTCTTCTCATGATCTTGCAATTACCTTAACATGTCTAGAAGAATCACATCTCACTTAAAAGGAAATATTTTCACATGTATGTTTGGGACATGCCAACATAGATTATGACATATCAAATGCATTTCCTGGTGTTGCCTAATGATTCTCAACCTGGGGTTCATGTACTGTGAGAGAAATTATGTATTTACTAGATTTGTTTCATATTAATAGATAAAATATATACTGAACAAATAGTATGATTTCAGCCTGCATTCCATAGACAAGATGTGGTGGGTGTAACAGAGAGCCTGGAGGAGTGGAACCAATCCCTCATTGTGTCTAATCAGCCTTGCATCTGGGAGTCTTGTGAACTATTTTAGATCCCAACTAAATGTATCTTTTCCCTTCGGAATTGGCTGATGTATTTTGCACACTACATGTTAATCTTATAATAATAGACATCTAATAAGTGTGAAGCAGAGGTTGGTATTCAAAATATAGAGTAATATTGTTAGGGTAGACATTGCCTTCTAGTAAGGAGAGAATCATATTTTATTTTCTAAACCTTACGATGGGAGACAGTGATGAAGACATTGATAAGGAGTGTTGATGTAAACTTAATGAGTGTTGATAGTATGTGAATGGTAATATGTTTAGTGGGTTTTTTCTATAGCTCTAATAATGCAATATTTATTAATTTGAAGAAGCTGAGGTTTCAATACAAGGTGTAATGATTGGGTCTTGAGATGGAAAAATAGATTAGCTGCAGTTGAAATCAAGCGGGCTGTAAGGGACGAAGAGGGTAAAATTTGGTAGAGAGGTATGACTAAGTTGAATACAGAGATAATTTCTTATTATTATTACTGAATTCTGTAGTTTAGGTAACACCAGTGATTTAAGCAAGCAGTTAATGTATTCTAAAACAATAATCTGTTTCCATTACATGGAACATGGTCAAGTAATTGAAGTGGATTGCAGTTAGTTTTTACGATTACGCTGATGAGACAGCACCAACTTTTTGAAGGTCCTAGATTTGTTACAACAGGTTTTATATTGACTAAATTAATGCATCAGGTTAAAATGATAAGATTACCAGAAAGGGGCTCTGGGATTGTTTACTTTAGAAGGTGTCTTTTTCACTAAATGGAACACTGTAACATCTGACATGTTTTGAGTAGGATTCTTTTTTCCAGGACTGATGGAAGTCCAATTGTCACGGCCGTTGAATGAAGAGGACCAAAGCACAGCGTGGTGAGCGTACATATTCCTTTATTTCGGATGACGCCGACAAAAACAATAAACCATACAAAACGACCGTGACGCTTAAGGGCTATAGTGCCACAAACAAAGACAACTTCCCACAAAGAAAGGAGGGAAAAGGGCTACCTAAGTATGGTTCCCAATCAGAGACAACGATAGACAGCTGTACCTGATTGAGTACCATACCCGGCCAAAACATAGAAATGCAAAATCATAGAAAAACAAAACATAGAATGCCCACCCCAAATCACACCCTGACCAAACCAAATAGAGACATTAAAAGGCTCTCTAAGGTCAGGGCGTGACACCACTACAGTATGTTAAGGGAAACTGAATGATTTTTAAAAATGAGTAAATGATTTGAGTAAGTGTATTATGTAAAAAATTCTATGAGTGAAGCAATGAATGTACAGTCGTGGCCAAAAGTTTTGAGAATGACACAAATATACATTTTCACAAAGTCTGCTGCCTCAGTTTGTATGATGGCAATTTGCATATACTCCAGAATGTTATGAAGAGTGATCAGATGAATTGCAATTAATTGCAAAGTCCGTCTTTGCCATGCAAATGAACTGAATCCCCAAAAAGCATTTCCACTGCATTTCAGCCAGGACAACAAAGGACCAGCTGATATCATGTCAGTGATTCTCTCGTTAACACAGGTGTGAGTGTTGACGAGGACAAGGCTGGAGATCACTCTGTCATGCTGATTGAGTTCGAATAACCGTCTGGAAGCTTCAAGAGAGGGTGGTGCTTGGAATAATTGTTCTTCCTCTGTCAAACATGGTTACTTGCAAGGAAACATGTGCCGTCATCATTGCTTTGCACAAAAAGTGCTTCACAGGCAAGGATATTGCTGCCAGTAAGATTGCACCTAAATCAACCATTTATCGGATAATCAAGAACTTCAAGGAGATCGGTTCAATTGTTGTGAAGAAGGCTTCTGGGCGCCCAAGAAAGTCCAGCAAGCGCCAGGACCGTCTCCTAAAGTTGATTCAGCTGCGGGATCGGGGCACCACCAGTACAGAGCTTGCTCAGGAATGGCAGCAGGCAGATGTGAGTGCATCTGCACACAAAGTGAGGCGAATACTTTTGGAGGATGGCCTGGTGTCAAGAAGGACAGCAAAGAATCCACTTCTCTCCAGGAAAAACATCAGGGACAGACTGATATTCTGTAAAAGGTACAGGGATTGGACTGCTGAAGACTGGGGTAAAGTCATTTTCTCTGATGAATCCCCTTTCCGATTGTTTGGGGCATCCGGAAAAAAGCTTGTCCGGAGAAGACAAGGTGAGCACTACCATTAGTCCTGTGTCATGCCAACAGTAAAGCATCCTGAGACCATTCATGTGTGGGGTTGCTTCTCAGCCAAGGGAGTGGGCTCACTCACAATTTTGCCTAAGAACACAGCCATGAATAAAGAATGGTACCAACATATCCTCAGAGAGCAACTTGTCCCAACCATCCAAGAACAGTTTGGTGACGAACAATGCCTTTTCCAGCATGATGGAGCACCTTGCCATAAGGCAAAAGTGATAACTAAGTATCTCGGGGAACAAAGCATTGATATTTTAGGTCCATGTCCAGGAAACTCCTCAGACCTTAATCCCATTGAGAACTTCTGGTCAATCCTCAAGTGGCTGGCGGACAAAACAAAAACCCACAAATTCTGACAAACTCCAAGCATTGATTATACAAGAATGGGCTGCCATCAGTCAGAATGTGGCCCAGAAGTGAATTGACAGCATGTCAGGGCGGATTGCAGAGGTCTTGAAAAAGAAGGGTCAAACACTGCAAATATTGACTCTTTGCATCAACTTCATGTAATTGTCAATAAAAGCACTTGTGAAATGCTTGTAATTATACTTCAGTATTCCATAGTAACATCTGACAAAATATCTGAAGACACTGAAGCAGCAAACTCTGTGGAAATTAATATTTGTGTAATTCTCAAAACTTTTGGCCACGGATGTATTATGGATTGATTGTTATGCTGATTGTGACATGTGTAAAGAAGTTGTGTACTACAGATGTTGACATCGTTTTCACCATGCCCTGGTGAATGGAGAGGGTGAACTCTGATCCTGATAGTGAATCTAATCCTAATCCGTTACTGAAATTACATTTGATGATAATGATAATACTCAGGAACTATAGTAGGTTTATGCTAATGGAACATAGAGTCCATACGTGTTACCTTGTTAATAGTGGGATCGTGATGCTTGTCCTGGGTAATGTTCATTTTCCACCAAAAGGAAGACATTTTACTGAAACCGGGAATCACTACTTGGATTTGTCCAACGAAATATGCTAATTTCCGTTTCTACAGATGGTGCTATACGGATGAAAATGGCTATTTCCATCATGCTGACCCTTACCATTGTGCATGGTGCCAGCGTGATGACTGTCCTATTTGCAGTAATGAATCTTGTGATCAAAAATTATTTGTTTCATTTTCTGTTTCAGATTGACTGTTTTGAAGAAACTGAGTTTCTTGAGAGGGGGTATGTGAGAGAAATTATGTATTTACTAGATTTGTTTTATATTAATAGTTTAATTATACACTTAACAAATAGTAAAATACATTTCTGTTCTACTAATGTAGTGTTTTTATGGTCTCCACTCTAGTTCCCTGCAGCTAGTCTGGGTGTATGGTCACTAGAGATAGCTTGAGCTGACAACTGATTTCAGCCTCCATTCCATAGACAAGATGTGGTGGGTGTAACCAACATTGAGAGCCTGGAGGAGTGGAACCAAACCCTCATTGTGTCTAATCATCCTTGCATCTGGAGGACTAAGCCAGGTTGGGGGATAACCACAAGAGAACCCAAGGTGGCTTATGATTTTTAGTGTCAGATATAAGAACCATGATTCCTCTGCTAACTGGGCTCTCAACGAATCACCTAAGGGTCAGTCATTGACCAGCCTCATTATTGCAGAGCACTCACATTGTTCTCTTGTGTGTGGTGTGACCTGCTCCTGTATTCAGATGTTTGAATAAAGTAATATCCTGATTGGCGACTGACCTTGTCTCTCCTCATTACTGATTAGAATTTCCACGACAGTACCCCTGGGGGTTCTTGGCTCATACATGGGAAGACCCATAAGAAAATCGGCCTAAAGGTGAAATTCACACGAAGGTGGTACTTCAGGTGTACTCCACACAGAGCTAAATGTGATTGGAGTACAGTAAGCAAAAGAAGGTTGGGAACCAGTGCTCTAACTTACGCTTCAACTGCTGTGAACTTGAACTCCAAGTCCTTGGTGAAAGAGAAGCGGACCTCAGCAGGGAGATCAGAAGCCCTGTCAACTTTCATTATTTGGGGTAGACCCTCGGCATATATACTCCAGCTGAAGGGAACAGACATGGTAAATCAAGACGGGATACACAGCCTGTCATTCACTATTACACAACACACTATCATACCAGACCTGGGTTGATTATTTTTTAAAGTGCAAACCCCGCCCACCTGCTACTCCAGGCAGGCTAAACTAAATGCTCTAAGTATTTGAAAGATTTACAATGGTATTTGAACCCAGGCCTAAACCATTCAAGGGAGGGGGCTTATATAAAAATGATGTTAAGCAGACACACTTATCCGGAGCAATTAGGGTTAAGTGCCTTGCTCAAGTGCATTTCAACAGATTTTTCAGCTTGTCAGCTCAGGGATCCAAACCAGCAATCTTTCGGTTACTGGCTCAGCACTCTTAACCGCTAGGCCAGCTGGCACTTTTATTACAATTGCACATCAACATATCTGTGAGTAAGTTATGTTTTTATTTGGATGTTGTTTAAAGTTGTTACTGTATTTTTACAAATTAATAATGTTTCCACAAATCTCACCGGTACACCTCACAGCGACTCTGCAGCTCCTTCTTTCTCTCCTCTATGGCCTCTGGGCAGGTCTCATTGAATATCAGCTTACCTTATGTACAAAAGACCAGAAATGTTGATCATTTTCATGTTTTTATGTATTGGTCAACATCTTAAGAAATCCACTGTGTATATCGACCATTATTCCGTAAATATGGCTCCTAAAACACACACTTCAAAATAAACTATAACTACCCAGACTATTTGCAATGAACCCCTCTTTATTCTTATTAATACATTCACATACGCTGCTGCTATTCTCTGGTCATTAGTAGTACCTCAATTACCTCGACTAACCTGTACGTTGACTCGGTACTGGTATCTCTTGTATATAGCCTCGTTATTGTTTTTGTGTTACTTAGTCTAGTTTATTTAGCAGATATTTACTTCATTTTCTTTAAATCGGCTTTGTTGGTTAAGGGCTTGTAAGTAAGCATTTCACAGTCTACACTGGTTGTATTCGGCACGTGACAAATAACATTTTATTTGAAACTACACATTTCATTCAGCTAGCTGACCTTTAGCTATGTGTCATAGGCACAGCAGTTCTACCCAAAACTAAACCTACACAATTATGTATACTGTATACCAACATACTGACCAGTGGCCTCTCTGAACACCAGATGCTCTGCCTAATATCCAGTGGTAACAGGGGAAGTTGGCCGTGTCTCCCTCTGGTGTGGTCACCGCTACTTTAGAGCAGAATCAGTCATCGTTGATGTAGCGGAGCAGTACGTACGGCTCTGTGTCCAGCACCACAAACTCCAGATGGCCCAGGGAGGAGTGATTGAGCACGGTGTGTTCTATCACCTACAGAGAAATTGATTAAATGTTATAATGATCCTGCAAACAAACATCCTATCAGCTTAGACTCTAAGTTGAGCCTGGTTGTGTAGTTGTTTCTCGAATACCAGCATGTAGTACAGTTACAGTACAGGTGGTTTAATACTTTGTTAGACACCAACACTCAGATGGATTGTGGTATAATACAACATACTTCTTTTTTCACTTACCGATCCTTGGCTGGCGGTTTTAGGGATGTACACGCGTTCACTTTCTCCCTTTGTGCCGACCAGTTTGACGTAAACACTGTTCAGTGTGCCGGCAAGCAGCATTTCTCCAGTAAACACTGTTCAGTGTGCCGGCAAGCAGCATTTCTCCAGTAAACACTGTTCAATGTGCCGGCAAGCAGCATTTCTCCAGTAAACACTGTTCAGTGTGCCGGCAAGCAGCATTTCTCCAGTAAACACTGTTCAATGTGCCGGCAAGCAGCATTTCTCCAGTAAACACTGTTCAGTGTGCCGGCAAGCAGCATTTCTCCAGTAAACACTGTTCAATGTGCCGGCAAGCAGCATTTCTCCAGTAAACACTGTTCAATGTGCCGGCAAGCAGCATTTCTCCAGTAAACACTGTTCAGTGTGCCGGCAAGCAGCATTTCTCCAGTAAACACTGTTCAATGTGCCGGCAAGCAGCATTTCTCCAGTAAACACTCTTCAATGTGCCAGCAAGCAGCATTTCTCCAGTAAACACTGTTCAATGTGCCGGCAAGCAGCATTTCTCCAGTAAACACTTTCCCTGTGTACTTCACCATGATGATTCTACACACAGCAAGACAACATATTAGACACACTGCGTTACAATTTGAGCCAACTCAAGATGATCAACTGCAACTAAATGTTTGCCACAATAAATGGGTCGTTCCACAAAAAGTCCCTTTGCTATCTTAAGTAGAAATTGTGCACCAATATTGCATTTTAAAAGCCTGTTATATTTAATGAAGTGCCCTTTAATTATAGACCCCCTTTTAAAAATGAGTGAAGACTTTGTAAAGTGCTGTTCCTCATTTTAAAATCAACTCTGTTAAGTGAACTGAACTCTCATTTTAATACTGTAACTCTTCCTTAATATAAAAAATACATTTTTAAAAGAAACAGACATTAGTCAAATCATAGTGTCTAAGCAGGTGAGCTTGTTTTCTCTTTTTGGCCTTTTTCTGATGTTTTGTGGTAGAAAGCTGTGGGGGTCAAGCATAACACATAGATAGGCTAGACATGTAAAAAACAAACAACAACAATAAAACACGTGAAGCTTGCATTCAATTACCCTGCTCTGTTGCACAAAACAAGCTTCGATTCCTTCTGTCATGAGGGGATGTATGGCTAATTTCAGATGAAATTGTCAACCCTGTTACTTAGACGCTTAACTATAGTCATTTTGTTATGAACATGTACTCTTTAGAAAGTTAAAATTATTAAAATTAGAATTAGGTGCATTATTATTCATTTCATTTGTTGGAACAGCCCAACTATTGGTAGTCTTTTACAAGATGAAAATGTTGCTTCATGTATCTACCATACAACATGTTTAAAATGAAAACATAAATTACAATGTAATTATTGTACATCCAAGGTTGAACTCTAAAAAGTACTGTCAAGCAGCCTCCTGTGTCCTGTTTATAGGGAACTATCACATTAAAATCCACAGAGAGTACAACAGAATTCAATTGACCAAGTATCATGCTTTCCTTACCTTGATCAAGTGTGCTCTGGATAAACATCCCTGGCTTCTAAACTCTATATATTCATGGGCCAATGGGAGTTGCTACAGCTGACTCACAACCAGTTCTGTAGAAATTAGAATGCACCGAGGGGAGAACATTTTCTAAACCTGATTCACACATCTGCTGAAACTGGAACTAAAGGTTACAGTTCCATAAAATAAAGTCAGTGACAGTGCATTCTGAAAGCATTCAGACCCCTCCACTTCTTCCACATGTTGTTATGTTACAGCCTTATTCTAAAATGGTTTAAATCAAAAATCATCAATCTACACACAATACCCCATAACAACAAAGCAAAAACAGGTTTAGACATTTTTGCAAGTATTAAAAAAACAAAAAACAGAAATACCTTATTTATATAAGTATTTGCTATGAGACTTGAAATTGAGCTCAGGTTTACCCTTTTTCCAATGATAATCCTTGAGATGTCTACAACTTGATTGGAGTCCATCTGTGGTAAATTCAATTGATTGGACATGATTTGGAAAGGCACAATACACACATACATCTATCTAAGGTCTCAAATATGGCAGTGCATGTCAGAGCAAAAACCAAGCCATGAGGTCGAAGAAATAGTTGTCCGTACAGCTCCGAGACAGGATTGTGACAAGGAACAGATCTGGGGAAGGGTACCAACACATTTCTGCAGCTTTGAGAGTTCCCAAGAACAGTGGCCCCCATCATTAAAATCAAATTGTATTTGTTACATGCCCCGAACCTTACAGTGAAATGCTTACAACCCATGGCTCACCTTTTAAAGTTGTGCACACAACGAGGAATGACGAGAGAGAGAGATGGGGAAGAGGAGATCGTTTAGACTGAGATGAACACACATGGCTTCACCTTTCTTGTGCAACTGTCAAATAGAGACTACCAGAAGTCTCAGGTCATCGCTAGTGGGACGCATTTTTCAGCCAGAGGCGTATGGCAAGATTTGTTTTTGTTTTCTGTTGGAAATGGGAAAGTATGACATGTCAGGAAGGTCAGCATTGGGGTTAAGAGGTCACCATTTTTGGTACCTGAGCAGTCAGTCCTGTGTTTACTGAGGACATGCCCAGACCTATTTACTGAATAATGAGAAGACTTGAGGGGAATGCTGCTTATCATGCCAGTGGCACACAGCAGGATTTCACCACTCTGGTGAGGGAACTCCGTTTTGGACTTTTCAGCTACTGACAGTTAGCACCTACAGTAATCATTACACGGAGGAGTAGTTTGTTTATTCTCCTCTCTTTATCCTATGCATCCTTCATGGCATGGAGGGCAGACAAAGTGCTTGTATACTTCAGAGGATTTATTCTGACACCTTCCAACAGTTTGCAACATATGAGAGGATGTTTACAAGGAAAAACAGAGGAGGAAATGTGTTTCACTTCCACCATCTTATATACGCTGCTTGTGGAAAACAAAAACCCATTTGACAATCCTCCTGAGAGATCTGGAGATTTCACGATACACAGCAGCTTGTATTTGTTCAGCTTGCTGTAGACCAGAAACCCTGAAATATGTAATCCCCTAAAACCTTAAAACCAAACCACGTGCAGGTGTCTTGGTTAATGCTCTCCAGTGGACCATTCTGGAGGAGAGTGTTTTCGCCCGATCGACCACTTCCTAGTCTCTTTGAATGAATGGCTCAGATTCTCATTTAGAGGTTTTCAGTGGCGGTGAATGACAGAGCCTTTGGTTGGTCTGGAGAGGCAGGTCCATTGATGCCCATAGTGATTTATGAATGATGAAGTGCAGGGCCAGCCGCTATCAGCGGTACAAAACACTGTTCTTAATAGAAAAGCATTTCAAATCAAACTTTGTCACATGCGCCGAATACAACAAGTGTAGACTTTACTGTGAAAGTATTACTTACAAGCCCTTAACCAACAATGCAGTTCAAGAAGAGTTAAGAAAATATTTAGTAGACTAAAATAAAAATTATAATTAAAAGTAGCACAATAAGAATAACCGTAACGAGGCTATATACAGGGGGCACCAGTACCGAGTCAGTGTGCGGGGGTACAGGCTAGTTGAGGTAATATGTAGGTGTGAGTGAAGTGACTTGTCATAGATAACAAACAAACAACAAGTTGCAGCAGTGTACAAAAGGGAGGGGGGGGGGGGGGTCAATGTAAATTGTCCAGGTGGCAATTTTATTAATTGTTCAGCAGCCTTATGGTTTGGGGGTTGAAGCTGTTGAGGAGCCTTTTGGACCTAGACTTGGCGCTCCGGTACCGCTTGCCGTGTGATAGCAGAGAGAACGGTCTATAACTTGGGTAACTGGAGTCTGACAATTTTATGGGCTTTCCTCTGACACCACCTATTATATAGGTCCTGGATGGCAGGAAGCTTGGCCCCAGTGATGTACTGGGCCGTTCACACTACCCTCTGTAGTGCCTAACGGTCAGATGCTGAGCAGTTGCCATACCAGGCGGTGATGCTACTGATCAGAATGCTCTTGATGATGCAGCTGTATAACCTTTTGAGGATCTGGGGACCCATTCAAAATCTTTTCAGTCTCCCGAGGGGGAATAGGTTTTGTCATGCCCTCTTATGGCTGTCTTGGTGTGTTTGGACCATGTTAGTTTGTTGGTGATGTGGACGCCAAGGAACTTGAAGCTCTCAACCTGCTCCGCTACAGCCCCGTCAATGAGAATGGGGGCGTTCTCAGTTCTCCTTTTCCTGGAGTCCATAATCCTCTCCTTCGTCTTGATCACGTTGAGTTAGTGGTGGTTGTCCTTGCACCAAACCTATAGGCTGTCTCATTATTGTTGGTGATCAGGCCTACCACTGTTGTGTCATCAGCAAACTTAATGATGGTGCTGGAGTCCTGCCTGCCCGTGCAGTGAAGAGGTAGTACAGGAGGGGACTGAGAACGCACCCCTGAGGGGCCCCCATGTTGAGGATCAGCATGGCGTAATGTGTTGTTACCTACCCGCACCACCTGGGGGGGATCCAAGTCCAGGATCCAGTTGCAGAGGGAGGTGTTTAGTCCCAGGGTCCTTAGCTTAGTGATAAACTTTGAGGGCACTATGGTGTTGAACGCTGAGCTGTAGTCAATGAATAGCATTCTCACATAGGTGTTCCTTTTGTCCATGTGGGAAAGGGCAGTGTGGAGTGCAATAGATATTGCGTCATCTGTGGATCTGTTAGTGCAGTATGCAAATTGGAGTGGGTCTAGGGTTTCTGAGATAATGGTGTTGATGTGAGCCATGACCAGCCTTTCAAAGCATTTCATGGCTACAGACGTGAGTGCTACAGGTCGGTAGTCATTTAGGCAGGTTACCTACATGTTCTTGGGCACAGGGACTATGGTGGTCTGCTTGAAACATGTTGGTATTGCAGACTCAGACAGGGAGAGGTTGAAAATGTCAGGAAGACACTTGCCAGTTGGTCAGCGCATGCTCGGAGTACACATCCTGGTAATCCATCTGCCCAGCGGCCTTGTGAATGTTAACCTGTTTAAAGGTCTTACTCACATTGGCTGCGGAGAGCTGATGGAACAGCTGATGCTCTCATGCATGTTTCGGTGTCACTGGCAAGCTCTAAGCTGTGCTTCCCTTTGTAGTCTGTAGTAGTTTGCAAGCCCTGCCACATCCGATGAGCGTCGGGAACCGGTGTAGTACGATTTGATCTTAGTCCTAGATTGACTCTTTGCCTGTTTGATGGTTCGTCGCAGGGCATAGCGAGATTTCTTATAAGCTTCCGGGTTCCACTCCTTGAAAGCAGCAGCTCTACCCTTTAGCTCAGTAGGAATGTTGCCTGTAATCCATGGATTCTGGTGTGGGTATGTACATACAGTCACTGTGGGGACGACGACCTCGATGCACTTATTGATGAAGCCAGTGACTGATGTGGTGTACTTCTCAATGCCATCGGAAGAATCCCGGAACATATTCCAGTCTGTGCTAGGAAAACGTTCCTGTAGTTTAGCATCTGCTTCAGCTGACCACTTTTTTGCTTGTAAGCAGGAATCAGGAGGATGGAGTTATGGTCAGATTTGTCAAATGGAGGGCGAGGGAGAGCTATGTGCACCTCTGTGTGTTGAGTAAAGGCTGTCTAGATGTGTATCCCTCTCATTGCACATTTAACATGCTGATAGAAATAAGTTTGCCTACATTAAAGTGTCTGGCCACTAGGAGCGCAGCCTCTGGATGAGCGTTTTTCGAGTGTGGGTTTAGTGCCAGCCTCGGTCTGTGGTGGTATGTAGACAGCTAAGAAAAATACAGATGAAAACTCTCTTGGTGGATAGTGTGGTCTACAGCTTATCATGAGATACTCTACCTCAGGCGAGCATAACCTTGAGACTTCCTTAAATATCGTGCACCAGCTATTGTTTACAAATATGCATAGGCCCCCGCCCCGTGTCTTATCAGAGGCTGCTGTTCTGTCCTGCCGATAGAGTGAATAACCTGCCATCTGTACGTTCTTAATGTCGTCGTTCAGCCACTACTCGATGAAACATAAGATATTACAGTTTTTAATGTCCTGTTGGTAGGATATAGGTGCTCTCAGTTCGTCCAATTTATTTTCCAGCGAATCACTGGGATCTGGGCCTGGTCGGGTGTCTGTTGTATATGCCTGGTGTCCGACTCATTGAAGAAGAACTCCTCGTCCAATTTGAGATGAGTAATCCCAGTTCTGATGTCCAGAAGCTCTTTTCGGTTATAAGAGACGGTAGCAGCAACATTATGTACAGAACAGTTCCGAACAACACAAAAAAACGAAAAGAATTGCATGGTTGGTTAAGAGCCGATAAGACTCTTATGGTTGTTGCTGAGTATCATTAGTAACAATGGTTAGTGCAGGCAACAGACGAAGGTATAGCCTATTGTTGTACACTGTTCTCCCTATTATAATTCTATGTACAAATGTTTACCAACATTACCATGGGTTGACGAACTGAATGTGGTAATTTTCTGAATGAATCAAACCAGCATTTTCTTTCTTTCGTTAAAACCTCTTATGGCTGCAATCCCGTTAACGGGATCGATATGACAACAGCCAGTGAAAGTGCAGGGCGCCAAATTCAAAACAACAGAAATCTCATAATTAAAATTCCTCAAACATACATGTATCTTATACCGTTTTAAAGGTAATATTGTTGTTAATCACACCACAGTGTCCGATTTCAAATAGGCTTTACAGCGAAAGCACCACAAATGATTATGCTAGGTCACCACCAACTCACAGAAAAACTCAGCCATTTTTCCAGCCAAAGAGAGGAGTCACAAAAAGCACAAATAGAAATCAAATTAATCACTAACCTTTGATGATCTTAATTAGATGACACTCATAGGACTTCATGTTACACAATACATGTATGTTTTGTTTGATAAAGTTCATATTTATATAAAAAAATCTGAGTTTACATTGGCGCGTTACGTTCACTAGTTCCAAAAACATCCAGTGATTTTGCATAGCCACATCAATTCAACAGAAATACTCATCATAATTGTAGATGAAAATACAAGTTATGCACATGAAATTATAGATATACCTCTCCTTAATGCAACCACTGTGTCAGATTTAAAAAAAACTTTACAGAAATAATAAAAACCATGCAATAATCTGAGATTGCGCTCAGAATTTTTTTTTATCCGCCATGTTGGAGTCAACAGAAATCAGAAATAACATTATAAATATTCCCTTACCTTTGATGATCTTCATCAGAATGCACTCCCAGGAATCCTAGTTCCACAATAAATGCTTGATTTGTTCGATAATGTCCAATATTCATGTCCAAGTAGCTACTTTTGTTCGGGCTTAGGTATACAAATCCAAACGCTCGTTCAGGTCCAGCATCAAAAAGTTATATTACAGGTCTTAGAAACGTTTCAAGCTAAGTATAGAATCAATCTTTAGGATGTTTTTATCATAAATCTTCAATAACGTTCCAACCAGAGAATTGCTTTGTCTGTAGAGAAACCATGGAACGCAGGTCGCTATCATGTGAATTGCGCATGACCAGGCCTTGGCTCTCTGCCAGACACCTGGCTCATTCAGCTCCCATTCAGCCCCACAACACAGTAGAAGCCTCATTCAAGATTCTAAATACGGTTGACATCTAGTGGAAGCCCTAGGATGTGCAACTTCATCCATATCCCACTGTGAATTCAATAGTGGCCGGGTTGAAAATCGACCAACCTCAGATTTCTCACTTCCTGTTTGGATTTCTTCTCAGGTTTTTGCCTGCCATATGAGTTCTGTTATACTCACAGACATCATTCAAACAGTTTTAGAGTGTTTTATATCCAATACTAATAATACACTGCTCAAAAAAATAAAGGGAACACTTAAACAACACAATGTAACTCCAAGTCAATCACACTTCTGTGAAATCAAACTGTCCACTTAGGAAGCAACACTGATTGACAATAAATGTAACATGCTGTTGTTCAAATGGAATAGACAACAGGTGGAAATTATAGGCAATTAGCAAGACACCCCCAATAAAGGAGTGGTTCTGCAGGTGGTGAGCACAGACCACTTCTCAGTTCCTATGCTTCCTGGCTGATGTTTTGGTCACTTTTGAATGCTGGCGGTGCTTTCACTCTAGTGGTAGCATGAGACTGAGTCTACAACCCACACAAGTGGCTCAGGTAGTGCAGCTCATCCAGGATGGCACATCACTGCGAGCTGTGGCAAGAGGGTTTGCTGTGTCTGTCAGCGTAGTGTCCAGAGCATGGAGGCGTCAGGAGACGTGGAGGAGGCCGTAGGAGGGCAACAACCCAGCAGCAGGACCGCTACCTCCGCCTTTGTGCAAGGAGGAGCAGGAGGAGCACTGCCAGAGCCCTGCAAAATGACCTCCAGCAGGCCACAAATGTGCATGTGTCTGCTCAAACGGTCAGAAACAGACTCCATGAGGGTGGTAATGAGGGCCCGACGTCCACAGGTGGGGGTTGTGCTTACAGCCCAAAACCATGCACGACGTTTGGCATTTGCCAGAGAACACCAAGATTGGCAAATTCGCCACTGGCGCCCTATGCTCTTCACAGATGAAAGCAGGTTCACACTGAGCACATGTGACAGACGTGACAGAGTCTGGAGACGCCGTGGAGAACTTTCTGCTGCCTGCAACATCCTCCAGAATGACCGGTTTGGCGGTGGGTCAGTCATGGTGTGGGGTGGCATTTCTTTGGGGGGCCGAACAGCCCTCCATGTGCTCGTCACAGGTAGCCTGACTGCCATTAGGTACCGATGATGAGATTCTCAGACCCCTTGTGAGACCATATGCTGGTGCGGTTGGCCCTGGGTTCCTCCTAATGCAAGACAATGCTAGACCTCATGTGGCTGGAGTGTGTCAGCAGTTCCTGCAAGATGAAGGCATTGATGCTATGGACCGCCCGTTCCCCAGACCTGATTCCAATTGAGCACATCTGGGACATCATGTCTCGCTCCATCCACCAACGCCACGTTGCACCACAGACTCTCCAGGAGTTGGCGGATGCTTTAGTCCAGGTCTGGGAGGAGATCCCTCAGGAGACCATCCACCACCTCATCAGGAGCATGCCCAGGCGTTGTAGGGAGGTCATACAGGCATGTGGAGACCACACACACTACTGAGCCTCATTTTGACTTGTTTTAAGGACATTACATCAAAGTTGGATCAGCCTGTAGTGTGGTTTTCCACTTTAATTTTGAGTGTGACTCCAAATCCAGACCATGGGTTGATAAATTTGATTTCCATTGATCATTTTTGTGTGATTTTGTTGTCAGCACATTGAACTATGTAAAGAAAAAGTATTTAATAAGAATATTTCATTCATTCAGATCTAGGATGTGTTATTTTAGTGTTCCCTTTATTTTTTTTGAGCAGTGTAGTATGCATATATTAGCAACTGGGACTGAGGAACAGGCCGTTTACTCTGGGCACCTCTGGGCACCTTTCATCCAAGCTACTCAATACTGCCCCTGCAGCGTTGACAAAATTCTAACTAAAAGGTACACCGTATTTAAAGAGATTGCTTAAAATAAATGTACTCCCTGACTTCCTCAGGTCCCTCTGGGAGACTACCCTGAGGACCGCTTTCGACAGTTTACTGAGAAGAACCCACTGGAGAAGATCAAAGACGTCCTGAGGGAGTGGATGTCTCATTGTTTTAGTCTGGTTTCGTCAATTCACTTAGAGACCAATCAAATCAAATCAAGCATAGAGACCATGGATGGAAGTTCCACTAGACTAGACAGACACTACCTAGGAATACAAGATTCCAGGTCAACTACATTGTTGTTGCATGCCAGATTTCATAGTGTCTGGAAAGCTAATATGATACTGCTATAATATAGCTCATATAATACACCTATGATATAGCTCATATGATATTAGCCACTATCAATATCGGCCGTCAGTAGGACTAATAACCACACATATTCAGCTGCCTATTTACTGTTAGTTACCTTCAGGTGGTATAGCCTACTTTACCAATCCATTTAACACATTGTTTTGTTAACCTTCATTCGCTTCCTCTGTAAATGCAGTCACAACCATGTGGTTGTTGCTGAGTATCACTAGTAACAATGCTTAGTGCAGGCAATGGTTAGTGCAGGCAACAGACAAGGGTATAGCCTACTATTGTACACTGTTCTCCCTATTATAATTCTATGTACAATCATTTTGCAGCATTACCATGGGTTGAAGAACTGAATATGACGGATTTCATAATGAATCAAACCAGCGTTTTCTTTCTTTTGTAAAGGCACTCCAAACCTGTTTTTTTATGATTCATAAATACTTTCCTAACCATAAATAATCTACAAGCAAAGCCCTTTACGCAACAGCACGAGGGAAGTTTGAATACCAACTACTGAGAAGTGCATAGGAAAGGTGTGTGTAAGAAAGTAATATTTTCTATGTGGGAATAAGGAGCATAGCACATCACTAGATTGCATAAACATAAGTTCAACTATTTTTGGTGGACATCCAATCAAATTTGGTGTGTAGATTCAGTCGTTTCTTGTAAAATGGGATTCAGTGTGGGATTCACAGAGTACTGATGATCTATTCCAAGAAAAATAGATTTTTTATATGTAACTATTTGTCCTCTCAAAACAACTTCCAATGTTTCCTGTAGAAAAGAGTGTGAGTTTAATCTTATTTCTGTTAACAATTGTTTCAATGGAAGTGGATATAACATTGCAAAACTCACTAACAGATAAGAGAAGCAAGTTAACAATCCCTTATTCTTTAAAATACAGTACCAGTCAAAAGTTGACACACCTACTCATTCCAGGGTTTTCTTTATTTTTACTATTTTATACATTGTAGAATAATAGTGAAGACATCACAACTATGAAATGACACATGGAATCATGTAGTAACCAAAAATCAGTTAAACATATCAAAATATGTTATATTTGAGATTCTTCAAAGTTGCCTTGCCTTTGCACACGCTTGGCATTCTCTAACCCAGCTTCACCTGGAATGCTTTTACAACCGTCTTGAATTAGTTCCTACATATGCTGAGCACTTGTTGGCCACATTTCCTTCACTCTGCGGTCCAACTCATCCCAAACCTTCTCAATTGGGTTGAGGTCGGGTGATTGTGGAGGCCAGGTCATCTGATGCAGCACTCCATTACTCTCCTACTTGGTCAAATAGCCCTTACACAGCATGGAGGTGTGTTGGGTGATTGTTGTGTTAAAAAACAAATGATAGTCCCACTAAGCGCAAACCAGATGGGATGAGGTATCGCTGCAGAATGCTGTGGTAGCCATGCTGGTTAAGTGTGCCTTGAATTCTAAATAAATCACAGACAGTGTCACCAGCAAAGGACCCTCACACCATCACACCTCCTCCACCATGCATCACGGTGGGACCGACACATGCGGAGATCATCCGTTCACCTACTCTGCATCTCACAGAGACACAGCGGTTGGAACCAAAAATCTCAAATTTGGACTCATCAGACCAAAGGACAGATTTCCACCGGTCTAATGTCCATTGCTCAGGTTTCTTGGCCCAAGCTAGTCTCTCTTTATTATTGGTGTCCTTTAGTAGTGATTTATTTGCAGCAATTTGACCATGAAGGCCTGATTCACACAGTCTCCTCTGAACAGTTGATGTTGAGATGTGTCTGTTATTCTGTGAACTCTGCGAAGCATTTATTTGGGCTGTAATCTGAGGTGCAGTTAACTCTAATGAATTTATCCTCTGTTATTGAAATTTTCCGGATTGACTGACTTTCATGTCTGAAAGTAATGATGGACTGTCATTTCTCTTTGCTTATTTGAGCTATTCTTGCCATAATATGGACTTGGTCTTTTACCAAATAGGGCTATCTTCTGTATACCACCCCCACCTTGTCACAATATAACTAAATGGCTCAATCACATTAAGAAAAAAAAAACATTCCACAAATTAACTTTTAACAAAGCGCATCTGTTAATTGAAATGCATTCCAGGTGACTACTTCATGAAGATGGTTGAGAGAAAGCCAAGAGTGTGCAAAGCTGTCATCAAGGCAAATGGTAGCTACTTTGAAGAATCTGAAATATAAAATATATTTTGATTTGCTTAACACTTTTGTGTTTTTTTTTAATAGTTTTGATATCTTCACTATTATTCTACAAGGTAGAAAATAGTAAAAAAAAAATAAAGAAAATCCGCAATGAGTAGGTGTGACCAAACTCTTGACCAGAACTGTAGGTGTGGGAGTGTCAGGTCTAGGCATGAAACTCTGAGGAATAGAGTCCTTACACAAACATGTCTTTCTGAGGAATTCTGCCTCATCTCCATTGTTCCCACCTCTGGGGAGTAGAAGTGTTGTGATCACATCCTGTAGGTCTGGTTATCTGTTTGGAAGTTCACTTTTACAGGATTCTATTGGTCAACAACTCATAGTTTGAATACAGTCAGAACAAATGGTTTTAAAAGGTTCTCATGTCTCTTTTTGATGCTGTCCTGAGGTTTTCCATCTCTAAATGATCATTCATTTAAAAGTTTGCTTTTGCGTTGTATAATGGAATTAATTCATTTTACAATGTTATTAAATGCCTTTGATTTAACTTTCAGACCAATTTTTTAGAGTCAACTATAACTCAAATAAATTAATAAAAAATCCTACAATGTGATTTTCTGGATTTTTTTTCTTATTTTGTCTGTCATAGTTGAAGTGTACCTATGATGAAAATTACAGGCCTCTCTCATCTTTTTAAGTGGGAGAACTTGCACAATTGGTGGCTGACTAAATACTTTTTTTGCCCCACTGTATGTATGTATGAATATGTGTATATGGGTATGTATGTATGAATATATATATATTTACCCCAAAAATATATGGGGGATTGGAAATTATGCAGACAATTATGTTGATGGAAGCAACAATCTTTCTGAAATATCAAGCTGATCCAGCCTTAAAAGAAAATAAAACCTTTGTGTTTTTTTATACCTGAATTCATATAATTTTCTAATCGTATTTTTTAAACATTTAATACATGAGGGAGGTAGACAGGGCTTCAACAAAAATGAGATGAGGCAAATATCACAATAAGACTGGAGATATTAAAAAAAGATAAGCTTTTAATTGCAAATGAGAGTCACACCTATTGTTCTCTCATATTATTCTGACACTTGTTTAATGTTCATCAACATTTCAGTGTCACATCATTTAGTAGGAGAGCTCATTTTCACCAGGAGTCCCTGTAGTCCGTAGTTATATGGCACCAGAAATGAATCCGTCAGAAAGACCCTGTATTTCTTAACATCCATTAACACGTACAAATGTAATAATAACATCAACAAGTGTTCTTAGTCTGTGAGGGACACCATGTGGCGGTGTGTGTTGGTTTAACACAGTTAACACTTCTGATACAGCAATAACATTCTGACTGAACCCACAGTAAAATTTCCCTTTATCTGATTGAAGTGGGACATTAGTTTAGCAAAGCTCCAAAAATTGACATACTCAATGCATTTTGTAGATTTTAGAATGTTTACAATTGCATGCCTCCAGAATCATTGGGTCGTGTTCATCAGGGCACGCAATGCGAAACGTTTTTAAGCGCTAAACAAAGGACAACAAAAACAAGGTAGTTCCTCAGTTTTCTTCCAATTAGTGCCTAATGAACTGGACCCTGGTCTAGGACTTTGGCTTATCTAAATGGCCACGCTGTTCTCCACCACAACAGGGTCCATGTAGGTGTATGGCACTGGTAGTCCAGAGTTCCTGGCCTTGACGGTCTCGCTGAAGACCTTCAGCTCCGTCTGGAATTTCTGAATCATCGTGCAGGGTGGTATCTCATTGAAGTGCTCCTCTGGGTACTGGCCAAGAGCCAACTGCATATGGAGAATAATCGAAGTTAGTAAATTATTGATAGTTATAATATTAACGTTAAAAAGGACACTTAAATAGGATATTTTGTACCTAAATATAGTATTTCGGGCCTTGATGATATTGATTATAGTTCATGAAAGATGGCAGACTCACAAAGTCACTGGATTGCTTGCTAAGGAGCCACATGGTGGACATGCCCTGTGCTGTTGTGCCGACATCTGGGAAGGTCTCCAGCATGGTGCTCTCGGTAGACTGTCCCTTAGTGGTGGGAGGTGGCTGTTGCAGGGAGATGGGGGTGTTGGGCATCCAGCCACCATAGTCATACTGTAACAAGAAGAAAAATGACTGATTATTACTGACATCCAATATGGTGCTATTCTAAAATGATGATATGATAGTGGCAAGGAATTACAGCAAAACCTTGCAACATTTTTACAAATACGTATCTTCCTAAATGGTAGATGAGGCAGCAAACGTCAGTAGTTGTTAGATTTAGATTAATAACATACTTGAAAAAAAAGTATGGGCTACGTTACACCCACCTGTCCAGAGTTGACAGCAGAATGCTGGCCTGAGCAGGTGAAGATCACCACGGTGACGAACTTGACGACCTCTGGCACAGTAGAGAAAGACTGAGGGATTCCTGGACAGAAAGATAAGAACCGAGAGAGGTGTGTGATGAATGGAGTTATGCCAAGGGAGCTGGGTGGACTGTTACTATAGGACAGTCACGTCCATGGAAGATGTGAGTTATGCCGGGGAAGTTATGGACCAGAAACCAAAAAACATATTGGAAAAATAAGACATTTCACCATACGTCATTACAACACACCCCCATATTACCCTGTACATCGTCACCTGTGCATTCTTGGGCCAGGAAGCCATGGTCAAAGATATCCTTGATCCAGTTCTGTAGTTCCTGGTCTTCCCGGACCTCTGAGTCACTCTTGTAATAGAAACCAATCACTCCCTCTACAAACCTATACGGAAGGCGACAATGGAAGAACGAAGGAAGAAGAAGATATCATATCTATGTAGAGCTATTCTTTCACTGTAGATTCTACCAGCGGATGATACTATACTACCACCATGTAGGTCTGCTCTACTGCTCTGTCGTAGCCTACCTGTGGATGATGTCCCACAGCTTGAGTCCATCATCCCTGTAGTAGTTGTTGGGGACTGACTCCAGACCTCGTGCAGTGATGTCCTCCGGCATACAGAGGGAGCTGTAGGTCAATGAGGCCACAGATCTCCTCAGGATCTCAATCATCCCCTCTCCGCCCGAAGCAGCAAACTACAACGTCACTTAAAGTTATTTGATTACATAATTCTGTAACATTATAATGTACTTTAACTAAGCTGCAATATTACACTGGTTCTATGAGAGATAGTGAACCTACCAGCAAGTATGTTGACCAGGAGGGCCAAATGACCATACATGGGGGTACTGTAGGTTCACTAAAAGACATACAACCGCATGTACGCTGACTCTGACACAACTTCCATGGATGTGTGATTCCTAATATGGACACCACACACTTCTATGGAAACAGTCCACTCAGTAGCCTACCTGAGTGAAAACTCCTTTATCAGCTATTAGAAATGCCCGGGCCAAGAGGTTGATCTGGAGGGTGTAGCGGGTGTGTGGAATCAGAAGCTAAAGCAGTAAAACAGGGTGGAGAGAAGGATGGATGGTCAACAATCCCAAGAGAGAAACTGGCATTAGTAAGGACAGATTCGAAATAGGTGTATTATACTTTCATGCGTCATTATCCTCTGTCATGGTCCATACACACCAAGACAGTCGGGAAGAGGGCACGACAATGCCTATTCCCCCACAGGAGAACGAATAGATTTGCCATGGGTCCTCAGATCATCAAAAAGTTCTACAGCTGCACCATTGAGAGCATCCTGACCAGTTGCATCACCGCCTGGTATGGCAACTGCTCGGCATCCGACTGTAAGGCGCTACAGAGGGTAGTGCGTATGGCCCAGTACATCACTGGGGCCAAGCTTCCTGCCATCCAGGACCTCTATACTAGGCGGTGTCAGAGGAAGGCCCCAAAAATTGTCAAAGACTCGAGTCACCCAAGTCATAGATTGTTCACTCTATTACCGCATGGCAAGCAGTACTGGAGCGCCAAGTCTAGGTCCAAAAGGCTCATTAACAGCTTCTACCCATAAGCCATAAGATTGCTGAACAATCAATTAAATGGCCACTATTTATATTGACCTCACCCCTCACTTTAGCACTGCCTAAATGTTCAAATTACCTCAATTACCTCGAGTAACCTGTATTCCCGCACATTGACTCTGTATATAACCTCGTTATTGTTATTTTATAGTGTTACTTTTTTAAACTTAATTTTATTTAGTAAATATTTTCTTAACTCTATTTACTTAAAACTGCATTGTTGTAAGTAAGCAGTTCAC
Organism: Oncorhynchus clarkii lewisi; assembly: GCF_045791955.1. NCBI lineage: Eukaryota > Metazoa > Chordata > Actinopteri > Salmoniformes > Salmonidae > Oncorhynchus > Oncorhynchus clarkii. The sequence goes on along the minus strand of NC_092156.1, from coordinate 70,311,238 downwards.
GGTATGGTCTACAGCTGTTGTATTCGGCGCATGTGTTATGTTATTTTATTTGATCCTCGGAGCACTAACTGGACATGCTATGCTATATTATGTTATGATGTATTCTGTTATATATGCTATGATATAATATATTATGCTGTCTTATCTTATGCTTTATTATGTTACGTTATTCTATGATATTTTATGCTATGCTATATTATTATTTATTTATTTATATATAGTTTTTTACCCCCTTTTTCTCCCCAATTTCCAATTGTTAGTAGTTACTGTCTTGTCTCATCGCTACAACTCCTGTACGGGCTCGGGAGAGACGAAGGTCGAGAGTCATGCGTCTTACGAAACACAACCCAACCAAGCCGCACTGCTTCTTAACACAGCACGCATCCAACCCGGAAGCCATGTTATGCTATGATATATTATGTTATGTTATGCTATATTATGTTATGCTATGATATGATATGTTATGCTATATTATGTTATGCTAGGCTATATTATGTTATGCTATGCTAATATTATGTTATGTTATGCTAATATTATGTTATGCTATGCTATGCTCAGTGGAGGCTGCGGAGGGGAGGACAGCTCATAATAATGGCTGGAATGGAGTGAATGGAAGCCATGTGTTTGATAACATTCCACTCCAGCCATTACCACTAGCCCGTCCTCCCCAATTAGGGTTCCACCAACCTCCTGGGTTTATGCTATGTTATGCTATACTGTACTGTGTTATGTACCTTGTAGAGGGGGTGCACCATGGGCATGTTGCGCAGCAGTGCTACAGCGAACACCTCAGCCAGGAGGTGAGTGCGCAGCAGGTGGACGTTGAGCTGGTGCTCTTGAAAGTCAGCGCTCCTCACAAAGATCTTGGCCAGGAGCCAGTCATACTCAGAGTCAGTAGGAAGGAAGATGGGGTTGTCTTTAGCAGGCTTCTGCTTCAGCTGTGGAGAGAGAGAGTGTTAGGGACCTCATAGATGGCTACCAGCAACATTATCCCTGTTTAATGGAAAAATACAAATAATAACATTAGCGGATTCCTTTTTGGTGCTACATTGAACCCTTTTTTGAAGGTTCTATAAATAACCATGAACATAAGGTTATAAATGGAACCTTTATGGTGCTATAAAGAACCCTTTCCTAAGGTTCTATAAATAACTTATTTTTTTTATGTTCTATTTAGCACCAAAAATGGTTCTGCTATTGTTACAACTCTTTTTGGTTTAGGGCTTGACATTTACTTTTTTAGCCACTTGTCCTTAGGACAAGTAGGAAACCTTTTTTACTTGTCCAAAAGCTCAAGACACACAAAAAAAAGGGTCTGTAACACCATTTGTATGTTTTGTACATCATTGTATGATGCAATGAACCACTTTACAAAATTAAATGCATTACTAGATTTTTTTTAACCATAGAGAATCAGACAAACATGGAGGCTACACTCTGTCTATTGGCTTCTTCGCATATTCAATCAGTCTCAAAATACAACACTGCCCCTTTAAGGCTCTCCTGGAGGACAGTTGGACACCCTTGATAGTCTAAAAAATGTATCAACATTGCAATTACAACCAAATAGCCTACTTGTTATGTCTTTATAATTAAGGGCTTCCTCTCATCCCTGGGATGATACAAAATATGTCTACGGTTCAAAAGAATGACAGATTCAAAATGCATACAACCACTGCACATCTAAAATGTAAAAATGTAATAGTCTGACGCAACAGATCAGACCGTTTAGCTTAAAACTGTTGATACATTAGTTTTTTTTTAAATGTTTTATTCATATTATAAGCTCAACAATGCGCACATGGCTTTAGGCTAATGTTAGTGGCATTGTTGAATTCAATTTATAATAGCAAGCTAGGACTGATGGTTTGGTTAGCTAAACTAGCAAGTATTTTTGGTTACCCAGGCAACTAGTGTCGCTATCTAGTAAACTTGCTAGCTATTTCAGTGGATGTTGAACTCATTTATCCCTGCCAAATGAACACATTTCTATCAAGTAAATGTGCTAAATTATAGCCATGGTATAAAAGGGATAATCAACTCGGGGCTGTATGCGTACTCTGGAAAATAATGGAACTCTGTGGAAGGTCAGTTCCACTCTACTAGCGCGTTGTGGAACACACCTCATTATTAATTATTTTCCAGAGAACACATAGTCGTTGATTATCCCTTATGTATTTCACAAGACACTTTCACTAGCCATAGTCATATTTAACATGTAATGGCAAAATAACACAACAGATTAGATAACCTGGAATGACACTCTCACTCGAAATGAGCTTTGAGAACCCCCCCCCTCTAAAAAAAAAAAATTATGAGCTGCCCCCCCCTACATTTGATTATCACAAAAGAGGAAAGAACCCTTCCCTGAACTCCAAAGAAGCATTAAAGGACTCAAAGGTTTCACATAAAACCATCACCCTTCCCAAAGGACCCTTGATGAACCATATGTTCTAAGTGTGTAATACATTCATTCAAAGCATTTGAAGACAATGTCAAACATATTTTCTTTGGGCCTGTCAGATACAGTGGAGGCTGGTGGAGGGAAACATGGGGAGGACGGGCTAGTTGTAATGTTTGGAACGTAAAGAAGGGAGCGGTAGTAATGAGCCCGGACTCTCCATTTCTATCTCCACCAGCCTCCATGGGTAAGTGGGCTCTCTAAAGGAGATTGAAACATGATGGGTTTACAGACTCTCTCACTTGTAATGGTCTCCGTGACTGTAGTCTTCACTTCAAAGTTAGTAAGGGCAACCTTACCTGGATGGCGATGGGAACCAGCTTGTCATCAGGGGTTCTGTAGAGCAGAACCAGAGGAGCCGCCATGTACTGTTTTTTCCTATTGATCACGTTTGCCTTTAATCCATCCAGGTTCTTGTAGTCAAGCAGGAATATGTTGCCGCTCTGTTAGGGATTGGATGACATGGGAGAATAAATCCAAAAGTTACTGTAGGATAGAATGCAAAAATGCAACAGGTTAGGATTACGGTTCACTTTCTTGGTATTTTGGAATGGGACAGATATTGTAGCTCTGTGTTTTACTAGGATTATCCCAAAAAACATCCAATAAAGTTATTTTTGCGATTACTTTCTTGGATTGTAGGGTTACCATCCCCCCCACAAAAACATCAAAGAAAGTAATACTGGGATGTTTTTCATTTTTTCAGTGACCAGGTTTCATCCAACATTTTTGAAGTACATGTCAGATAGAAAATGTCACGACAGGCCTGAAGGAAACAGAACGCTTGTCTGTAAACTTTCAGCATGTCAACAAAACAAAATATGCTAGACAAGGTGGGATATTTTTGTGTCTGTAAAATCTATTATGCGAGAAATGGTGGTGGAATGGCACTTTTATGTGCAAAAATGGATATAATAACCATCATATCTAAGTAAACTTGAGTCACGTGATGACATGTTGTGTGGTCCTCTCACTACGACTCAGGAAAACATACAGTTTATTAGATGAAATAAGTTATGATGAGTGGGCACATTCGCTATATTCGCTATATAACAGAAAAATAATTGTGACAAAGCCATCAGAGTTGAAAATGCGATGGAAATGCCATTTACATGTTTAAATGTTTTATGTTTGGGTACATGGGAATTTAACCACAAAGGTTATTTTTATGTTTGGGTACATGGGAATTTAACCACAAAGGTTATTTTTATGTTTGGGTACATGGGAATTTAACCATAAAGGTTATTTTTATGTTTGGGTACATGGGAATTTAACCACAAAGGTTATTTTTATGTTTGGGTACATGGGAATTTAACCACAAAGGTTATTTTTATGTACACTACGTCATCACACAGACTTATATCTGCAACAGGTCAATTTGATGGAAACATCTATCGTGGGGAAATGTGCATATTGTTTTAATGCGAATTAGAGAATATTTGCATGAAAATCTATCGCCAATTGGATGGAAACCTAGCTATTGAGAAACGTACTGGATGGACCTCCACAAAAGTCATCTGTAGGTCCAAAAAGGAATCTGGTACATGCTTCTGATGGTCCAAGAAAGTGGATGTCTAGACATCCAACAAAGGGATCTCTTGACTTCCATTGATAATTGTGAATATCTAAGATATTCACCTTGGTCCAAGAGGACTGCCCCTAGTCCAGCGCCACCCTTGGTAGAAGTGGTACTGCAATAATTTAGGCAACTTTTAACAAAGAGTCCCATTTTGACAAACTGTACAGTACCTGCAATTCCTTTAGGAGGCTGGACGATCCACGAAGAGAGGGCTTGACCATGTCTCCTGTCACGGGGAAATTTGCCGGCAACTCCGAGCAGCGACGGATCAACATGGGGTTGCAGCCGTTCAGATACTGGTACCCAAAAAACTCGTCTTCCTTCCAGTGCTCCTGTGCGTAGTCTGGAAGGAGGAAATTCTGGGTCGTATTAATTAGTGCACACCATAGCAAAACCTTTTGCAACAGAAAATAAAAATCAATAGTTTCTTATTGGACAGTCTGTTTTCTTCCAGATGATGCCTAGTAATCCAGGGTCGTTTTCAGTATATAGAGTACCAGTCAAAAGTTTGAAGCTGGTTGAGAGAATGCCAAGAGTGTGCAAAGCTGTCATCAAGCCAAAGGGTGGCTACTTTGAAGAATCTCAAATATAAAATATTTGTTTAACACTCTCTTGGTTACTACATGATATAGATGACATATATGTGTTATTTCATAGTTTTGATGTCTTCACTATTATTCTAAAATGTAGAAAATAGTGAAAATGGAGGAAAAAAACTTGAATGAGTAGGTGTGTCCAATCTTTTGACTGGTACTGAATGTATATTTTTATTGGACATATTCAAGTAGTATTACTTCCCCTTTCACTTTGTTTCAAAACGTTTACCACCTAATAAACAGGCCCCTGGAGTTAATTCTGCAAATGCACCTATGAAATGCACTCACCTGAGATGACAGTTCTATTGCAGCAGAAGACTTTGCTGATTTCATCAATGTTTTTCCAGCTCTTCTTGCTGTCAGAATACCCCTTCAGTTTCAGCTCAGTGATCCTACAGAATGGGAGACAAGGAACTGTGTCAAGCTGAGCCAATAGAGTTTTGCAGAGCAAATGTACAACTCAACAATATAAATGAATGGAATACTTTAGAGTTTTAATGATCTTCTGCAGGAAGTACTATTTGAACTAAAGGTGAAATAAATAAAAAATGAAATAAAAAACTGTCCTTAGAGGATGAATTATGCCCGACGTATGCAACGTAATTAGCTACGCAAAAATGTCTGTCCTGCATAGTTGAAAAAACATGCAAGTGTGTGCAACCCAAAATGTTAAACTCACCACGTACTGGACAAAGGAAAAAAGCTCAAATCCGCACTGAACTATTCTCAAGTTTTAATGTAATTATCAGAGGAATCAAACACATTTGGGCGACATACTTCATCAGCTTTTGGAGAAAAATTCACACATTCACACATAAATGATGAAACATTGTAGTATCTTTTTTCACAATCATAATTTACATTCATTATTTACATACATTGTTCTACAATTTTTCACAACTTCTAGTGCCTAAAAATACATTAAAATGTAAAGAATATTTTTAATGTATGAGGGTTTTGGGGGTTTTTCCCCCCCAGAGCATGCCTTTTGAACCCGGAACCCAACAACTTTTTGTTACTACAGACTTTCGAGTTGAGCACGCCGATTCCTCATTCTGTAACTTACCACATAACCACATAGGGAAGCCATAATGAGTAGCACATTGCATTCTCGTGTTGTGTACTCAAGTTGGGTATACATTTGGCTTAGGTGAGGAACTCACCCGGTGGCGGCGGTGAAGAGGAACTGGGTGGCCTTGGTGAACGAGAATTGGATCTCGCTGGGAAGATCCAGAGGGTTGTCTGCCTTCATGCTGCCGGGGAAACCCTCCTTGTAGGTATCCCAACTGAGTAGGAGGAGGAGCAGGAGGAGCAGGAGAAAGAGGAGGAGCAGGAAATATATGGAGGTTGGTCAGATATAATGGACAGACTGGGTAGCTAGGACGAAAGACCACAGCACCTACCAGTACAGCTCAGTTCTCGTCTTCATCTCCTTTTCCCTGCTGTACCTGGCAAGATGATTAGTTTCATCACAGAGCCTTTTAGCTGAAAAATATAAAAAATAATAAATCAACTTAATCACACGTATTATTGCACTAATCCTTCAGAATCAGTGTTGCATGTATTACTGAATGTACGGTGGCCCTAAGAGGAAAAGTAGCTTTTAAAACTTAGTGACATCATGCACACACAAAGAAAATGCCCCCCCCCACACACACACAATGGCTGCAAGTATCAATTTTTTCCCCATGCATTACTCATTCTAACATGTCTGCATGTGATGTTGTTTCATAACGTCACACCGTGCTGACCTGTGCCCTCTCTGAACAGGTGCACTTCCTTGTCCATAATCCAACGGTAGATGGGGAACTGGCATGTGTCTCCCTCTGGCGTCGTCACGACAACCTTGGACGGGAACCAGGCGTCCTGGGGGAAGAGTGGGAGGGGCTGTTTGTCCAGCTCTATCAGCACCAGCGTGCCGAGGGAGGAGGGGCACACCACGTCGAATTCACAAGACGCCTGCAGAGAGAGAGAGAGAGAGATGGAGGAAGTGAGAGATAGATGGAGGGAATGAAATAATGAGATGGAGGGAGGGAGAGAGAGAGAGAAAAAGGGAGGGGCAGAGAGAGTGAGAGAGAGTAGAACCTGGACTGTGTGAGAAAGCAAATAACAAAGGCAAATATAACTAATCCTGGACTACCAGTATTCATGTCACATACACTATATGTGTATGAACATATTGGTGCGTTTGGGTGTGTTTTGAGCACAGTATTTGAAAAATGCAAATGGTAAGTCTTATTGAAGCTAGAATAATTTGTTGCTACATCCATATCTTGGACTTATAAATTATATATACTCATAGATTCTTGAAGAATATAATTTATAATTGCTTAGTTCAACTGTCGTACCCAATCAGAACCCAATGATTGTAAGCAATGTAAATGTAAACAAACACTAAGCTATAGCCACAAAACATGGTTAAAAGTACACATTCTTCTATGAATTTGAGAATGGTGACATTTCTACAAGCCCATCCCTCAGCTTTTTACCAAAACAGAGGTGGGGTGCCTCTTTGTTATTGTTTCAATTAAGGATTCTAGTTTTAAAGAGACATATCTCTTAGTACTGATAGGAGCATTACTGACTTACCGTGCCTTGATAGAAGCCTCCCTTCAAGCTAGTGAGCCACGTGCGCTTACTCTCTCCATTCTCGCCAACCAGCTTGATGAAGACATTGTTCATCGTGGTGCCAGTTGCGATGTTGTGTGTGTACACAGTCACCTTGTATTTTGCCATTTTGACTCTGAAAAACACTACGATAGGCTTATCTGCACACACTGAGACTGCACAGCAAACAACAGTTCATTCAATGTAGACAGTGCAAACATTTCTGCAAATATTAAGACTTGCATGATATCCATTCATCCATTTTAATAACACATTTTTGTTTTTTAGGGTATTCTTGCTTGAATAACAAACTTGCAAAGCCACAGTTATTGCATACACACAGCATGTAGGGGGACATTTTGCTCAAGCAAATGACAGTGAGCAAATGAACCATAGACAGGAGTAATATGCTTATTCAATGTGCATATTATCCAAAATACCCATTGCATTGTGTGCATATTATCCAAAATACCCATTGCATTGTGTGCATATTATCCAAAATACCCATTGCATTGTGTGCATATTATCCAAAATACCCATTGCATTGTGTGCATATTATCCAAAATACCCATTGCATTGTGTGCATATTATCCAAAATACCCATTGCATTGTGTGCATATTATCCAAAATACCCATTGCATTGTGTGCATATTATCCAAAATACCCATTGCATTGTGTGCATATTATCCAAAATACCCATTGCATTGTGTGCATATTATCCAAAATACCCATTGCATTGTGTGCATATTATCCAAAATACCCATTGCATTGTGTGCATATTATCCAAAATACCCATTGCATTGTGTGCATATTATCCAAAATACCCATTGCATTGTGTGCATTGCATTCATGGCTCAGTACACTGATCTCTGGTTAAATAATAGCCTCCTCATTCTACACATAGTTGAAGAAAACAAAACATGAAATCACGCTGCACATCAAGTTTAACTGTATTTTCTGCACACATCTCCCATATTATCAAAAATTAAACATTCAGAGTTCCCTTACCTGATTGGTTGATAGTTTGTTAACCTGTTAACTGTGTCTTAACATGCATGTAATGATCACCTTCCCTACTGCTCGTTTTATACCTGGCTGGAGGTGTGTGTAGAACCATATGTACATATCTGGGTGTTACTTCCCACCATTGACCTTGCATATCCTGCATGATAAATTATGGCAATGTTGATAGCGAAGCGTTGCCCAATCACCTATTGTAAATACACAGTAGAAATTTGAGCCGTGGTTGAAAGGGTGTTGTAACGTCAATTTCGCAATTCTGAGGGCATGCGGTGAAATGTTTGCTCAGCACTGCAATGCAAGTTACAGGTGGGAAATTGAATTGTTGTCACAGACTCTGTTTTGGTGGTCTGCAAGATATCCAAACAGGATTTCACAAGTCTTGTATAGTCACTATATGGAGTTAGTACTATATATACAATACTGTACAGTATTTTTTTAATGTATCATTTATTTAACTAGGCACGTCAGTTAAGAACAAATGCTTATTTACAATGACGGCCTACACCGGCCAAACCCGGACGGCGCTGGGCCAATTATGCACCGCCCAAAGGGACTCCCAATCACGGCTGGATGTAATCCAGCTTGGATTCGAACCAGGAACTGTAGTGACTCCTCTTGCAGTGAGATGCAGTGCCTTAGACCGCTGCACCAGGACAGCCTCCAAATCCTTCCAAATACTTCCTGCTTGCACTGATGATGCAACACCCATTGTGCTTTTTTGGCAGGACACATACCGGCCAATATGTATCACTAACTCGCGTCTTATCGCATATCCTTCATGGCAAATTCCAAAGAATAAGTGAGGCCAGAGGAGGCTGGTGGGAGGAGCTATAGGAGGAACAGCTCATCGTAATGGCTGGAATGGAATCAATAGAACGGGGTCAAACGTGGTTTTTATTTTTCATGTGTTTTATGGCATTCCATTTACTGCAGTCTTTACAATGATCCCATCCTCCTATAGCTCCTCATACCTGTGTGAGGCCCTCTGCTGATGGAAAAGGGTTGCTGAATAACATAGGCTACTGTAAATATACACTAAAGTGTGGAAAATAATTTTACTTTAAGCAGACCAAGTAGTGATGGCCCTTTTACATTCAAACTAGGCACTTTTACTTGGTAACATCTGGAAGTAGATAAGGTGCAGGTCAGGTTAGCCTATGAATTCCATTCTCTTAAAGTATTCTCCTTCGGTTATTTCATAGTTTTTGTTGACAGCTAACAGGTAGAAGTAGTTGAGATAGTAGGGGAGATTAAAGAAAGGGGTCTAGGTCAGAAAGTGTCACAGCCGGGAATTGAACCCTTGCCTCCAGGAACAAAGGGTATTACAGCACTACCACAAGACCAGCCCCCAGGACAGCATATCAAAGAATTCTAATAAAATAAAATACATTTTATTTAACATTTACGTCTTCTTAGCAACCAAAAAAACCAACAGATTCGATAACAACCAAAATACGATATCTTTCCCACAACGTCTCCATTTCGTCACAAAGTACATCTTTACCTAGTTGCATGACGTCTTCTCAACCAGTGAGTCAGTTGAAAACCAGAAAATTACCATTTTTGCCCCCTGGGACATCTATTTGGGTCATAACAGGACAAATCCCACCTACTGTATGCTGCCTTTCTGTTCAGAAATGGAGTTGCAGGGACTGCAGTACTTACATATGCAATCTGTATATAACCTTCACTGTGTACATAATACAGGGATTCCTGGCTGACAAACACAGGCGCAGGGTAGACGGGGTCAGGAATGAGGTCAAACCAATATATGTTTTTATCATGGAGCTAGGTTTACAGTGAGCTTAGTGTGTCTACAGTATGAGGCCCATATGGTTGTAATAATAGATTTTAAAGATTAAACTTTGTAAATACACTATCTTAACATGAAAACACTTACATATGCACTGAGCAGTGATAGCAGACATGAACTGTGAGTAGTACAATGCTTTTGATGCAACACCCCCTGTATGTCAACTATCAACGCAACCCTTGAGTTCTCTTTTATGATGAGACGGAAGACCTCAAGATTTTATCAATGTGACCTCTTCCCTTATCTTCAAATGATACACCCTTCATCTCTTATGCAAACAGAAGTCAGACACTTTCTACAGTGAGAAGCTGATCTCAGTCATTTTAATGCTGTGACATCTGAGCACATACATACAGTACAACGTAAGAATAAAAAAGAGGGACTGTTACATTTAGATTTTATAATTTGATGTAAAACAATATACAGAAAAACAAGCAAATATTTTCAAACTGTTGTTACGATAAGTTTATTAAAATAAAATAAAAAGAATGCCCGTTGGTAGACGATGAATGAGCGGTTCACTTTTGTTTGTGTGGGTGGGACCGAGTTTGTTTGGCAGCTGGCGGGTGTGGTCTCTGATCAGATCTGGGGGGAGGGGACAGTGAGGAGGCCTGTGGGCTTCATCTTGTTGATGCCTCCGTCCAGGGTGGTCACCCGAGGGTAGTTTACCTTCACCAGGTGGGTCGCAAACTGGAGGGGAGACAAGACGAAGGCAAACCATTAACAACATGGAGGAACATTTACCAATCTGGAGGGGAGGGGGGTCAACAAGACCAAGGCAAACCACTAACAACATGGAACATTTATCAAACTGGAGGGGAGTGGGGGGGGGTCAACAAGACCAAGGCAAACCACTAACAACATGGAACATTTATCAAACTGGAGGGGAGGGGGGGGGGGTCAACAAGACAAAGGCAAACCATTAACAACATGGAACATTTACCACAACATTCGACAAAGTAGCAGGAAGGTGCAGGAAGAAGACTGCTCCTACTGACAAAGGAGGTCTCTGCGTACTTAGAGAACATGCAGTTGTCTAGTTTCTGCAATTTTCATCTGATGCAGGCCCTGATGTAGGTATCATCTGATAGCGGCCCTGGTGTAGGTATCATCTGATACAGGCCCTGGTGTAGGTATCATCTGATACAGGCAATGGTGTAGGTATCATCTGATAGCGGCCCTGGTGTAGGTATCATCTGATAGCGGCCCTGGTGTAGGTATCATCTGATAGCGGCCCTGGTGTAGGTATCATCTGATACAGGCCCTGGTGTAGGTATCATCTGATACAGGCCCTGGTGTAGGTATCATCTGATACAGGCCCTGGTGTAGGTATCATCTGATACAGGCCCTGGTGTAGGTATCATCTGATACAGGCCCTGGTGTAGGTATCATCTGATACAGGCCCTGGTGTAGGTATCATCTGATACAGGCCCTGGTGTAGGTATCATCTGATACAGGCCCTGGTGTAGGTATCATCTGATACAGGCCCTGGTGTAGGTATCATCTGATACAGGCCCTGGTGTAGGTATCATCTGATACAGGCCCTGGTGTAGGTATCATCTGATACAGGCCCTGGTGTAGGTATCATCTGATACAGGCCCTGGTGTAGGTATCATCTGATACAGGCCCTGGTGTAGGTATCATCTGATACAGGCCCTGATCTAGGTATCATCTGATACAGGCCCTGATCTAGGTATCATCTGATACAGGCCCTGATCTAGGTATCATCTGATACAGGCCCTGATCTAGGTATCATCTGATACAGGCCCTGATCTAGGTATCATCTGATACAGGCCCTGATCTAGGTATCATCTGATACAGGCCCTGATCTAGGTATCATCTGATACAGGCCCTGATCTAGGTATCATCTGATACAGGCCCTGATCTAGGTATCATCTGATACAGGCCCTGATCTAGGTATCATCTGATACAGGCCCTGATCTAGGTATCATCTGATACAGGCCCTGATCTAGGTATCATCTGATACAGGCCCTGATCTAGGTATCATCTGATACAGGCCCTGATCTAGGTATCATCTGATACAGGCCCTGATCTAGGTATCATCTGATACAGGCCCTGATCTAGGTATCATCTGATACAGGCCCTGATCTAGGTATCATCTGATACAGGCCCTGATCTAGGTATCATCTGATACAGGCCCTGATCTAGGTATCATCTGATACAGGCCCTGATCTAGGTATCATCTGATACAGGCCCTGATCTAGGTATCATCTGATACAGGTTCTTATCTAGGTATCATCTGATACAGGCCCTGATGTAGGTATCATCTATGCATAGTCACTTCACCCCCACCTACATGTACAAATTACCTCAACTAACCTGTACCCCCGAACACTGACTCGGTACCAGTGCCCCCTGTATATAGCCTCGTTATTGTTATTCTTATTGTGTTACTTTTTATTATTACTTTTTATTTTAGTCTACTTGGTAAATATTTTCTTAACTCTTCTTGAACTGCACTGTCGGATAAGGGCTTGCATTTCATGGTAAAGTCTACACTTGTTGTATTCGGAGCATGTGACAAAGTTTGATCTGATACAGGTTCTTATCTAGGTATCATCTGATACAGGATCTTATCTAGGTATCATCTGATACAGGTTCTTATCTAGGTATCATCTGATACAGGTTCTTATCTAGGAATCATCAGATATAGGTTCTTATCTAGGAATCATCTGATACAGGTTATTATCTAGGTATCATCTGATACAGGTTCTTATCTAGGTATCATCTGATACAGGTTCTTATCTAGGTACCATCTGATACAGGCCCTGATGTAGGTAAGGGAGAAACGTGTTTCTTCAACATAAGAGCAACACTGTGTTGAAAATATGCTGTAATAGCACTTTTTGTAATTCTGACTTCCCCAGAACTGGAGCCTGGTGCAACTGGTGTTGCTCACCACATCTATGGCATCACATCTGGGGAATTAAGTTGTTCCCAGACTCTGGTTACTGTAGGTTAGGTTGTCTGCAACACATCCAGTCTCATCCAGTTGGCTACAGTAGGTACAGTATCTAGTGTAGCTCGAGGACAACCTCCAAATTCTTTCAAATAAAACAGATGATTCTACTATGGTGCTCGCATTAGCAAGTTGAATTTGTTTGCTAGCGTTTATCAGTGGCTGAGAGAAGAACAAACACGGCTGAGACTAACAAGCAAGGTGAAGTAGTAACCAAACATCACGCCTTGGAGTATAACATTACAGAGAAAACACTGGAATTGGTTCAGGGAAGTGCACTGCTTGGTAAATAACGAAAGATACATTAATGTCAGGCCAATGTATGCAGGCTTGTGTCTCTGTATGAATAAACTGTTATATTTACAGTCATGTTTTCATGCATGTTCCGATTGTAAATAGACGGTAAATAAATAAAAATATCTATCAGACATAAACGATATAGTAGACGACGAAAGACCTAGTTATGTGTTATACATCTCCAGTCTCACTGAGCCATGTATAGGGTGCATCCCAAATGGAACCCATTCCCTACATACCACAGAACACTTCTTTTGACCAGAGCCCTATGGGAATATGGTGCCATTTTGAATTCACCCAGAGACTGGGAGAGAAAGCACACTAGGCAGTAAACAAACATTCATCACTAATGCATTAGAGTATATATATATATATATATATATATATATATATATATATATATATATATATATATATACACATACACACACACACACACACACACACACACACACACACACACACACACACACACACGCTACATCTTCTATCTTCTCGACCAGAATGAATCACAGGTGCTTTAATTCCCTCACCACTAAACCTTGTGGGGACAAAACATTCAGTCCCATTCAAAATCCTATTTCCATAAACCCTAACCCTAACTCTTACCCTAACCCAAAAACCTAACCCTAGCTCCTAACCCTAAAACTAACCCTAGCTCCTAACCCTAAACATAATTATAACCCTAACCCTAAAACTAACCCTAGCTCCTACCCCTAATCATAATTCTAACCCTAACACTAATTCTAACCCTAACCCTAAATCCCATAGAAATAGCATTTGACGTTGTGGGAACTAACAAAATGTCCCCAGTTAGTCAACATTTTTGTTTGTTTACTATTCTTGTGGGGACTTCACACACACAGTATGAATCCCCACAAGCACGCACACACTGAATGAATTTCTTAAATATCCTCAAACTAGACTGTCGCAGACTTCAGCTGAAATCTCCAAATGAGAAAAGATCTTCCATCCAGCCACAGGGCAGATTATTGGGGATGGAAAGGGCAAGCAAAACTGTCCATTCATTAAGAAAAACTACAGCAGCCAGAGAGAAATTGAGAAAGGGAGGAAAAGTGACTGTGAGAGAGACAGAGATGGTGGGGAGAGAGAAAGAGAGAGAGACAGAGATGGTAGGGAGAGAGAAAGAGAGAGACAGAGATGGTAGGGAGAGAGAGAGAGCGAGAGACAGAGGTGGTAGGGAGAGAGAAAGAGAGAGAGACAGATGGTAGGGAGAGAGAAAGAGAGAGATCGAGATGGTAGGGAGAGAGAAAGAGAGAGAGACAGAGGTGGCAGGGAGAGAGAAAGAGAGAGACACAGATGGTCGGCAGAGAGAAAGAGATGAGAGAATTAGGCCAATTTCCACTAATAATAATTTTTAAAAAAAAGAGCAATTAAGTTTTGGAAACATCTAAAATACAGTGACCCCCTCTCATATCATTACTAAGTCCTGCAATGCCAAGAGCTGAGCAAAGAAAAGAGTCCCCTCATCCAGCTGGTCCTGGGACTGAGTTCACTAACCTGTTCTACTAACACACTGAAGCCTCAGGACCAGAACATCCAATCAATCAGATAAAAACAAAGTACAACACAGTCAAAACTACATTGCTTATTGGGAAACACAAGCACAAAGCAAAATGCAGTGCTATCTGGCCCTAAATCGACAGTACACCGTGGCTAACTACTTGACCATGGTTACTGATCAAAACCTTAGAAAAACCTCGACAAAGTACAGGATCAGTGAGCACAGCCTTGATATTGAGAAGGGTAGACACAGGAAAACCTGGCTCCCTGTAGAGGAAAGGATGTGCAACCACTGCACAACAGCAGAACCTGAGAGAGAGCTGCACTTCCTGACAAAATGTAAAAAATATAAAACAATTAGAGAGAGTGTGTCATTTCCCCAAATGTGAAACCCTAATTCAAGGTTAAAAATATCTCTTTGATGAGAATAGGCTTCCCGTCCTGTTGGGGGAGGACGCAGAGAGCTGTGGGTTGTCAGCACACTACAATGTTGTCTACCATAAGATGAGGGACAGTGTCTGACAGACCAATCAACCTGCAAATGTCCACTATGCTTATTGTTATTGTTCAACATATGGTTATTTTGACCCATGATTTCTGTTGTTACTGTTGTCCCGTTAGCAACATAGATTATTATTATTTTTATTATGTTAATATTGTAAATCTCCAAAGTAAGCTTTGGCAATATGTACATTGTTACGTCATGCCAATAAAGCAAATTGAATTGAGAGACAGAGAGACAGACAGAGAGAGAGAGAGAGAGAACGAAAGATGTATAGAGGGAGGATAAGTAGAAGAGATTGATGAAGGAAAAGGAAAGGAAAACAGGGAGTGAGAGAGGGGGAGAGAAAGAGGGAACGATAGCGAGAGAGTTCGAATCAGAGAGCAAGAGGGAGGGAAACTCACAACAACGAGACTGCAGCAGCACACACATTCTAAGGAAGCGTTTAAGCGAGGATCCAAACAGAAGGACAGTCCAAAGCTCCCTCTCTTTCATCCTGTCGTGATGCCCGAGAAACCAGTAACCGTGCCGTAATCACTCTGCTCAAAGCCGACGGTAAGTCTGTGACTAAGACACACACAACATCCATGCATGGTTAAATCCCAAATGAATACACCGCCGAGGCAAAGGACAAAAAGAGAGAGGGATACAAAGAGGAAGGGAAGGTTATGTAGGAGGAGAGTTTGCCTTTCACACTATCCAGGTGGATGTAGGCTCTGGTGGGGGAAGATAAGACGACAGGAAATGGAGCGAGGAGGTAGTGGAAGTGGCGTCAGGTAGATAGGGCCGCTCAGTAGGGCCTTCATCTAGAGCAACAAGGCCATATTCCTGTGTATCCGTCTGTAGCACAGGGCTTTATCCTCCCTGCTCTGCAAATTGACAGGTTGTTTTTCTATTGGCTACAAAGGCTGGAAGATGCCTGTGCAGACTGGGCTCTGTCTTTGCAGAAACACCAGTGTCGACTTTATCACGGTAGTTCGTCTCGCCTCTGACCTTGAGCCACACGTCACATATACCCCAGACTGACAAGGCGGTCTGTGGTATTTCTTCTAAATGGATTACTCTACCCCCTGTCCGTCTGCCTGTCTGTCTGTCACTATCTCTGTCAGTCTGTCTCACTGGTCTGGTCTCTCTTAAACAGAAGGTCAGATACACAGCAATTTCCTAAGAGTCAACACAGAGGGTTTGGTAAGTATCTGGTTCACAGGCTAAGTTCATTCAGGTTGCCCATTCATTTCAATATGAATACTTGTCTTCCTTACTTCAGAATAAGTATCGTCTCTCACCTTTTCAAACGGGTCATTAACAGCTACAAAAAGGGGATGAGGGCCGCTAGACTAGAGGTCGACCGATTTATCGGAATGGCCGATTAATTAGGGCCGATTTCAAGATTTCAAAACAATCGGTAATCTGCATTTTTGGACACAGATCATGGCCGATTACATTGCACTCCACCAGGAGACTGCACGGCAGGCTGACTACCTGTTATGCGAGTGCAGCAAGGAGCCAAGGTAAGGTGCTAGCTAGCATTAAACGTATCTTATAAAAAACAATCAATCTTAACATAATCACTAGTTAACTACACATGGTTGATGATAATACTAGTTTATCTAGCTTGTCCTGTGTTGCATATAATCGATGCTGTGCCTGTTCATTTATCATTGAATCACAGCCTACTTCACCAAACGAGTGATTTAACAAGCTCATTCGCAAAAAAAGCACTGTCGTTGCACCAATGTGTACCTAACCATAAACATCAACGCCTTTCTTAAAATCAATACACAAGTATATATTTTTAAACCTGCATATTTAGTTTAAAATAAATTCATGTTAGCAGGCAATATTAAACTAGGGAAATTGTGTCACTTCTCTTGCGTTCATTGCACGCAGTCAGGGTATATGCAACAGTTTTGGCCACCTGGCTCGTTGCAAACTAATTTGCCAGAATTTTACGCAATTATGACATAACATTGAAGGTTGTGCAATGTAACAGCAATATTTAGACTTATGGATGCCACCCATTAGATAAAATACAGAACGGTTCCGTATTTCACTGAAAGAATAAACATTTTGTTTTCGAAATGATAGCTCATTAATAAGGTCAAATCCGGAAATTAAGGCTCATATTTCTGTGTGTTATTATATTATAATTAAGTCTATGATTTGATAGAGCAGTCTGACTGAGCGGTGGTAGGCAGCAGCAGGCTCGTAAGCATTCATTCAAACAGCACTTTACTGCGTTTGCCAGCAGCTCTTCGCAATGCTTCAAGCATTGTGCTGTTTATGACTTCAAGCCTATCAACTCCCGAGATTAGGCTGGCAATACTAAAGTACCAATAGTCAAAAGGTATATGAAATACAAAATGGTATAGAGAGAAATAGTCCAATAATAACTACAACCTAAAACTTCTTACCTGGGAATATTGAAGACTCATGTTAAAAGGAACCACCAGCTTTCATACAGTGGGGCAAAAAAGTATTTAGTCAGCCACCAATTATGCAAGTTCTCCCACTTAAAGATGAGAGAGGCCTGTAATTTTCATCATAGGTACACTTCAACTATGACAGACAAAATGAGAAAATAAAATCCAGAAAATCACATTGTAGGATTTTTTATGAATTTATTTGCAAATTATGGTGGAAAATAAGTATTTGGTCACCTACAAACAAGCAAGATTTCTGGCTCTCTGTAACTTCTTCTTTAAGAGGCTCCTCTGTCCTCCACTCGTTACCTGTATTATTGGCACCTGTTTGAACTTGTTATCAGTATAAAAGACACTTGTCCACAACCTCAAACAGTGTTCATGTTCTCATGTTCTGAGCAAGGAACTTAAACGTTAGCTTTTTTACATGGCACATATTGCACTTTTACTTTCTTCTCCAACACTTTGTTTTTGCATTATTTAAACCAAATTGAACATGTTTCATTATTTATTTGTGACTAAATTGATTTTATTGATGTATTACATTAAGTTAAAATAAGTGTTTATTGTTTATACAGTATTGTTGTAATTGTCATTATTACAAATATATATATATAAATAAAAATTGGCCGATTAAGCGGTAGCAGCTTTTTTGGTCCTCCAATAATCGTTATCGGTGTTGAAAAATCATAAATCGGTCGACCTCTATGCTAGACCCCACAAATAATTAACTCATTCTCTCTTTTTGGAAGTACATACCGGCCGTAACGGAAGTAAATGAAGAAGAAACTACATATTTGGTGATCAACAAACATATTTTGACATAACGCTTGCAGAGCTGGTTAATGGGAGTTTGAATCTGAGCTTCCTGGGCGTTAGAGAGGTCTCTAATGCACAGATACTGGTTCATGTGACGCTGTGCGCTGACCTAAGGACTTATGACATCCCAGATATCCCCTCTTAAAGCCCTCTGTGTGGATCTGAGAGGATCAGAACTATACCCCCTGAACTGGGGCTTCCAAGGCAAGAAGGCCAACCTTCGAAAGAGGCCAACTGTCATCTTGGGGCCAAATGCCAAGAAGAGATGCAAGGTGATGCAAGGTGTTTTCGAAATGATAGCTCATTAATAAGGTCAATTCCGGAAACTAAGGCTCATATGTGTGTTATTATATCTGAATAATAGCCACATGAATCATATCTAAACCTGCAGTACATGTAGCCTAATAGATTTGTAAGGTGTTCAGGTGTACTATTCTGATTTGATGGATTATACGGAGGGGAATTAACCTAAATATGGATTATACCGAGGGGAATTAACCTAAATATGGATTATACCGAGGGGAATTAACCTAAATATGGATTATACCGAGGTGAATGAACCTAAATATGGATTATACCGAGGGGAATGAACCTAAATATGGATTATACCAAGGGGAATGAACCTAAATATGGATTATACCGAGGGGAATTAACCTAAATATGGATTATACCGAGGGGAATTAACCTAAATATGGATTATACCGAGGGGAATTAACCTAAATATGGATTATACCGAGGGGAATTAACCTAAATATGGATTATACCGAGGTGAATTAACCTAAATATGGATTATACCGAGGTGAATTAACCTAAATATGGATTATACCGAGGTGAATTAACCTAAATATGGATTATACCGAGGTGAATTAACCTAAATATGGATTATACCGAGGTGAATTAACCTAAATATGGATTATACCAAGGTGAATTAACCTAAATATGGATTATACCGAGAATAATTAACCTAAATATGGATTATACAGAGGGGAATTAACCTAAATATGGATTATACCGAGGGGAATTAACCTAAATATGGATTATACCGAGGGGAATTAAACTAAATATGGATTATACCGAGGGGAATTAACCTAAATATGGATTATACCGAGGTGAATTAACCTAAATATGGATTATACCGAGGGGAATTAAACTAAATATGGATTATACCGAGGTGAATTAACCTAAATATGGATTATACCGAGGTGAATTAACCTAAATATGGATTATACAGAGGAGAATTACAACTAAATATGGATTATACCAAGGGGAATTCAACTAAATATGGATTATACCGAGAATAATTAACCTAAATATGGATTATACCGAGAATAATTAACCTAAATATGGATTATACCGAGAATAATTAACCTAAATATGGATTATACCAAGGGGAATGAA
The DNA here is from genome assembly GCF_045791955.1 of Oncorhynchus clarkii lewisi. Lineage (NCBI taxonomy): Eukaryota > Metazoa > Chordata > Actinopteri > Salmoniformes > Salmonidae > Oncorhynchus > Oncorhynchus clarkii. The sequence goes on along the minus strand of NC_092156.1, from coordinate 70,291,216 downwards.
CCTAAATATGGATTATACCGAGGGGAATTAACCTAAATATGGATTATACCGAGGGGAATTAACCTAAATATGGATTATACCGAGGGGAATTAAACTAAATATGGATTATACCGAGGGGAATTAACCTAAATATGGATTATACCGAGAATAATTAACCTAAATATGGATTATACCGAGGGGAATTAACCTAAATATGGATTATACCGAGGGGAATTAAACTAAATATGGATTATACCGAGGGGAATTCACCTAAATATGGATTATACCGAGGGGAATTAACCTAAATATGGATTATACCGAGGGGAATTAACCTAAATATGGATTATACCGAGGTAAATTAACCTAAATATGGATTATACTGAGGTAAATTAACCTAAATATGGATTATACAGAGGAGAATTACAACTAAATATGGATTATACCAAGGGGAATTCAACTAAATATGGATTATACCGAGGTGAATTCAACTAAATATGGATTATACCGAGGTGAATTAAACTAAATATGGATTATACCGAGGTGAATTAAACTAAATATGGATTATACCGAGGTGAATTAACCTAAATATGGAATATACCGAGGTGAATTGAACTAAGAATGCTTTTTTTTTATAGCAATGTGACTATCATTTATTATTACATACAGCGAAAAACAGAACCAAATCATGCTTTTATGCTTAATTTGGAAAAATGGTGATTCACTTCAATTACAGTTCACAAATATGCTGAGAAGACAGCAAATAGCTTTGCCCCAGAAACAGCTGAATGCAGCATAGACGAGGTGAACTGATTTCAGTGGGAAGAACACAAACTGGACTCCTGTCTGATTGAACAATCCATGACTTCCATATGACTTAGAGTGGAGGTCTGTGGAGGAACGGAATATGAGCCTAATTGAAACAAAACAGTCTGGCTTGTTGAACTTTTAGGTGGAATAAATTGAATTGCTCATTGTGCAAGTTAACCGTCCTAGCTGCAGACACAGTGTGTGTGTTGTGTGCACACATGTGTGTGCGTAGGTGCACATGCATACATGTGTGTGTGCAGATGCATGCACTTGTGAATCAGGGCTCCCTTGTAAAAGAGAAATTGGTCTCAATGGGACTTCCCCGCATGAATAAAAAGGTTCAATGTGTGTGCATTTGCATTCATGCATGCATGTCTGTGTATCACTAAACGCGTGTGTGTTTTCTCTCACCATGGCGGCGCTCTTCATGGCGTGGCTGATGACCACGATGACACGTCCCCTGAAGCTCTGGAGGGTGCCGGTGGCGGGACACTGCACCAGCTCCCCATCCGGAGAGAACGCCGTGCTGTAGGGGATGCTGATGCTTCCCGAGATGTGGCCTCGGCCGAAGCTGGACACCCTGGGTTAAGTGACAACGCTGTAAAATGTACACCAGTCTAAGTAAAGTCTTTATGGTATTAAAGTGTCTTTTTAGATGGCTGATGAAGTCAGGAACATTATGAGATGGGAATACATTGAGATTATCTCAGATGTCCTCAATAACTTAGGGTGACCAATAAGTCATTAGAAGAGGGCCATACATGCATATGTCAAACACTGCATTATAACCATAGCCGCGGGAAGTGGTTTAGGGGTGGGGGTGCTGTGATTTTCTTCTTCCATGGGGGGGGGGTTTGGTTTGCCCGTGCTGCAGATGGCTATATTGGTCCGCTAATACAGGACTATTAAAGGCCCAGTGCATTACTTTTGTGATTTTTGTTATATAATAATAATTAATAAATGTGATTTTTCAGGGGGTGCTGTAGCACTCTCGGCACCCCTACTTCCCGTGGCTATGATTAGAACCACATCATAAATCATTCATTAATTCTATTAGCATTCAGTAGTGATACAGTGTGCTCCATGACAGTGTTTAAATCCCTGCATACCACTATGTGTATGAACATCTGATGTGGATTCTTACACTACAGTATAGTGCTGTTCAGCTAAACTGTTACCTCATTTCACAAGTTAACTTTTAACTTCTTAAAGGTTCTGCAAGTGTTTTACATGTATCACGTGCACTGTAATTTTCTAAATAAATAATGTTGATTCAACGCACAATTTTATGGCAACCAGCAGCAATAAGATTGTGAGTTTAAAAAAAATAATGTTGTTGAGCAAACTCAACAAAAACTTTGTGTGGAAAATTTTGTAGAAAAAAACTCTTAATCGTATTGCAGCTGGTTGCCTTACAATTGTATGTCAAATCATTACCTTGTGATATTTTTTACAGTGTGGGGATAGGGAGACAGAAACTGTTTCCAATCCCTCATCCTGATAAAAGTCTGTTTAACACTGCTGCAGTAATGGAACATGACTGAGTGGAGGGAAATGTCCCACAGACTGCAGTTTCACGGTTATGGGCCTAAAACAGAGCAACTGGATATGATTTGGGACTCTGGCACGGTGATGAATCTCAGGCTCCGAATGCAGTCGATTCAAATTACAGAGCAATACATCTCCAGGCCATGTGTTCACACGGTCTGTCTATTATAAAATACAGGGATCTATAGTGGACTAGGCCTGTCGAGGGCTAGCTAATACACCAAGACCATGGTAGCTTGCTTGCTCCAATCAGATTCATTGCAGGTATCACTTAAAATGTCTGTGCACAATTGGGTGTAAAATATGCTTGATGTCCACAATATGGGAAATGATTGAGTGACTAAAGAAATCTTTAAATCAATCATTTATCCACCTATGTTTAGTCATGCATAATGAATACTACAAGACAATACAAGATCACTGATTAAAAAATACCTTCTGGGTAAGTGCAATCATGGACACAGTACACTATACAGTGCATCACAGCATACAGTGCATCACAGCATACAGTGCATCACAGCATACAGTGCATCCCCCCAATGACCACCCCCTACCCAGAGTGTAATAATTTAATGTGTGCATGTCATTGTCTGTCTGAGGTGAACTTGAGACAGGGGGTCTGTCTTGGTCTGTCAGCCTAACAGAGTCTACCAGAAGTTTCTACAGCAGCTGCTCTGGCTGCCAAAAACAGACTCCAGGAATATCATGAGCCAGGCAAATTAAAGTAATAACTCAATCTCGGGTGAGGGGATGGGTGAATGGGAGGAGGACAGGGAGGGTGGGAACTGGAAGAGTGCTTACATTTACATAATGAGTGGAAAGAAAGAAAACAAAAGACAATATGTTTGTTAAGCTCTGCTGAGTGCCAGGCAGCTCGCACTGAGGGAACAGTGTTAGCTATCTGCTGAGTGCCAGGCAGCTCGCGCTGAGGGAACAGTGTTAGCTATCTGCCGAGGGAACAGTGTTAGCTATCTGCTGAGCGCCAGGCAGCTCGCACTGAGGGAACAGTGTTAGCTATCTGCTGAGTGCCAGGCAGCTCGCACTGAGGGAACAGTGTTAGCTATCTGCCGAGGGAACAGTGTTAGCTATCTGCCGAGGGAACAGTGTTAGCTATCTGCCGAGGGAACAGTGTTAGCTATCTGCCGAGGGAACAGTGTTAGCTATCTGCCGAGGGAACAGTGTTAGCTATCTGCCGAGGGAACAGTGTTAGCTATCTGCCGAGGGAACAGTGTTAGCTATCTGCTGAGTGCCATGCAGCTCGCACTGACCGAGGGAACAGTGTTAGCTATCTGCTGAGTGCCAGGCAGCTCGCGCTGAGGGAACAGTGTTAGCTATCTGCTGAGTGCCAGGCAGCTCACGCTGAGAGAACAGTGTTAGCTATCTGCTGAGTGCCAGGCAGCTCGCGCTGGGGGAACAGTGTTAGCTATCTGCTGAGTGCCAGGCAGCTCACGCTGAGAGAACAGTGTTAGCTATGTGCTGAGTGCCAGGCAGCTCACGCTGAGAGAACAGTGTTAGTTATCTGCTGAGTGCCAGGCAGCTCGCGCTGAGGGAACAGTGTTAGCTATCTGCTGAGCGCCAGGCAGCTCTCGCAGAGGGAACAGTGTTCGCTATCTGCCAAGGGAACAGTGTTAGCTATCTGCTGAGTGCCAGGCAGCTCGTGCTGAGGGAACAGTGTTAGCTATCTGCTGAGTGCCAGGCAGCTTGTATTGAGGGAACAGTGAAAGCTAGGCACAAGCGAGCCAGAGAGAAAAACAAAAAATATATTTGTATAATTTAATAATCATTATCTGGCTTGCTCCGTTTCCGAGTGTAGTTATCGACATTATTGCTAGATAATTTTAAGACGAACGGTGCTCGTCTGCTTTCCTGAAGCACTTTAGGCCACGTACTAAATTATTCCTGGGAAGAGAGAGGCCATTATACATGCTGACATATTTCACTTTAGTCAATTTAACTTGAATTACTGAATCTTTGCTCTAGAACCCTTAAATGTAAGGTAGTCCACACAACTGTTGTTTAAAACAGCTGTGCACTAACTACTTAAAAAGGTAGCTACAGTCTGAAATCTGGTACTCTGTTCAATTATCATTTACATTCTTGAATATATGCAGGCATGGAAACCAACCACTAGTAAAACACAGGATTAGTGTGATCAATTGAATAACTTTGTGACCAACTGGAGACCCAACACTGTATTTTATCTCAGAATCATCACAATGCAGGGTAGCCAGCTCTAAGTGGCCCAATGCCCTTTTTGTTATTCAGGGTCAGGAGCCCTGGGAACCGCTGTCTATCAGGACTCTATAGAATGGAGAGGACTTTGTCTGAGGGAGGACGGTTGCCAGGTATTCCCCCTAATCCCCCTCTGATTAATGGACTTTTAACTCCCCCTAAAACAATTATCATTCCACTGACCTCTGACGATGACTCTTGAGAGAGTGGCTCACTTTTAAGATGAAAGAGTATTGGTTACTTAGCGCTGAAAAGTCTACTCCTGATAAACTGAACAACTGTCAGGGAAATAGAACTAGAAGAAAACAAACAGTCCATCTGTGCAGACAAACTGTTTTTGTTTTGTGATATTGCACTTTTATGAATAGCCAAGATGGATTACTAGGTTATTGATTCTGGCAACCCATTTTTAATCTAAGGGACTTATCAGGTGTATCCACGGGGGAGTGTGTGTTAAGCTGTGTCATACACACACACACATTAATCAATAATTCAGCCACACCTGCCGAGGAAAGAAATCACATCCCACTTAAGGAGTCTGCCTTTTCTTTCTTCCAAGAAAGGTAAAGAAACGTAAATAAAAAATGTGTCTGGGTAACTCTATGTAATTATAACCAGAGGTTAAGTTGGACTTCTAATCAGATCTAACCCCCTGCATATTCACATCTAACCCCCTGCACATTCACTCACCTTATTTTCTTAGCACGCTCTTATCCAGGGTAACTTTGTCCATTGGCTGTCAAATGTGCCAGATGTGTTCACACCCAGTGATAGGGCTGGATGTTTTTCTTGAAGAATTACTCCAAGGACTTCAACAATGTTACCTTGTACAAGGTCAATTCACAACCCGAAGACAAAAGCAGCTTCTCCAATCAGCAGAACATATTAGTCCATCTCACACTTCTGATATATGAATTTCACAGGTATTCTCCACCCTGTGACAAAAAAGTCCAAATGTTTTTCAGTTAACCCATGAACCTCCCATCCAGTGGCGGTTTTGTAACTTTTGCCCACACAAGTTGTTTTTGCTAGTAGGTGGCTAACAGGCTAGCAGGTGGCTAACAGGCTAGCAGGTGGCTAACAGACAGCTAACAGGCTAGCAGACAGCTAACAGGCTAGCAGGTGGCTAACAGGCTAGCAGGTGGCTAACAGGCTAGCAGGTGGCTAACAGGCTAGCAGGTGGCTAACAGGCTAGCAGGTGGCTAACATGAGGTGGCTAACAGGCTATGCGGTAGCTAATAAGCAGGCAGAATGGATACTCCTCAGGTCCAGACCGTGGGGCCCCACAGGGGTGTGTACTTAGTCCTTCTGTATTCGCTGTTCACCCACGACTGCGTGGCCAAACCATCATTAAGTTTGCTGATGACAGGACAGTGATAGGCCTGATCACCAACAACGATGAGACGGCTTATAGGGAGGAGGTCAGAGAACTGGCAGTGTGGTGCCAGGACAACAACCTCCCCCTCAATGTGGGTAAGACAAAGGAGCTGATCTTGGACTACAGTAAAAGGCGGGCCGAACAGGCCCCCATTAACATCGACTGGGCTGTATTGGAGTAGGTCGAGAGTTTCAAGTTCCTTGGTGTACACATCACCAACGAACTATCATGGGCCAAACATACCAGGACAGTCGTGAAGAGGGCATAACAAAACCTTTTCCCCCTCACGAGACTGAAAAGATTTGGCATGGGCCCCCATATTCTCAAAAGGTTTTACAGCTGCATCATCGAGAGCATCCTGACCGGTTGCATCACCGCCTGGTATGGCAACTGCTCGGCATCTGACCGTAAGGCGTAACAGAGGGTAGTGCGAACGGCCCAGTACATCATTGGGGCCAAGCTTCCTGCCTTCCAGGACCTATATAATAAGAGGAAAGCCCATAAAATTGTCAGAGACTCCAGTCACCCAAGTTAAACTTTTTTTCTCTGCCACCGCACGGCAAGCGGTACTGGAGCGTCAAGTCTAGGACCAAAAGGCTCCTCAACAGCTTCTACCCCCAAGCCATAAGACTGCTGAACAATTCATAAAAATCACCACCGGACAATTTACATTACACCCCCCCCCCCGTACACTGCTGCTATTCGCTGTTTGTTTGTTACCTATGCATAGTCACTTCACCCCCACCTACATGTACAGATTACCTCAACTAGCCTACACACTGTGCAGGGGTACCGTTGCCCCCTGTATATTGCCTCGTTATTGTTATCCTTATTGTGTTACTTTCAATTTTAGCCTACTTGGTAAATATTTTATTCTTCTTGAACTGCTCTGTTGGTTAAGGGCTTGTAAGTAAGCATTTCACGGTAAAGTCTACACTTGCTGTATTCAGCGCATGTGGCAAATAAAGTTTGATTTGACGCAGTAGCTAACACTCCAGACCTCCATACTCTCCTCAGCCAGATAGAGGAGAGCACAGAAGGCAAGCCAGTTCTTGAACACAGGACCAGTCATATACACAGCCAATGTAAACTCTGCACAAAGCCATGGCTGAACTGAACCAACATAAAATATTTCTAAGACGGTGTACTAGCAGTGTGTGAATGGAGTAGATCAGTCTTGATGGAGCTAAAAGCTACATGCAAGCCAAACACACACACACACACACACACACACACACACACACACACACTGTACTGGTGGTGGTACTGCACAACACCAATACAGCCTGAAGGTGAAAAGCATATTTCAGTAGCGATCCCTTCTCTGGAGACATAGCCGAGGCCAATAACACGTGCATTTATTCAAAAGAGGTACAGTAGGACTCGTCTTATATGACAACATGCTATAAATTCCCCTTCAAAGTAAAACAGAACACTTGGGCTCTCGTCTCTCTATGTGGTGCTGTGCTAACACAAAACAGCCCGGGGGTAGAAGAAGAGGCATATTTTAATCATCTGCCCTGAAGACCTCCGTCTCTGCTGTGCTTGCTCTTTGGGGTCGAGGTCGGTTTTATTGTAAAAGCACTTTGTGCCAACTGCTTAATGTGCTGATGTAGAAAAGGCTTCATTAATTGAACCGATCGATTGATTGATTAATTCCCCTCTCTCACACACACACACACACACACACACACACACACACACACACACACACACACACACACACACACACACACACACACACACACACACACACACACACACACACACACACACACACACACACACAAGGATACTCCTCGATGCTGCGGATGTCGACGGCAAGGATCTTTGGCTTGCTGGCCTTGCTCCTCTTGGTTTGACCCCCCACCGACAGCTCACACAGGTCAATGAGGTCCTCGGCTGAGATACGGGGGGACACCTCGGCTTTCAGGTCACTCAGCGCCAAGGGCTCCCGCGACTGGAGAGAAGGAGATAAGAGAGAGTTATTATGACCACTCAGGTAGAATTGGTATCGTCAGTATACAGTCGTGGCCAAAAGGTTTGAGAATGACACAAATATTACATTTTCACAAAGTCTGCTACCTCAGTTTGTATGATGGCAATTTGCATATACTCCAGAATGTTATGAAAAGTGATCAGTTATGAAGAGTGAATTGCCATCAAATGAACTGAATCCCTAAAAAACATTTCCACTGCATTTCAGCCCTGCCACAAAAGGACCAGCTGACATCATGTCAGTTATTCTCTCGTTAACACAGGTGTGAGTGTTGATGAGGATAAGGCTGGAGATCTCTCTGTCATGCTGATTGAGTTTGAATAACAGACTGGAAGCTTCAAAAGGAGGGTGGTGCTTGGAATCAATGTTCTTCCTCTGTCAGCCATGGTTACCTGCCGTCATCATTGCTTTGCACAAAAAGGGCTTCACAGGCAAGGATATTGCTGCCAGTAAGATTGCACCTAAATTAACCATTTATCAGATCATCAAGAACTTCAAGGAGAGCAGGTCAATTGTTGTGAAGAAGGCTTCAGGGCGCCCAAGAAAGTCCAGCAAGCGTCAGGACCATCTCCTAAAGTTGATTCAGCTGCGGGATCGGGGCACAACCAGTACAGAGCTTGCTCAGGAATGGCAGCAGGCAGGTGTGAGTGCATCTGCATGCACAGTGAGGCGAAGACTTTTGGAGGATGGCCTGGTGTCAAGAAGGGCAGCAAAGAAGCCACTTCTCTCCAGGAAAAACATCAGGGACAGACTGATATTCTGCAAAAGGTACAGGGATTGGACTGCTGAGAACTGGGGCAAAGTCATTCTCTCTGATGAATCCCCTTTCCAATTGTTTTGGGCATCCGGAAAAAAAGCTTGTCCGGAGAAGACAAGGTGAGCACTACCATTAGTCCTGTGTCATGCCAACAGTAAAGCATCCTGAGATCATTCATGTTTGGGGTTGCTTCTCAGCCAAGGGAGTGGGCTCACTCACAATTTTGCCTAAGAACACAGCCATGAATAAAGAATGGTACCAACACATCCTCAGAGAGCAACTTCTCCCAACCATCCAGGAACAGTTTGGTGACGAACAATGCCTTTTCCAGCATGATGGAGCACCTTGCCATATGGCAAAAGTGAAAACTAAGTGGTTCGGGGAACAAAACATCAATATTTTGGGTCCATGGCCAGGAAACTCCCCAGACCTTAATCCCATTGAGAACTTCTGGTCAATCCTCAAGAGACGGGTGGACAAACAAAAACCTACAAATTCCGACAAACTCCAAGTATTGATTATGCAATAATGGGCTGCCATCAGTCAGGCTGTGGCCCAGAAGATAAATTGACAGCATGCCAGTGTGGATTGCAGAGGTCTTGAAAAAGAAGGGTCAACTCTGCAAATATTGACTCTTTGCATCAACTTCATGTAATTGTCAATAAAAGCCTTTGACACTTATGAAATGCTTGTAATTATACGTCAGTATTCCATAGTAACATCTGACAAAAATATCTAAAGACATTGAAGCAGCAAACTTTGTGAAAATTCATATTAGTGTCATTCTCAAAACTTTTGGCCACGACTGTACAGTTTGTTATTTAGTTGTCCAGCAAACATCGAACTCTCAAAGGAAGACTTGAATATCTTGGTGACAATAACAGCATTCAGTGGTACTGTACAATAGCTTTGTCAGTCTTTTGTAAATATGTAAATACTGTACGTAGTTCCCAAGAAAAGACCCGAAGCGATATCAGTGCCATTGCCGGCAAAGCAGAAAATACTTTGTACTGAGGACAGAGGATTTTGGAAAGGCACTCTCCCTTTCCAGTCGACACTACAGGATAATGCTGCCCTGGAGGTGACAGCGCAGACCGGCTCTGATGAGCAGTGTTAATGGGGAGAGCCAGGGAGTCCACTGGCACTGTGGCTATTTGTCATCAAAGACTTGAGAGTATAAGCACGTTTTAGAAGTCTGTGTGGCAGGGACAATGGTGGCACTGAGGTGCCGGTATCTCCTGTGAACAGAGTGTGCAGCCTGAGGGGGAATCCTACTTAGCTTTCCCTTTGTAAGCAGTCTTGACATCTCTAGAGGTGTGTCACTGAAGTTCTGTTTTCCAAATGACTCTTGTATAATGTCACCTAAACCTCAAAGCTTCCACGAAACATCTCCTTGTAAATATATACAATTACAGAATCTACGGCAATACATGGCAAGGGGCAGGTGATATGCGACAATGCATCATCTGAAGTAGAACTTTTCGATGGATGGCGATGACCTTATGGCAGTTGAATGTATTCAAAAAAAATATATCCTCCTCAGGACACAGCACAAATCAAGTTGTGAAGACCTCTCACGTTCACTGATGGAGCGAGAGAGAGGATGGGATCGTGGAATGATTGCTATTGATACATGCATCAACGAGCCCGATGATCTGCTGGCACAGATCACACATTTCACTGGCTGTCATGAGTCAATAGGAAGCAGGGAGCATGAACGAGAGAGCAGGGGTGAGAGGAAGAGAGAAAAAGAGTGAAAGAGAGAATTCAATTAAAAATACTTTAGGCTAATAATCCCACAAGGGGCAATTGTGCAAACAAGGAGAGGATAAAGACGAAGGAGGGTGCTTTACTCATACAAACGAGAGGCAGTTCATTATCATTAGGTTCTGCGGGTGTATTTTATTCACTTAACTGTCCAGTCATTGAATCGGAGGGAGGCACTCAATGCTTTAAGACCTCTGAGCGTATATAACCACGCAGAGTTGGACTAAAACCAGCCATTCAGTTTTCCTGTGTCTTATCCTATTGTACACTTTTAAAGTGTTCGTTTTCATCAGCTGTTGTACAATAGGATAAGACACAGGAAAACTGAATGTTGACTGCACTGGGCCTTCAAGGCCTATAAGTCAACATGTACCTGTTCCTCCAGCTTAAGTACTGGTAGCCCATGTTTATAGCCAAGTTATCCTTACTCATTGTGTTTTTATTCCTTGTGTAAATCTTTTTTTTTCTATTCTCTCTCTCTGTTTCTCTCTGCATTGTTGGGAAAGGCCAGTAAGTAAGCATTTCACTGATACACTATGATTAAAAAAGTGCGATCTACAACCTAAAAGGGTTCTTCGGTTGTCCCCAAAGGAGAACCCTTTATAGTTCCTAAACTCAGCAAAAAAAGAAACGTCCCTTTTTCAGGACCCTGTCTCTCAAAGATAAAAATCGAAATCGAAAAATCCAAATAATTTCAGAGATCTTCATTGTAAAGGGTTTAAACACTGTTTCCCATGCTTATTCAATGAACCATAAACAATTAAATGAACATGCACCTGTGGAACGGTCGTTAAGACACTAACAGCTTACAGAGGCACGTAGACAATTAAGGTCAATGTTATGAAAACTTAAAACACAAAAGAGGCATTTCTACTGACTCTGAAAAACACCAAAAGAAAGATGCCCAGGGTCCCTGCTCATCTGCGTGAACATGCCTTAGGCATGCTGCAAGGAGGCATGAGGACTGCAGATGTGGCCAGGGCAATAAATTGCAATGTCCGTACTGTGAAACTGCTAAGACAACGCTACAGAGACAGGACGGACAGCTGATCGTCCTCGCAGTGGAAGACCACGTGTAACAACACCTGCACAGGATCGGTACATCCGAGCGTCACACCTGCAGGACAGGTATAGGATGGCAACAACAACTGCCCGAGTTACATCAGGAACGCACAGTCCCTCCATCAGTGCTGACTGTCCGCAATAGGCTGAGAGAGGCTTCAAAGTCACTAAACAGCCATGACTGATAGGAGGACTCCATAAAGAGGTAATAAAGGCTGTACAATGACCACACACACACACAGGCCGGTGGGCGCACACACACAGCCACGGGCACACACACACACAGCCATTGGCCGGCGGGCACACACACAGCCGCGCACGCACACACAAACAGACTGACAATAATACAACAAATAGTTTGGATTAGCACAGGCAAACTGTAAGCACTTTATCCAATCAGCAGTGAGAAAGTAGGAGAAAGACTGATAAGAGCAATCCATTATGATGATAACTGTTGCTTGGATAAGGTAACTGGATGATGTCCTAAAAGAGATCACAATCAATATAAAGCTCTTTAAAAGCTAAGCCTAGAATGCATTAAGAAGTGAATAAGATGTCATTAATTTGTATAATCAGACAGCTTTAATATCTACTCCACACACACACACACACACACACACACACACACACACACACACACACAATGGTGCTGGCAATGACAGGATAGTGGGTTTGATTCCCGGGACCACACGTATGCAAAATGTGTGCACGCATTGATTGGATAAAAGTATCTGCTAAATGGCATTATAATATAATGACCCAGGCTCAGTTCAGTATCGAGTAAGTATTTTTAAATGGTGTGAAACTGAGAGAAACCGTCCACATTTGTCCAATAACGTTTTAAATTTCTACTATCTGTTGCAAAACACTTTGCGATGGTGTGCACTACTGAACACTACCCAGAGCTTGTTTTTCCTCACCAACGTTTACTGGGCAGAGGAACCTGATAGCCCCTATTGGTTCACATGATCAACTGCATGGGAACATGAATGTACAGTACTATAACGACAATACCCATCATGGTGATAACCAGCTTAGACTGAGGTCGAGTGATAATGAATAGCCAACAGCCGTGTTGTACATTCACCATGCAGCGATTTGCCATCCCAATATGAACTCCCATACATTCATGGCAATTATCCCTCAGCGTAATTCTATACGGAAGGCATTTGCAATTACTCCCATTATAGTCATGGTGACATACAGGCATTCAGTTACAGTATTAGCACAAACGCTGGCATAATTTCTCAACGACTATCCCCATCAAGGATTTCAGTGTAAATTGCAGTCGCGACAGAACAGATGAATTCAAAATCATGAGTAAAGAAACTGATCAGAAAAGGGCTAACTTGAAACCTAGGAGCCGCCATGAAATCCATTAAGGAATAACCTTCACAAAGAAATGGAGGAAGGATATTCCTCCCCACATTTATTCCTTTTAGATCATATTGAATAAGATTATATGGACTGGGAAGGGGGGAGGGGGGGGTCCTCCCGATGATCCTAGAACAGCACTTTATAAATACAGACCCTAATGTCTTTTATGTTCCATTAATGGCCACGCGGCAGTTACCAATGTCCCTCTCAACTAAAGTGAAGTAACTTTTCTGGCAGCAGGGGCAAGCAGAGCAGAGCGACGCTTTTTAATCAAATGCCTCCGTGTTTTTGCTGACAGACAGACTCTAGGCCCAGAGCAGAGCCGGGTCCTGGGTCCAGGCATACAGTAAACACTTCATTTCTCTGGTGTCATGACAACATCATCTCACCCGGATTTAATGAAATGTTCTTTGGGAAATTGAATAAGTTACTCACTGCACGCTGTAGGGCATACAGTCAACCAAACAGATATGAACTCAACACGCATATTGAGAAATGAAATGATAGAATCCATCTTCAGATGTGGTCGTTTCTTTCAACTTCTGGGTGTCGAGTAAAATGTGATGTTATTTAACTAAAACGATCAAACCCAGATAAGCAGACTAGGATCTTGAAGGAGAGTATTTTAAAAATTGTAACAATTTCATGTGCAATTCAAAAAACAGGAAAAATATATACTATAACGTTGAAGCTGAAATGTATGGAACACACAGAAGTAGAAAACAGGGATATGAAATAAAGTGGGAAGCATTATGGTTTTGGTATCCTTATGGTTTCTGTAGCTACTATAAAACCATCATTCCTAGAACATGGTATTAATAAGAAAAACTGGATTCAGGTCAATACTCTAGCCTCCCTCTAAGATTGGCCATTATGTTACATGTTCGTGGTTCTCCTCTGTTACCCCCAAAAGAAAGCCTAGCGCTGTAAACCAACCTCTCTGAGACAGACGTTTCACAGCTGTGTTCCTGTTCCTCCCTGCCTTTATGTGATTTCTGAGGAAGAATCTTGAGGGCACTGCAGACTATCATTACACGGTAAACCGAACCTTAGGTACTTTTCCCAATACGACAACATGAAAAAGGGTTTGGTACTAGAATTTGTTACCTTCGGTTCTGTCAAACGTGTCTCACGTCATATCGTGTCTGTCTAGTAAATTTGTCTGAATCTTCTCAAGAGGGCAGTAGTAAGCTAGCCAGGATACTTGTGGGTGGTAATCGGGCCTCCGGAGACTGGACGTGTTTAAATGGTTTAGGGTTGAGCCCCTCGTGTCTGTGTTAACCAGCCATTAGGCTCAGATTACAACCCAGGATTTATTCCCCTTGGACCAAATTAAATTAACAGCCAGTCAAGTTTTATCCCTCTGAACAATCATAAATTAACAGCCAGTCAAGTTTTATCCCTCTGAACAATCATAAATTAACAGCCAGTCAAGTATTATCCCTCTGAACAATCATAAATTAACAGCCAGTCAAAGCTGACAGCCTGACCACCGGAAAATGGAAACCTCCAATTAATAATATATGAAAGATTGAGCAACTGGAAAAACACTGACTGATTCCGGAAGGAATTAATACAGCAATATAGCGGCCATTTTGGGTCTAGAGTCCTCACTGACCCTCAATGTCCCCCATCTCCATTACATGTGTACTGTAGTGTTCTGTCTGAGAATGAGGCGGTCTACATTTGACTAAATGTCACCGAGAGAGTAACCGAGAGCAACCAATAGACACGTGGCGTACGATTTCATTAGGGTGTGAAAACCACACAAGAGACATCCCCACTCAATCATGGGGCCTAGGACAACCCATGTCTGAGTGGGAACACATGTAAACTCATGACGAGATGGGTGGATTGAGGTAGCTGCAAACAGGTTAAATAGGGCCCACTGCCTTACAGCAAGGCCTGTCTGGGCATGAAGGAGCTAGAATAGAGTTAGATGGTGTGCCTGTACGTGTGTGTGTGTTTATTTCAAAAGTACTCACAAGGGTAGTAAATCATGTAAATTATTATAACAATAACTGACATTTTGCCAGTCCCCAAAAGGGTTACAATTAGGGTTCAGGTTCATGGCTCAGATTTAGGTTTAGGGTTCAGGTTAGGATAATAAAACCAACGTGTGTGTGTGTGTGTGTGTGAGAGAGGTGTATGAGTTTGGCTATGCGTGAATGTGAGTACATATATACACGAGTGAGTGCGTGAATGTGTCCATATCTGTGTGTGAGTGAATGTGTCCATACCTGTGTGTGAGTGAAAGTGTCCATATCTGTGTGTGAGTGAAAGTGTCCATACCTGTGTGTGAGTGAATGTGTCCATACCTGTGTGTGAGTGAATGTGTCCATATCTGTGTGTGAGTGAATGTGTCCATATCTGTGTGTGAGTGAATGTGTCCATATCTGTGTGTGAGTGAATGTGTCCATATCTGTGTGTGAGTGAATGTGTCCATACCTGTGTGTGAGTGAAAGTGTCCATATATCTGTGTGTGAGTGAAAGTGTCCATATCTGTGTGTGAGTGAAAGTGTCCATACCTGTATGTGAGTGAAAGTGTCCATATATCTGTGTGTGAGTGAAAGTGTCCATATCTGTGTGTGAGTGAAAGTGTCCATATATCTGTGTGTGAGTGAAAGTGTCCATATATCTGTGTGTGAGTGAAAGTGTCCATATATCTGTGTGTGAGTGAAAGTGTCCATATATCTGTGTGTGAGTGAAAGTGTCCATACCTGTGTGTGAGTGAAAGTGTCCATACCTGTGTGTGAGTGAAAGTGTCCATACCTGTGTGTGAGTGAAAGTGTCCATACCTGTGTGTGAGTGAAAGTGTCCATATATCTGTGTGTGAGTGAAAGTGTCCATATCTGTGTGTGAGTGAGTGTCCATATCTGTGTGTGAGTGAAAGTGTCCATATCTGTGTGTGAGTGAAAGTGTCCATATCTGTGTGTGAGTGAATGTGTCCATATCTGTGTGTGAGTGAAAGTGTCCATACCTGTGTGTGAGTGAAAGTGTCCATACCTGTGTGTGAGTGAAAGTGTCCATATCTGTGTGTGAGTGAAAGTGTCCATATCTGTGTGTGAGTGAAAGTGTCCATATCTGTGTGTGAGTGAAAGTGTCCATATCTGTGTGTGAGTGAATGTGTCCATATCTGTGTGTGAGTGAATGTGTCCATATCTGTGTGTGAGTCGTGTGTGATGATGGAGGAGTACTCACCAGGTCCGTCTTGGGCATGTCCTGGTAGTCTGAGGAGTAGTAGTTGGCCGCCTTGCCGAAGCCGTTGGTGCTGCTGTCTCCCTGGGCCTTGGGAGGCTGGGCGTGCTGGCGGTAAGTGGCGCTCTTGGGAGTCCAGCAGAACAGGTTGATGGATTCCCGGACGCAGCGCTCAATGTCAATCTCTGGAAGGAGGAAGGAAAACATTCTTCATTTTGTTCTCTATTTCACTGCCCCCTTTTTCTGTGCTAATGAAACATGTGGCTAATGAGAGCTTTTGGCATGGCCTGCCACCGACCCAGACAAAATCAAATATGAGATGGCTCTTTATTCCAGGGTTTGTCAGGACAGGATACGGTAGAGGGGCGGTATGCTCTCAGTGTACAGGACCTCACAAATATATGGTTACAGACAGGAGGTCATTCTAGTGAAACACTGGTAGTCAGATTCCTCTCCAGCTAAGCAAGCAGGCAGGCAGGCAGGCAGGCAGCTGGGCATTCCATGGCAGTGTGTGTGTGTGTGTGTGTGTGTGTGTGTGTGTTAGAGATACACTTTGTCAGACAGATGTGATTTGATTCAGTTGATTATGTGGCGGTTGATTGAATGAGGGGGGATCTGACACAGTCAGGGCTACAAATCAACTGTTGGACTGGAGGGACTCTGGCAACTGCTAGCTAGGTAATGGGGATATGGAACCCTATTAAAAAGGCAGTCTGGGATATGGCCTCTTCTAGTCAATTGCCATTTTGATTAAATACCCCTTGATTCATGAAGAATTAACTTAATGCATGTCTAAGTACAACTGTCCTGCCCTACCATAACCCAAGATATGAGACTGTACTACTCCATTGGCCTACCATAACCCAATATATGAGACAGCACTACTCCATTGGCCTACCATAACCCAAGATATGAGACTGTACTACTCCATTGGCTATGTTTTAAGGCTGAAACACAAAACGCAGATTGTGCCTTTAAAATGTGTCTGTGTCAACGGCCCTGTGGGAGATGGATGTGACTCTGAATGATCGGGTAGTGACTAGTGCCACAGCCCCAATCAAACACAACGGAGGGAAGGAGACAACCGAATCACTGGCAAATACTCCCTACATGTCAATGTGGACACTTGTCTACAGAATGTAAATAGATGGTCTACTGTAAACTGGAAGAAGAAAAATGCACCCGGGCACTTTCTTTGATTACATTTAAAATGCAAATTGATTGACGGAGCTGTACTGTAGCCTCTCGGGCCATTCTGATTAGAATGGTACACGCACACACACACACAGTGACATTCATAACACAAAACCCATAAAGCAACCCTATCCAATCCACTTCCTATGCAACCCTTTGATCCTCACTGCATCAGTCTATCCAAACATTCGACTTCCTGTCTGAGAAGTGGTCTGAAGTGGTCTGGCAGCTCTTGGGAGTTGTATTACTCCTAGCTACATGTCTAGAACTACAGCTCATCAGGCCTGTGAGCTGTGCTCCTCATTGAGGCGGATGCTAATGTTGCGTGAAGGCAAATGCTGCCACATCATCAGTACACCCAAGACAGGGCCTTACCTGCTGCCAAGCCAGCCATTGTGACGTGTGTGTTTGTGTGTTGGCAAGTTTCCAAACAAGAAAAAGTTACAGATGACTTTAAAAAGGCAACATGTTGAACTAACAGAGGAACAAAGAGGTGACAAAATCAGCAGGTTGAGACGTTGCGTTCTAGAACGCTCACAGGGCGAAAAGAAGCTTACTGTGCCTGCCTCGGTTTACTTAGCGTGCTTAGTCCTGCCTCGCTTTGGTTCATCATTCAATTCAATTTTAACTCCCAATCTTTGAATTTCAGTAGCGAATTCCTGCCTTCTAATCTTGCCTCCGAAATTAATGACACAAAAGATAACACCATGCTCTCATGGTGTTCGACTTTTGTTTAACAGTTTGCCAAACGATTTGGCGGAGGAGGAGAAGAGCTATCAGGGTCAGAGATCAGAGACTGAGCGTCACTCGAGGGGCGCAATAGAGGCATATGGCACATCCTTAACGTGTCCCTTGACAGTTTTACTTTGAGAGACGTCGTTCAGACAGAGATCTGGGCTCGATCTGCATGACCAAGAGAACCTTATGACGGTGTGCGTGCACCACCTCCCTCTAAGCACTCTGGGAACTGTCCTCCCCTGGTATTAACTGTAATAGTCTTGTCACAGTGAGAATGAATGACCCTGGCACCATTCACCGTCTATGGAGGGAAAAGAGGAGAAGAGAGTGTCCGGATCATTTAAGAACCCGCTCGCTTGTAACTTTATCTTGACTGTTCACCTTTATTCCAACGCTCAGAGACAAAGAGAGAGCGAGAGAGAGAGAATCCGAGAGGTGCTTCTTTCCCCATCACAAAAATAAACAACTACAAAACATTTTAACCAGTCTGAAATACCCCTTCATTCAACCATCTACAATATTTTAATCTACGGTCACGAAAAAGCTATTGCTTAATACATTATCTATCAGGCTTACATAGTGACTGTCAGGCATGATGTCGTAGTGCCCAGGGTCATGAATATTGCATGCAATCACACACACCTCCAGCAAACAGAGGCTAGCCTAATACTTGAGGAGAGATTGACAACCGGTTTAACAAGCCCCAGCGTGCGGCTGGGCATTCCATGGCAGTGTGTGTGTGTGTGTGTGTGTGTGTTAGAGACAAACTTTCTGTCAAATATATAGTGACTGTGAGGCATGATGTTGTAGTGCAGCCTGTAAAAGGTCATAACCAGAACTGGCTTGGCAGCCTAGGCACTGAATAAATACAATTAATAGCATCACCTGAGGGAAGAGAAAACAGCTAGGGTAATTGACTGGTTGATGAAAGATAAATTAAACACGCTGCTCTGAAGTTTACAGTACTTGGCTGAGAGCCAGACGATGACAACTTGCACATGAAAAGCAGGTTTGTATGTAGTAAGGCATGTGTATAAGGACACCAAAACTGCCTGTCTGCATGCTGATGGAGAGGTAGTGTGTTTTTGGTTCCTACTGCAACACAGACGGTTTTATTTGAGGTGTACACACGAATCTCGTAGCTACAAGCCGCTAAAACACAAGTACGCAATTAAACAAAAGGAATCTGGGGCGACACAAGTAAGAGGATATCAATCCTTCACGGCCTGACAGACACACAGAGAGAGAGAGGCAGAGAAGTCAGCACAGACCCAGACAACAGTCCAGCACAACAACACCCCCTTAACCAGACCTGGAGGTGGAGAGAGACATATCTGCACTCTGGACTGTAGTGAGACAACATCAACAGGACAAAGAGCAGGAGATGGTGAAGAACAGAGCACTAGAGGATGAGACTGCTGGAGAGGAGGGTGAGGGGAGGGCGTGTGACAGAGAACAACCTACTAGAGAGGTGGCCACCCCCACAGAGAAGCCAGCAGAACAGCCCACCTCAGCACTGGACAAAAGTCTCGACACCATGGCAGAACAGTCCACCCCTGACCATAGCGTCGAAATCACAGCGGGACAGACAAATGAAGAACCCCAAGCCCATGGGATCTCACTCCCTCTGAGCACCCCCCCCCCCTGTCAGCCACCCTGATGGCCCTTCTGACAACCCCCCCACACCCACTGTGAGGACATGCACACGACATAGATTGAATCCATAAGGAGTACAAACATGAAATACATTCAAGAAAATAAACTTTTTCCCCAAACACAGTGTCTACACTCTGGTGTCCAAAAACCCAGCGCGCCCTAGACCTTCTGTCTGAGGACCAACTAGGGTCACCCTGCCACATAATAATACACACAGGCACAAACGACCGGAGAGCACAACAGGAAAGGGTGATTGAAAAAGCTTCTTCTACTTTCTCCAACGCACAAGTGGTTCTCTCCACCCTGCTACCATACAGCTGATAAACGCAAGTATTTCCTGTGGCTCAAAACCAAACGTTTTCCTGGCTCACCACTCCACCCTGGACTAGAACAGCCTCTATGACCAGGTCCACCCTGGACTAGAACAGCCTTTATGACCAGGTCCACCCTGGACTAGAACAGTATTTATGACCAGGTCCACCCTGGACTAGAACAGTATTTATGACCAGGTCCACCCTGGACTAGAACAGTATTTATGACCAGGTTCACCCTGGACTAGAACAGTCTTTATGACCAGGTACACCCTGGACTAGAACAGTCTTTATGACCAGGTCCACCCTGGACTAGAACAGCCTTTATGACCAGGTTCACCCTGGACTAGAACAGCCTCTATGACCAGGTTCACCCTGGACTAGAACAGCCTCTATGACCAGGTCCACCCTGGACTAGAAGAGACATTATGACCAGGTCCACCCTGGACTAGAACAGCCTTTATGACCAGGTCCACCCTGGACTAGAACAGTATTTATGACCAGGTCCACCCTGGACTAGAACAGTATTTATGACCAGGTCCACCCTGGACTAGAACAGTATTTATGACCAGGTTCACCCTGGACTAGAACAGTCTTTATGACCAGGTACACCCTGGACTAGAACAGTCTTTATGACCAGGTCCACCCTGGACTAGAACAGCCTTTATGACCAGGTTCACCCTGGACTAGAACAGCCTCTATGACCAGGTCCACCCTGGACTAGAACAGCCTTTATGACCAGGTCCACCCTGGACTAGAAGAGACATTATGACCAGGTCCATCCTGTACTAGAACAGCCTTTATGACCAGGTTCACCCTGGACTAGAACAGCCTCTATGACCAGGTCCACCCTGGACTAGAAGAGACATTATGACCAGGTCCACCCTGGACTAGAACAGCCTTTATGACCAGGTCCACCCTGGACTAGAACAGCCTCTATGACCAGGTCCACCCTGGACTAGAACAGCCTCTATGACCAGGTCCACCCTGGACTAGAACAGCCTCTATGACCAGGTCCACCCTGGACTAGAACAGTCTTTATGACCAGGTCCACCTATACAAGGCAGCAGTGCCCACCACTCCACCCTGGACTAGAACAGCCATTATGACCAGGTCCACCCTGGACTAGAACAGCCTCTATGACCAGGTTCACCCTGGACTAGAACAGTCTTTATGACCAGATCCACCTATACAAGGAAGCAGTGCCCATCTTCGCCAGGAAAGGGTGATTGAAAAAGCTTCTTCTACTTTCTCCAACGCACAAGTGGTTCTCTCCACCCTGCTACCATACAGCTGATAAACGCAAGTATTTTCTGTGGCTCAAAACCAAACGTTTTCCTGGCTCACCACTCCACCCTGGACTAGAACAGCCTCTATGACCAGGTCCACCCTGGACTAGAACAGCCTCTATGACCAGGTCCACCCTGGACTAGAACATCCTTTATGACCAGGTCCACCCTGGACTAGAACAGTATTTATGACCAGGTCCACCCTGGACTAGAACAGCCTTTATGACCAGGTCCACCCTGGACTAGAACAGCCTCTATGACCAGGTCCACCCTGGACTAGAACAGCCTCTATTACCAGGTCCACCTTGGACTAGAACAGCCTTTATGACCAGGTCCACCCTGGACTAGAAGAGACATTATGACCAGGTCCACCCTGGACTAGAAGAGACATTATGACCAGGTCCACCCTGGACTAGAACAGCCTTTATGACCAGGTCCACCCTGGACTAGAACAGCCTCTATGACCAGGTCCACCCTGGACTAGAACAGTCTTTATGACCAGGTCCACCCTGGACTAGAACAGCCTCTATGACCAGGTTCACCCTGGACTAGAACAGTCTTTATGACCAGATCCACCTATACAAGGCAGCAGTGCCCATCTTCGCCCGGACCCTAAAGGACATAGCTCTCAAACGTATCCCCAACACTTCACACAGGAGCAATAGATCAATAGACAACCCGCCCAGACCAGCAAGATACTCTCCCAGACACACACACACGAGGACCCACGCCGAGAGGACCTACATCCAGACCACAACACCACCAGCCACATCCACAGCCTCACCAATCACCTTCACTATCTCATCCTGGAATATCCCAGGCCTGAGGTCATCTGCCTTTGGCCTAAAGAGCAGGAACCTGGACTTCATCAAAGAAATCGGAAATACAGACATAATCATCCTACAAGAAACATGGTATAGAGGAGATGGACCCACTGGTTTCCCTCTAGGTTACAGAGAGCTGATAGTCCCATCCACCAAACTACCAGGTGTGAAACAGGGAAGGGACTCAGGGGGTATGCTAATTTGGTATAGAGCAGACCTAACTCACTCTATTAAATGAATCAAAACAGGAACACTTTACATTTGGCTAGAAATTCAAAAGGAAATGATCTCAACAGAGAAAAATGTCCTCCTGTGTGCTACTCATATCCCTATACTTCATTGAAGACAGCTTCTCCATCCGGGAGGAGGAAATCAATAATTTCCAGGCCCAGGGACACGTACTAGTCTGTGGCGACCTAAATGCCAGAACCGGGCAAGATCCTGACACCAGCACAGAGAGGGACAAACACCTGCCTGCAAGGGACAGCATTCCCTCCCCCATATGCCCCCCTAGGCACAACATAACCAACAAAAACATGTCACAACTCCTGCAGCTCTGGGTATGTACATAGTCAATGATATGCTCCTATGGTAGGCACACCTATAGCTCATCTCTTGGCAGTAGTACTGTAGACTACTATATCACTGACCTCAACCCAGAGAGAGAGAGAGAGAGAGAGAGAGCTCAGTGTTTTCAGCCCTAATATGCACCACGTGTCTCAACACTAAATGATGAGCGCTACAATGCCAGCATACTAAATCTAAAACTGGGAGTTGACCTAGCAACCAAACCACTGGAGGTTACCAAACTAGCACTGAACCCACTAACCCCTTCATACCTGTAAAGCACTTTGTGACAACAAAGTGTCGTGGTACCGTTAACCCTAGTATCAAGTCTCACCCATTACAACAGGGAGAGAACTAGTCATTTAGTGGGTTGTTCCTGGTAATAGGTGTGAGTGAACGGGTCTTAGTTTTGAAGTGTCAGTATAGATCTAAAGGTTGGTGAGTGATGTCCTATGGGCCCCCATGTTACCAGTAGTAATACTGAAGCTGGCAGCTGTGCGCTCACACTCCTCCAGGGCGAACATATTTTACCTTTATAAGGAGCCCTCTCCTTTCGCCTGTTTTTGCTCATCACGTGCCTGCTGGAACAATAAAACACAGTGAAGTGTAGCAGCATATATATAAATAAATAAATGAGAGAAAGAGAGAGAGACAGAACGAACAACTGGAAGCAGCCAGTCAGCCATCCGGAGTAAGAGTACCCTAACGTCCCCTTTGGCATGAAAACATCTGCCGTCTCACAACTGTTATTTAAACTTTAATGTCACCCGCCTCTCAGCCAAACGGGGTAATCGCCGTTTCAGTTTGGCAATGAGGTTTAAGGGAAACTGACTGAGATATCCCCCGGGCGTTGAGAGCTCTGTGAGATACATTCATTATGGATGCTGCTGGCCCCTGGATTTTCTGTCACTGATACTTGGCTGATACTTTGCAGTGGGGCACTGATGGGAGAGGTAGGTAGAAGACAGGGGGGAGGGAGGGCGAGGAGAAAGGGAGGGCAAGGAGAGAGGGAGGGATAAGAAAGAGGGGTTGCTCAAACTACTACTACGCTCAAAGTTGCATTAAAAATCGACTTTTTCTTGCCAACTGACCCGTCAAAGTCTAGTCCTGAAATTCCTCCACTCACCCAAAATCCCAAAACTGGGAGGAACTCAGTAGGGAAGCCTTGCATAGAAAGAAGAGACAGAAGATTAGCAGTCCCCCAATGCTTCTGCATAAATCACGTCAACAACAGCAAACATGACATTGTCATATGCCAGTGCATCTCAAAACTGTCGGGTTGGAGGAAGTATAGAAATAGAATGAATAGATTGTATTTCGAAGGAGGCGGGGCTTCTTCACAGGGTTAAAGCACAGTCCCGTCTAAGATCCAGTGCCAGCGTGTGTGTTCCTCTTTAAGTGAATCTGTATGGTCATGCTCTGTAGGAATGCTACCCTTGTCCCTAATGTCCTGAGATCTGACGGTTTCACACACTGCACACCACACTCTCAGACAAGCTTAGGAACCGTGCAGCCCAGTTAATAAATTCTCCCTGAACAATTTGTGCCCCCGAAATTACTTTTTTCCTCGCTGACAGACACTCAGAAAGAAACACACACTTCCGTAATGAGAGGCCAAATGAGGACCCATAAGCTGAAATCCACAGCCACTTGAAATGTGTCATAAATCAGGGCTGGGGGTTGAACCGAGGACACTGATCTACTGTAATGGACACAAGACCAAACAAGGAAGATCAAATCCGGTCACTCTGTCGTTTTCTTCCCTCTCAGGTTATTTTCCTTTCTTTTCACAGCTAGACTACAAACTTACTTCACACCAGGACAGCGTTTCACAACACACAACTCTACCTTTGGGTGTTAAGCTTCAGTGCTCTAGTGGCATGCTCGAGACAGCTTGGTTACCTAGCCTCTACTACCATGGCAACATGTATTTATTCCCCCCCCCCCCCCATCTGTCTGTTTTGGGGAGTAACCCTGCCATTGTGGCCTAGACAGAATTAACGCCACAAGGCATCTCTGAAGGCTCCAGGTAATACCCTGACACTCGCCTCATCACTATAAATGACGCCGAGTCCAAATGGACGAAACCCCCTCGACTCGACAGAGATCCATCAGGATGACGAGTCATGTCCTCTCCGACACCAGAGGCGGGAAGATTTTGAGCGCTGGACGCCACGTGGTTATCCTGCGGCCAGCAGTCTACACGTTCCCAAATGACCCTCTCAGCGGGCGAGTCTTCCGACAGCTGCCGAGCACAGCGTGACACGCTTATCAAACACAAAGGCGTGAGTGTCTCTCAGCAGAGGACCTCACAGCATCTCCCTACAGGGATATCATTCACTAGGCTGGAAGACATCAGTCACACACATTAGCCCTTTGGGGAGCCACGACATCATTAAAAGTAAAGCAAGGCACAGTCAGAGACCCAGATGCAAGGAAGGAGAGCGGTACTCAAATAGTATTTTCTTTCTGAACCATCTTAAAAAGTGTCATCGTTCCCCAACCTGCAGTGTCTGAGTGTGTACGGCACACTTCTTATTTTTGGAGGGCTTTTGAAGGGTTGTTTGAATATTTTTTAAAAGCGGTCCGTTTCAAGCGGGCTCATTAAGTGGTTCCTGTAAGATGGTGCCACTTCACTAACAGGAAGTCACATCAGCCCTCCTGGAGGACCAACAGGACATCTAGCATTCAACACATCAATAAAGACAACTACATCTACACATCCAGGAGGTACAGCACTGGCCCTGTTCACTACACATGAATCAAATCAAACAATGGGGGAGTGGAGGGAAACTAAAATGGAAGCCTTTTCCCTATATAGTGGACTACTTTGCACTAAATAGGGATTGGATTACCTGCAATCAAAAGCAGTGCATTATAAAAAGGTATCCAGTCAAAAGTAGTGCACTCTATAGGGAATAGGGAGCCATTGAGGATGCAGCCTAAAAAAGGGATTGATTTCCTATCAAATGAAATGTATTTATATAGCCCTTCGTACATCAGCTGATATCTCAAAGAGCTGTACAGAAACCCAGCCTAAAACCCCAAACAGCAAGCAATGCAGGTGTTGAAACAAGTTGGCTAGGAAAAACTCCCTAGGAAGAAAATAGAGAGGAACCAGGCTATGAGGGGTGGCCAGTCCTCTTCTGGCTGTGCCGGGTGGAGATTATAACAGAACATGGCCAAGATGTTCAAATGTTCATAAATGACCAGCATGTTCAAATAATAGGTCTGGGACAGGTAGCACGTCCGGTGAACAGGTCAGGATTCCATAGCCGCAGGCAGAACAGTTGAAACAGGAGCAGCAGCACAGCCAGGTGGACTGGGGACAGCAAGGAGTCATCATGCCAGGTAGTCCTGAGGCATGGTCCTAGGGATATCACCACTGGTCTTTGCCCCCTCCCTCTCTCCCGCTCACCCTCCTTACCCCTCTCTTACCTGGCAGGTCGGAGAACAGGAGGATGCACTCGTTAAAGCCGTTGGCCAGCAGGCGGTCTCGGAGCTGCTGCAGGATGGCCACGCCGATGCAGAAGGGGAAGGAGCTGTTCCCCAGGAGCAGGGTGTCCCACAGGTGGAAGATCTTGTGAAGGGGGAAGACGTCTGTAGAGGAAGAGATCCATCAATCAAGCAAATGTATTTATAAAGCCTTTTCTACATCACCAGTTGTCACAAAGTGCTTTTACAATACACCAACCTAGTCCATTAAAGACATGCAGAAGCAGAAGGGAGAGCGAGGGAGGAGAGGAGGAGGGAGGGCGAGCGAGCGAGGATAGGGTGAGGAGGAGGGAGGGCGAGGAGGGAGGGTGAGGAGGAGGGAGGGCGAGGAGAGGAGGAGGGAGGGCGAGGAGAGGGATTAGAAAGAGGAGGAAAGGTAGAAGGATATACGGATCGTTAAGAGGGTACCCAGGGAGAAAAGAAGATAATGATTTATAATTCAGCCATTTGGCAGATGCTCTTAACCAGAGACAGAAAAGTGCATTACAAGGTTCATTTAACAAATAGTAATTGCAAGTACAACCTTAGTAGCAGTAAAAAAAAAGTAAAAACATTGCAGCTATAAGTGCTTTTTCAGGTTTTCTCAAACTCTAAGCACTTTACATTTCATAAGGCTGTATATGGTATGGGCTGAAGGGGGACTGAGTGTCTGGCTGTCCAATAGTTTCCAAGAAGGCCCATATATGGAGTGATGGACACACTAATACTGCACTAATAGTGCGGGACATCACATAGCGGTTTGTCACACTAATACTGCAGGACATCACAGAGCTGTTGGCCATTGACCTGTGTGGAATGGGAAACCTACTGTACAGGTCTTGGTTATGTTACTCCAAATACAACCGCATCCTGTACCATCCCACGCTTTATTTTTATTCCATTTAGCTAATCCAATGTCCTCTACCTGTTCCTAAGAGGCTCTCACACATACAGTACATTGAATCAAAACAACATCCACCTGTTAATGTCATAACCAATACCTAGAAGTGGATACTAGGAAGAATGCATGTGTGAGATGTAGGACTGGATGGAGAGGACCGGGAGAGAAGAGGGAGGACTGGATGGAGAGGACCGGGAGAGAAGAGGGAGAGGACCGGGAGAGAAGAGGGAGGAGGACTGGATGGAGAGGACCGGGAGAGAAGTGGGAGGACTGGATGGAGAGGACCGGGAGAGAAGTGGGAGGACTGGATAGAGAGGAGTGGTGGAGAGGAGTGGAAGGACTGGGAGTTGAGCTGAGACTCTTCAGCACATTAACAGTCCACTGAGCAGCCGGTGGGTGTGAGTGACGGGCAGAGTGTGTGTGTGTGGAGGCAGGGAGATGGACCTCCGACACGCTCCTCGGCTGGGTGCATTAGCAGTCAGGAAGTAGGATGGAGGAGAGGGGCGAGGGACTCACGCTGGTTTGGGAAGGATGGAGGGCAGGCCTCACACTCTGAGCCCCTGGGAGCCATGTGTACGTGGGTGTGCATGCTTGAGAATTCTCAAATGTGTGTATCTCTTAGAATTCTCAAGTGTGTGTGTGTGTGTGTGTGTATCTCTTAGAATTCTTAAGTGTGTGTGTGTGTGTGTATTGTAGGATTTACAATGAATGGAAAACATACAGTGCATTCGGGAAGTATTCAGACCCCTTCATCTTTTACACATTTTGTTACGTTACAGCCTTAATCTAAAATGGACTAAACCATTTCCCCCCCCCTCATCAAATCTAGACACAATACCCCCATTGCATTTTTGCAAATGCATAAAAAAAAAAATGCAAATATTATATTTACATAAGTATTCAGACCCTTTATTCAGTACTTTTTTGAAGCTGTTTTGGCAGCGATAACAGCCTTGAGTCTTCTTGGGTATGACGCTATAAGCTTGGTACACCTGTACTTGGGGAGTTTCTCCCATTCTTCTCTGCAGCTCCTCTCAAGCTCGGTCTGGTAGGATGGGGAGCGTCGCTGCACAGCTATTTTCAGGTCTCTCCAGAGATGTTCGATCTGGTTCAAGTCCAGGCTTGTCAGAGACTTGTCCTGAAGCCACTCCTGCGTTGTCTTGGCTGTGTGCTTAGGTTCGTCTCAGTCTGAGATCCTGAGCGCTCTGGAGCAGGTTTTCATCAAGGATCTCTCTGTACTTTGCTACGTTCATCTTTCCCTCGATCCGGACTAGTCTCCCAGTCCCTGCCGCTGAAAAACATCCCCACAGCATGCCGCCGCCACCACCATTCTTCACCGTAGCGATGATGCCAGGTTTCCTCCAGACGTGACGCTTGGCATTCAGGCCAAAGAGTTCAATCTTGGTTTCATCAGACCAGATAATCTTGTTTCTCATGGTCAGAGTCTTTTAGGTGCTTTTTTGGCAAACGTAAAGCGGTCTGTCATACGCTTTTTACTGGAGGAGTGGCATCTGTCTGGCCACCCTACCATAAAGGCCTGATTCGTGGAGTGAGGCAGAGATGGTTGTCCTTCTGGAAGGTTCTCCCATCTCCACAGAGGAACTCTGAAGCGCTGTTCTCCCCCAATTGTTCAATTGTTTGGTTGTTCCAAAATTCTTCCATTTAAGAATGATGGAGGCCACTGTGTTCTTGGGGACCTTCAATGCTGGTACCCTTCCCCAGATCTGTGCCTTGACACAATCCTGTCTCTGAGCTCTACGAACAATTCCTTCGACCTCATGCCTTTGTTTTTGCTCTGACATGCACTGTCAACTGTGGGACCTTATATAGACAGGTGTGTGCCTTTCCAAATCATGCCCAATCAATTGAATTTACCACAAGTGGACTCCAATCAAGTTGTAGAAATGGAAACAGGATGAACTAAAGCTCAATTGCAAGTCTTATAGCAAAGGGTCTGAATACTTATGCAAATAAGGTATTTCCATTTAGGCTATAACGTAACAAAATGTGGAAAAAGTCAGGTGGTTTGAATATTTTCCGAATGCACTGTACACTTAGTTTATTAGGTACACCACCACATTCACCAAAATGGATTGCTCCTACAGTCAGTGAGTCACGTGGCCATGCTCTGCTATAAAGCAGGCAGACAGGCATCAAGGCATTCAGTTACTGTTCGAGTGAACGTTAGACTTTGAGCATGGTATGATCAACGGTGCTAGGTGCGCCGGATCCAGTATCTCAGAAATAGTCGCCCTCCTGGGCTTTTCACGCACAACAGTGTCTAGAATTTACAGAGAATGGCGCGACAAACAAACATCCAGTCAGAGGTAGTCCTGTGGACGAGAACAGCTCATTGATGAGAGAGGTCGAAGGAGAATGGCAAGAATCGTACAAGGTAACAGGCGGGCCACCAACAGACAAATAACAGCGCAGTACAACAGTGGTGTGCAGAACGGCATCTCGGAACGCACAACTCGTCGATCCTTGTCACGGATAGGCTATTACAGCAGACGACCAGAACCAGGTTCCACCGCTATCAGCTAAAAACAAGAAGAAGTGGATCTAGTGGGCACATGATCACCAACACCGGACAATTGAATGGAAAAACATTGCCTGGAGCATGACAGCGACTTCAGTTTACTTGAGTGGCCTGCGCAGTCCCCAAACCTTAACCCAATATATCATCTTTGGGATGAGATGGACTGGGCTGTTCGCAGCATGAATGTACCGCTGTCCAATCTGCAGCAACTGCGTGAAGCATCGCGTCATCATGGACCAACATCCCTGTGGAACATTTCCAAAACCTTGTAGAATGCCCTTGTAGAATGCCCTGAAGAATTCAGCCTGGAGGAAAAGGGGGGATCCGACCCTGTACGAGATGGGTGTACCTAATAAACTGTGCATGTCTTTCTGGCCCCTGCCCAAGTGTCTGCTATCTGCTCAGATTACTGATAGTGTATTTTTATGTCCCAAAATTAAATAGGAAAAACACTGGATCTTCTTATCAAACTCCAACTCAGATTAAAGTAATATGAAATAGATATTATAATACTACTATTCATGTCCTAACAGTACTGTTTCAGTCTGCTATTCCTTGGCGACAATAGGATCAAGCATAACGCTGCCACCCGCTGTTCACCTACTGCATGATACAGAACTGTACATCCTGAGCAGGAAAATAACACTTCCAGAGGCTACTTCAGTTAATGACTAGCCACAATCATGTGATTGTCTTGTTGGCTGAATTCCAAATGGTATTCCGCCAGTAGACCAAAACAATGTCCAGTCTTTACGTGGCCATATACATTTTATAGGAAGATATTGCCACAGAAGTAATAGACCGGCATAGAACGTAGAGCATTATAATAGAGTAGACTAGAAGAGTAGAATAGATTTGAGTAGAATAGAATAGCCTTCATGGCAGCAGTTTCTGTGGTATAATGTAAACCCAGTAGACTAGAGACATTATCTAATAGGGTTGGTTATAAAGGTCACACTACTGTCAAAAGAAACTAATCCTTACCGTACTGGAGGCTTTGACCTTTCCAAACTGCTCTGTTATGAGTTCCAAATGGTGCTGACCCCACACCGTGCCAAGGCCTATAGAATACGCACACGAGCACATTGATAATAATAAAGAAGGTCAACTTACGTGTGAACATGGTGAGGAACCACGGAATGGCATAGAGCTGCAAGGTGAAAGAGAGAGGATCTAGTCAATGAAATAAAGTAATGCATTTCTACTCTGTTCTACGCATTACAGTAGTATTCTTTAAGGGACATTCCTAGCGATTTAACTTTTTCAGCAGACATTTTGTAATTCAGCCACACAAACTTTGTCTGATCTGATGTCTGCTAAGTTTGCATAGCCTGTGTGTGTGTGTGAGAGAGAGAGAGAGAGAGAGAGAGAGGTGGCAATAAGGACAAACTGCTGAGTACTTGAAGTCAGAGTTAGAAATGGCTAACAATGAAATCTCGCTCTCTCCCTTTCCCCCTCTCTATCCTTAGGTTTTTTTTTTAGGGGGGGGGGGATTTCAGCTGGTTTCAGCTGGTTAATTGAATAGGTGAGGAAAACGCTAAGCAGGGCTGGTAGGCTGCCTTCCTGGAGCTGGCAGACCCCCTCCATACCCAAGGGTAATGAGTTACTCAGAGCCTCGGACTCAATTTCATCAGTCTCCTCCACAGAGCCCTGGCTAGGCCTCATGGGATTAGTTGTGGTAGAAAGGTGTGAATGGCAGCCGGGGGGGGGGAGGGAAGGGAGGCCAGATTATATGTGGCCAAATTGAAAACAGGCTAAATTGAACACGCGGGCCGGGGAGTCTAGCCTACGTGCATCATGGCAGTGGTGGTCCTATGGCTTGAAGCATTACAGGAGGAGTCAGCTACAGTACGCTGGGCTGGTGACTTACGTGTATTTGACAATGTAGTATTATATAACAAGGTCTGTTATTGTACAACCACCACAGCACACTACTTTGACACGTACACAGGGGAAATCAAACAGAGGGTTTGTGTGGTGGTTACTGGGTAGCCTAACATTTGGGCTTTTTATAGCCTCTGTAAGAATGTATTACTTTGATAGAACAACACTCGTGAAATCCCTCCATCTCTCCACACCCTCCGGACTTCAGAAGTTCATTATTTATGGTTTGGATAAGACTTCAAACATTAAAAGCTGGATCAACACACGGAGTTCAAATATCATTATCCCCGACCAGACTGGGAAAATAACGTTTCAATCCTTCGCCTTTGAAAGGGAACTTAAATACAAATAAAACAGCGGTTCACACGTGTCGAGATGACATCATTAGACAACCACGCACTCGGTTAACCTCTGAAGATGCGGCACGGAAGATAATGTCCACCAGCCTCGTTGCTTGACGACAAAGGAACAACTATTATAAGAAAGATGCTCAACGTAATGCTTTGTAGCAGGATAACGAATGCTTTTGTTGAAATCGCTATGTAGATGTGGACAAAACAAAAGTTGGTTCTTTAATTGTTTTAATGTGCCACATCCTTTATCTCCCTAAAGGAACCTGTAAAACACCCACAGGAAAACCAGTGAAACATCGAATTGTTCTTATTTTCTCCCCGCAATAAGTGTTTTCAGACAGGGACAGCCACATCTTCTAATCACCATGGTTTCACTGCTATATGGTCTGTGGTTTCATGTTGTCATTGTAAATGAGAAATGGTTCTAAACTGACCCAGCTGGTTAAATAAATGTGAACTTGAAACAAAGTCAGTGTTTCCTACAGGAGCGGAGTTACACACGTCATCAAAAACTTCCACCATCCATCTTTAAAAACAGGGCACCATAAAACCGTGGCCCCTGTTTGATAGACTCAGCCGTTCTCTGGAAGAGGTCCCCAGGGCTGGTCCACTGAGGTGACACACATTCATCAGCATGATAACGCCTTGATTAGCGCCTATAGAGCCTTTAACCTTGCTACGGTGTGAAGAGAGAGTGAGTGTTCTTGAACGGGGGATGGAGGGCCCGGGTGTTCGACGACCTTATGGCAAGGCCAGACTGTCATTAGACCCTAGAGCAGGCCAGGCTGTCATTAGACCCAGTATAAATTATCACAAATGTTCTGAGTGGAGGGAACTTGGCCTTGGCCCAAAACTGATAGGGGCCAACGAACAAAAACTCTCAATGACAAGCAGGACTCTATTAGAAGGATGGGATAGTAGTGATTCTTTATCCCTGACCAGGGAGTCAGGGACTGGGCCAGATTCCAGACTTCTCCTCCATCCTCCCCATTGTCCCTCACCTTTCACGATCTAAAAACTCACAGAAGGAAAGAAAGGTTTTCTAACAAGTACCCTTCACCACTGTTCTGCTGTCAGATGTACAGTAGGGCCCCTCCAGTTAAGTACTTCCTCCTACAGTTCTGTGGTAGGACATCTGTGTATAAACACTTTTCAGCTCATCCACTACAACTGTTCCCTTATCAGTTATATGACGATCAGCCCCCTCATGTCAGTTTTATGATCCTTCGGCACTGTTCTCCAGTCAGTTTTTACGTTAGGACGACGCAGCCCAGACCGCATTTCAGTGCTTACGTCAGGTATGAATCCGATCTCATTGAGGTGGTTGCTGAGCTCCGGGTCGTGGAAGGCGATCATCTGGGAGAAGACGGTGAGGTATTCTGAAACCAGCACAGAGGGAGAGTTCAAATCTAACGAGAAAGCAGTGGTGGTCCTATCTGAGGAACGCTACTCAAGGGTGTCTGTTGCAAAACATTTATCTACGTTGTGCCATATTGAACAAGACCCAGAAGCTATTGTGACATCAGATTGGGCATTGTCTGTCCATATTTTGTACCAGGACTATAAAGAGATGTTTGCGTCGTGTATGGTCTCTACACAAAAAAACGTAATTGAGCTTCATTATTTTTATTTCAAAACAAAAGTACACTAAAATCCAAGACAGACCAACATTGGTGAGATTAGATGAGACTGTGGTGGGACAATAAACAACACTCCACATTGAGTTCAAGTGGTGTGTTTGTTGTCCCAGATCACATTGTGGGACTATATCAACAATGGACTAATGTAACAAACGATAGTTTGGGTGGAGTTTTCCTTTGAGCAATAAGGCAGAGAGACTGTAGTATATTGTCAATATCACACAAAAAGGGTGATATTAGTGGCACACATTGAACACTGACATGTTTACGTAGATTAAAGATTGTTTTACTGGGATGATGGAGGCTGCTTGTTATTCAAGTATCACTGTACATGGAGGGACTCACCTTGGATAACGTGAGAGTTGTCCTTCAGGAAGAAGTTGTACAGGTATTTGGGGATGAAGGCCGACATGCAGGCATACGCCAGGGCTGCAGACAACAAAGGGGAGGATGAGGTGGAGAGAAGGGAGGAGTATCAGCGATACACATTGTACCTCTGCAAATCAACAACTCCTCCCTGTTTTAAGAAGGTTTCAAATACCCTTACCTTCATTGTTGAAATTCAGCCAGAGAAATGGTGCACAAAGTGAATCCAAACCTGAACAAAACACAGGGTACAACCGTAAACCACATTACCGCTGGAATTGACTTGGCTAGATTGAAAATGTATGACTTGACTGCCACCTAGTGGTCTATTGACCACAACACAGCACGGATGTGAGTCAACGTGTCACATTGTGACAGCAGAGAGACAGACTCACCCTGCCAGTAGACCAGGTCAGGGTGAGACACCACCCAGGCCTTGAGCACACGCCTGAACTTCCTGTGGCCCTGTGGCGAGGACAGTAGCTCGTCATACTGGTGACAGCGAGGGATGTCCACCTCAATCTGGGAGGAAAACACACACACACATTAGAAGTGTGTGAACCAAGGCATGTGATGGATATATATCTGTTCAATATGAAATTATAAAAGTGCCAAAAATAATAACATTTGCCCATCAACTGATAACCAGTCCACAATCAGAAGAGCAGGTACCTGTCTGTCAGTGGGTATAGGAGTATCCTTATCAATGCTGTCATATTTGGCTTGAATGTCCCCCTGGAGAGAAAAAGGAATCTAATCAACCAAAATATCTTCCCATTATCATTGCATGGCACAGTATTAAATGAAAATCAGCAGTAAATCAAGTTCATAATCTCTATGGTTACCAGCTTTATTTATATCTACAAACAAAACAATGCAGTTCTCTCTATGGTTACCAGCTTTATTTATCTCTACAAACAAAACAATGTATTCCTCTCTATGGTTATCAGTTTGTCCTACCTCGACTCCCAGGAGAGCAGCCCAGGCCAGTCCACGTATGAGAGGAGGAATGTCCACCCTCGCCTCCTTCCACACCAGGTTCTTCTTGTAAGGGTATGCCTGTGGGACAAACAGCACAACCAGATCATTTTCTAATCAGAAGATTATATTCTATTGTAATTATTTATCCAGATAAGTCATTGAGAAGACACTGTTTTACTAATCTGGTTGATATAACACATAGCTCCACTTCAATTCAACACCCGATATAATGAAGATAGACACCAAGGCCTGGACACACCAATAGAAGACTTTAATAAATCACCAGACAGGAACACAAAGATGAGTAAAAGAGTGTGAGCTCAGGACAGGGTCAATGTGACTTTGGGTACTCCTCGTCTTTCTATTCCTGGAATCATTGGGAACTGGGGATCTTAAAAAACTGCGGAGGCAGAGTGATTGCATTTGTACTGGTTGTGAGACAATGGTGTGTGTGTGTGTGTGTGTGTGTGTTAGAGCTCAGACCTTGAGGAGCCTGTCGAAGAGGATGATGCGGATGAGTTGGTACTCTGTGTCCCTCTCCCTGATGATGAGTGGCAGCGTGACGGTGCAAGACAGCTCATTGCTGCTGTTGGACTGGGACAGACTAGACTGTCTGGAGAGACAGAGACAGAAAGACACAGAGAGAGACACAGACAGCGAGAGAGAGCGCGAGAGAAAGAGAGCGAGAGAGCAAGAGAGAGAGCAAAAGAGCAAGAGAGAGCAAGAGAGCGAGAGAGAGAGCAAGAAAGCGAGT
Organism: Oncorhynchus clarkii lewisi; assembly: GCF_045791955.1. Lineage (NCBI taxonomy): Eukaryota > Metazoa > Chordata > Actinopteri > Salmoniformes > Salmonidae > Oncorhynchus > Oncorhynchus clarkii. The sequence continues at coordinate 70,255,641 of NC_092156.1, read as the reverse complement.
GAGAGCGAGAGAGCGAGCGAGAGCGAGAGAGCGAGCGAGAACGAGAGAGCGAGCGAGAGAGCGAGCGAGAACGAGAGAGCGCGAGAGAGCGCGAGAGAGCGAGAGAGAGCGAGAGAGAGCGAGAGAGAGCGAGAGAGAGCGAGAGAGAGCGAGAGAGAGCGCGAGAGAGCGCGAGAGAGCGCGAGAGAGCGCGAGAGAGCGCGAGAGAGCGAGAGAGAGCGCGAGAGAGCGAGAGAGAGCGCGAGAGAGCGCGAGAGAGCGCGAGAGAGCGCGAGAGAGCGCGAGAGAGCGCGAGAGAGCGCGAGAGAGCGAGAGAGTGCGAGAGAGAGCGAGAGAAAGAGAGCAAGTGAGAGAGCGAGAGAAAGAGAGCAAGTGAGAGAGCGAGCGAGAGAGCAAGCAAGCGAGCGAGCGAGAGCAAGAGAGAGAGCGAGCGAAAGAGAGCGAGCGAGAGCAAGAGAGAGTGAGAGCAAGAGAGAGTGAGAGCAAGAGAGCGAGCGAGAGCAAGAGAGCGAGCGAGAGCAAGAGAGCGAGCGAGAGCAAGAGAGCGAGCGAGAGCAAGAGAGCAAGAGAGCAAGAGAGCAAGAGAGCAAGTGAGCGAGAGCAAGAGAGCGAGCGAGAGCAAGAGAGCGAGAGCAAGAGAGCGAGCGAGAGCAAGAGAGCGAGCGAGAGCAAGAGAGCGAGCGAGAGCAAGAGAGCGAGCGAGAGCAAGAGAGCGAGCGAGAGCAAGAGAGAGAGCGAGAGCAAAAGAGCGAGCAAGAGAGAGCAAGAGAGAGAGAGAAAGAGAGCAAGCGAGAGCAAGAGAGCGAGCAAGAGAGCGAGCGAACAAGAGCGAGAGACACAAAGAGATACAAAGAGATACAAGGGAACAAAAAAGCAAGAAGGGAACATTACCCATCTCCATCAGTCATTGAAAAGAACAAGCCATAAAATGATAGTCTATCTGTCCTCAGCTCTCGCATCCCTACTAAGTCAATACGTGACAAATGAGGAGTAAAAGATGAGGGGATTCTTACTCATCTTCCAATAAAGGGTAATATGCCTCTCCTGCCACATCTTTCAGTCTCTGAAAGAGAGAAGACAGATTTTAATTCTCAACACAAATGTTCTGGTTAATTTCAGATTCAACCATGTGGAGAAAATAAACTGCTGTGTGGTGTTGGTAGAACACTGGTCACTACAGTCCAAGTAGAGACCTGTTGTGTGGTGTTGGTAGAACACTGGTCACTACAGTCCAAGTAGAGACCTGTTGTGTGGTGTTGGTAGAACACTGGTCACTACAGTCCAAGTAGAGACCTGTTGTGTGGTGTTGGTAGAACACTGGTCACTACAGTCCAAGTAGAGACCTGTTGTGTGGTGTTGGTAGAACACTGGTCACTACAGTCCAATTAGAGACCTGTTGTGTGGTATTGGTATAACACTGGTCACTACAGTCCAAGTAGAGACCTGTTGTGTGGTGTTGGTAGAACACTGGTCACTACAGTCCAAGTAGAGACCTGTTGTGTGGTGTTGGTAGAACACTGGTCACTACAGTCCAAGTAGAGACCTGTTGTGTGGTGTTGGTAGAACACTGGTCACTACAGTCCAAGTAGAGACCTGTTGTGTGGTGTTGGTAGAACACTGGTCACTACAGTCCAAGTAGAGACCTGTTGTGTGGTGTTGGTAGAACACTGGTCACTACAGTCCAAGTAGAGACCTGTTGTGTGGTGTTGGTAGAACACTGGTCACTACAGTCCAAGTAGAGACCTGTTGTGTGGTGTTGGTAGAACACTGGTCACTACAGTCCAAGTAGAGACCTGTTGTGTGGTGTTGGTAGAACACTGGTCACTACAGTCCAAGTAGAGACCTGTTGTGTGGTGTTGGTAGAACACTGGTCACTACAGTCCAAGTAGAGACCAATGCACTACTAAAATGTCTTGCTCCTGTTATTGTACAGTAATGTTTAATCTATTAGTCACAGTGGTGTCCTCACGTTCTTCAGCTGGCACAGAGACAGTGTGACGGTGGTGTCATCCAGGAGGAAACTCCTGTCCCTGCCTTGGCCAAACGACTCGCCATCCTCCAGCAGGAAACTAACATAGACATTGAATTCAACATTTATTCATCTGGATGAGAAACTATATAATAGCATGGATCTACTTAAATATAATATAGTTAACTAATTCAGATGAAAACATTATTCTAACTTTGTGCTTTGCTCTATGATTAAAATAGTTAATAACTATTGGAGACAGTACAGTGGAAAGGCATGTTGTATATAACTACATTATCTGAGACCGTAGAAAGGCCTGCTGTGCATAACTACATTATCTGAGAGAGTTCAGTAGAAAGACCTGCTGTACATAACTACATTATCTGAGACAGTTCAGTAGAAAGACATGCTGTATATAACTACATTATCTACGACAGTAGAAATACATGCTGTATATAACTACATTATCTGAAAAGGTCCACTAGGTAGAAAGGGCGTGTTGTACAGTACTTGGGCAGGGTGCAGACGGGAGGCTTGGACTGGATGATCTCCTTGTTGGTCAGTTCCTTCTCCAGGTCTCCTCCCGCCAAACACCACAGGTGGTACACCTCATCTATGGCCCTCTCCCCCAGGTACTCCTCATCATCATCTGGGACATGATTGATAGATTCATTTAACTGTCTAATACATTCAAAATCAGCCAGATTTCAATTAATTTCATTGTATGCAGGATAATCCAAATCGATAACAATTGCCACTGTTTTCCAGGGATTCCTGGGTTCCATTAAATCCCACACTAAGCATCAAGGATGATACATGGGGTCCTCTACATGGGACAATGTGGTCGTCTGAGATGTATCCTTTATCCATAGAGCCAGGTCTACAATGGTAAACAACTATTTATTTTTATAATGTATGTGCGTCCGTAAGTGTGTGTGTGTCCATGTGTGTGTCCATGTGTGTCCCTGCGTGTGTGTGGCCACGTCAGGGCATGCATGTGTGCACTCTGACCTTTACAGAGCTGGCTGATGTCCTCTGGTAGCTCCAGGTGGGCACAGCGCAGGGAGGAGGAGAACAGCCCGACGGGCTGCTGGAACGGGGCGTAGAGACACGACACGCCCTCAAACACTGGGTCAACCAGCAGCTCTGCAGGGGTGGGCCTGGATGGAAGCACAGAGTGAAATCTCTTTTTTGAACATGCATCAAAAACATATCGACGCACTTCATCAAAAGTTCAGATTTCACGACAAAAATGTTATGTGAAGTGTTCTCAAATGTTCTCTAAACGTACCATGTTCTCATTTGGGCATGTTTTTGATCACTTTCCCTGTTATTACCCTGTATCCATTAAATCCCACACTAAGCATCAAGGATGATACATGGGGTCCTCTACATGGGATAATGTGGTCGTCTGAGATGTATCCTTTATCCATAGAGCCAGGTCTACAATGGTAAACAACTATTTAATAACTACCCTGTTATTACCCTGTTATTACCCTGCAGATAGTTCGGCTGCATGACAAAAGTATCTGGAGAAAGCATGGAGAATGGGCCTCCCAACAAGAAATGATAGCCAACACAACATGATATAAAACATCTCTGGTCGAGTTACCTTCTGGAGGGCAGGAAGGTCAGGCATTTCCTTAATAATGTCAGGACGTTCTCAGGCAGCTCCTGTAACAGAACGTTGACAATCACATTAGTTATGCTACAATCCAGACCCACAGCCCCAATCTCCCTCTGCTTTTATGGCTTTTCAGCATCCTAAAGAAATAAAATAGCCTGCGAAAGGTTAAAAGCCTTTTTACAAGGGAAACACTTTGGCAAATGGAGGACATATGAATTTCATTAGCACACATATACACACAAACAGATGCGCGCACAAACACACACAGCGAGTGGTGATAAGTTACAGGGCATCGTTTTGGTATTTGATGAAGTGTCATCATTTACAATCACAATCGTCTCTGGACCAACAATACAGCATATAGTAAGGTGTAGTCTTTTATCTACATCATAAAACATGACTTTACCACACATTAGGCAATCTACACATTAGGCAATCTACACATTAGGCAATCTACACATTAGGCAAACTAGGAATTCTAGGACAATCAACCTTTCTTAGAGTGGTTTTAGCGGGCCAGTGTAATAAACAGTGACTTGTGATTGATTTCAAACGCACCCTAATCGCATCCAAGCATCCGTGCTCCTCTGCAAGGACTGTGACTATGTCGTCAATGCAACCTGAGAACAACAAAACACAGACCACCATGTCATAAACAATGAACAGCCCCATCATAAACAATGAACAGCCCCAACATAAACAATGAACAACCCCATCATAAACAATGAACAGCCCCATCATAAACAATGAACAACCCCATCATAAACAATGAACAACCCCATCATAAACAATGAACAGCCCCATCATAAACAATGAACAGCCCCAACATAAACAATGAACAACCCCATCATAAACAATGAACAGCCCCATCATAAACAATGAACAGCCCCATCATAAACAATGAACAGCCCCAACATAAACAATGAACAGCCCCATCATAAACAATGAACAGCCCCAACATAAACAATGAACAGCCCCATCATAAACAATGAACAGCCCCATCATAAACAATGAACAGCCCCATCATAAACAATGAACAGCCCCATCATAACCAATGAACAACCCCATCATAAACAATGAACAACCCCATCATAAACAATGAACAACCCCATCATAACCAACCTGTGGCTCACCAGGCTGATGGACATGGCAACACGTTCACTTACCCAAGGTGATGATGAACTTCAATCTCTCGCTTATTTCAATGTTCTGCAGTAGTCTTCTACCCTGTGAATAAAAGGTTGATAGGAGGAAGTCATTCTGTCCTCATGCACTAACCACAATATCACACTTTACTTGAACCCTCAAATCAATGGCTATATAACACTGTCATAACATCTGTTAATGACAGTCCTGACTTCTGACTGACAGCTCAATCAAATAATCAATCATTAGGTCAAGACATGGGGGTTTAAGAGAGCTTACTGCACACAGCTCAAAGAGCAGGACTCCCAGGGACCACACGTCTGTCTTGGGCCCCGAGGGAAGAGGGTTCTCCCCCTGGGAGGGGTCACTAGGGTGGACTGAGCCCTGGGCGATGACCTCAGGAGCCAGATAGGATGGGTACCTGTGGACAGAGATAGTCAGAGAGTCAGAGAGGGGGTCAAAGGTCAATTGAATACCCTGCAAGACATAGTAAACTTGAGAGCGTTGAGGTCGTCTTGAATTAAATACAATGAAACCTGTTTGCAACAGATAACATTTGACAATGAACAGACTTTGATGATTAATCTACCTAAATATTCCAGGTACTTCCTGTTTTGTTGAAGTCATTGTTTAAGTGATGCATGTACAGTACGTTACTTCATATCAAGGAATCTCCGTAAACACTAGACAGATAAGCTTATTTCATCTTCAAAACAGATGTTTTACTTGGAGACTAGATAACACAGGACATCAGAGGCAGCGGCAAACACACACACACACTCATTCCCCCATTCAACAACAGGCTATTACCCACAAAGACTTTCTAAAACATGAGGGCCTTTGGGATTTGGATAAGACTTCAGCTATGTATTACAGTACTTATTACAGAAACAATGGATTACTTTAATATCTAAAACCTGGATATCATAATGGCTGGTCATGGCTCACATCAACACCATTATCCCAGAAACCCTAGACCCACCCCAATTTGCATACCGCACCAACAGATCTACAGATGATGCAATCTCGATTGCACTCCACACTGCCCTTTCCCACCTGGACAAAAGGAACACATGTGAGAATGCTATTCATTGACTACAGTTCAGCAATCAACACCATAGTACCCTCAAATCTCATCACTAAGCTAAGGACCCTTGGACTAAACTCCTTCCTCTGCAACTGGATCCTGGACTTCCTGACGGGCCGCCCCCAGGTGGTAAGGGTAGGTAACAACACATCTGCCACGCTGATCCGCAACACGTGGGCCCCTCAGGGGTGCATGCTCAGTCCCCTCCTGTACTCCCTGTTCACTCATGACTGCACGGCCAGGCACGACTCCAACAGCATCATTAAGTTTGCTGATGACACAACAGTGGTTTGCCTGACCACCGACAACGATGAGACAGACTATAGGGAGGATCAGAGACCTGGCCGTGTGGTGCCAGGACAACAACCTCCCCCTCAAAGCGATCAGGAGAAAGGAGATGATTATAGGAAAAGGAGGACCGAGCATGCCCCCATTATCATCGACGGGGCTGCAGTGGAGCAGGTTGAGAGCTTCAAGTTCCTTGGCGTTCACATCACCAACAAACTAACATGGTCCAAGCACACAAAGACAGTCGTGAAGAGGGCACGACAAAACCTATTCCCCCTCAGGAGACTAAAATGATTAGATCCTCAAAAGGTTTTACAACTGCACCATCGAGAGCATTCTGATGGGCTGCATGAATGCCTGGTATGGCAACTGCTCGGCCTCCGACCGCAAGGTACTACAGAGGGTAGTGCGTACGGCCCAGTACATCACCGGGGCAAGCTTCCTGTCATCCAGGACCTCTATACCAGGTGGTATCAGAGGAAGGCCCTAAAAATAGTCAAAGACTCCAGCCACCCTAGTCATAGACTGTTCTCTCTGCTACCGCACGGCAAGCGGTACCGGAGCACCAAGTCTAGGTCCAAGAGGCTTCTAAACAGCTTCTACCCCCAAGCCATAAGACTCCTGAACAGCTAATCAAATGGCTACCCATACTATTTGCATTGCCTGTCCCCCTCACCGCTACTGTTATTTTCTATGCATAGCCACTTTAATACTTACATGTACATAATTACCTCGACACCGGTGGCCCCAGCACATAGACTCTGCACCGATACCCCCTGTATATATCCCCCCTATTGTTATTTACTGCTGCTCTTGAATTATTTGTTATCTCTTATTTTTAAGGGCTTTCCTTAAAAACTGCATTGTTGGTTAAGGGCTTGTAAGTAAGCCTTTCACTGTAACACCTGTTGTGTTCGGCGCATGTGACAAAATGTGATTTGATAAACAATAGATTGACCATTACACATACATGTCATAGTAATGCATCTCATTCTGTTTCACAAACATCATTTAAATACTGAGTTGTGTTCAGAGGGACCATGACCTCCATTACCAGAAGATCCACAGTACTGCAAGTTCCAGACATTCGAGGTTCACAATCTTCCATTATCATATCATAATTCATCATAGTTATCTCTATGACAGTGGACCATGTATTGCTTTTAAGATTAATAGATTAATTGGTAGAGCGTGGCGCTTGCAGGCCAGGGTTGTTGGTTCAATTCCCATGGGGCACCAGTACGAGAAAAAAAAAGTATGAAAATGCATGCAATCACTACTGTATGTTGCTCTTAGAGCATCTGCTAAATGACTAAATGTTGAAAAAAATGTGTTTTCACTGCCTAATCTAATGTCAGTCACAATTGATTAGCTTTTCACATCTATCGACACATTCGTTGTACATGGGAGGTTAGATGTGAACAGGACTTACCCAATAGGAAAGTCCACATCCGCCCCGTGGTCTGTCATGTAATAGAGCCCAAACTTAGCCAGCTTCACCTTGCCCTACAATGAAACAATGTTACATCTGACAATGTTCAATGTATTGATGGCCTTATGATAAATCAATAATGCATCAATAACGTGATGACAATCAGCCTGTTTAAACGAGAGCGCAGGTTTAACCAGGCTAGATGACAATGGCAAATGGCGTTAAATGCCTTTCCATTAGACCCCAACTGATAGGGAAGGGAGGTTACCTACCTTGCCGTCCATGAGGACATTCTGCGCATTGAGGGCTCTGTGAACCATCCCATGTTTGTTCATAAACTCTAGTCCCTCCAAGGCCTCATAGGCTATCTGGAGAACCCTCTCTGGGCTGTAACAGACAGACAAGGCCTGAGAAATCTTATATACACATTATAAAACTTGGGCGTAGCTTTAGGACCGGTGGTGTTTGGCTTGAAAACGGGTCATGTATGGTACTCGGAGTCGGTCTTTGTTTTCCAGCAGGTCATTGTGTGTAGTACTAAATATGTAGTAATTTCCCCCTGCCGGGTCTGTAGAGTTGAGGAGTTCATTCGGTAAGGGTTTTAGATGGAAGAGGTTTGTGTTATTATCGGTGTCAACCAGTAGATGGCAAGGGGAGTGTATAGTCTAGTCCTGATGTAATGAAGCTATTCTTCTTTGTTCAGTTAAACCATGGTCATTCTACTGACAGAGAAATAGAACTAGGTCCTCTTAACATTCCATAACATAGTACATTATCATTGTACTACATCTATATATAGTCTTTATGTTGTGTAAATATTTTACTATATAGATATAGTGCCTTCGGGTATTATACTATTTCTTATCGTTGTAGCTTTGTCGAGAAGGAACCTGCAACTAAGCATTTCGTTGGACAGTGCATAACAACAAATCATTTGTAGACTGCAAATTAACCCGCAAGTATCCTAAACAGATGGAATATTTGTCTAAAACAGCCATTTCAAACCTTGCTTGCAGTTGTATACGATCACATATACAGTATCTCTCTATAATGTGTGGGAATACTCTAGAACAGATTCCAAAATTAAAATCACTTGGAGCTGATTTGCTGGTGTTTTTAGTCTTTTATGTCCAACTATAAAAATTCTAATTAAAATAACACTTCCTTTTTATATTAGGGCCCTAAATAAAATAACAGCCGGGCCAAATTCAGCCCGCCAGTTGGTCAACCCAGTGCAACTAATAAAAAAACTTGAAATCTTACCTGACAGTTTGAACCTGTTTCTGGAAATCATTTAGACTGCTTTCGTAGTGTTCCGTTACAACAACAAGTCGTTCTGGAAGACGGAAGAAGAGAAGGTGTGAAACGGTAGATCAAAATGACATTGGTCAGCCATGGCATTTTATTGATTTATATGTTTAATATGTGATTTCAAAACATCTGTTTTACGGTCTGCTGCTTGTTCTCCATTTATTTTTCTTCCAGCAAGGCTGGTATTTTGTTGTTTTTCCGACGAAGGAGTGTGCCTTTAAGTTAAAGGTTTAGCCACAACATGATTGGTTAAACATAGCCCAGAAGAATCTTCTAAATGAAACGCTAGCGCCTTGTGTTGTGATAACATGCATATGTAATTACAACGCTTTAAAGCTGTACTCAGTCCTTTATAACTCCCCATCCACACAATAAATGGAAAAACAAAATGTGATCTACAAAACCTGACAACAAAGGGTTCAGCGGTCAGGACCTTAAAACATGGTTTTGACTAAATGGAATACAGTTCATGTCAGAATGGACTTTTCTTAGCAGGTTAGGAGAACTTTCGCAACAGTTTGGAGAATTAGGTAAAGGTTAGGAAAAGGGTTAGGGTTAGCTAAAAATGCACAAAAAAAATATATACTTCAGACAGCAATTTGACATAAGCTTCTAGCCGTGACTAAAACATCTGGGCATAAAAAAGGATGAAACACAGCAGGCTAAAGTAAGCTTTTAACAACTCAGGAAGTCCATAATGACAGTACTGTGTATACTTTGGCCAAAAATCATTAATGTGTCCAATAAAACCTGCATATTGTGGATTTGGGATGATTTCTGGTTTTTGTTGAGACTTTTAATAAAACACATTCTTGTGGTAATATGCTTAGCAAACAAAAGCGAAACAAGTTAGATTGTGCAGTTGGAGTTTGCCAAACACATCCAGTTATTTTACAGTGACTCGGATGAAACAGAAAACACTACTAAAAAACAGAGACATTGTTGAAAGCTGAGAGAGCCTCTTGAGGAGGTCTAACCTGTGATGAAGATTCTCTATATTTGCTCAACTGTAAATGACAAACTGGGGTACAAATCAACGTGTAAACTTATGGGTATGACCGCAATGAAGTCAATATGAACAGCCTCTTTTCACACAACAATACACAAGATTATTAGGTGTTTCTCAAAATAGAAAGGGTCCAATGTCCAGTCTCTTAACAACAAGGTAGACGAAATTCGAGCAAGGGTTGCCTTCCAGAGAGACATCAGAGATTGTAACATTCTCCGTTTCATGGAAACATCGGTGGCGAGACATGGTAGTGATGACACCATAGGCTTTGTTGATCTCTGCACCAGACAGGATGCTCTTGGCAACATACTTGGGGTCCAACATGTATGCTGCTGCGTGTATGGGCTTCAGGCAGAAGTCTTCACACATTTTGATGTATTTCAGAACTGCAGTTTCCTCTGCTTGGAGCAACAGTGAAGTGGGCAGGGCAGTACACACTTCTTCTCTTACATCTGCAAGCATCAGAACATCAGACAGGATGGCACTGTCTCCCTCAATCGTGCAATGGCTACTGCTATAGGTTTCTGGCGTTTCAGGCTGATCCTCTTGATGGGGCTGTCCATATCGGCAGACTGTGATATAGCCATTTCTTGGAGAGACTCCTTCCCCTCCAGGAGACTGTCAAACATGATGACAACACCACCCCAACGGGTGTTGCTGGGCAGCATCAATGTGGTGCTCTTATTCTTCTCACTTTGCTTGGTGAGGTAGATTGCTGCTATAACTTGATGACCCTTCACATACCTAACCATTTCCTTGGCTCTCTTGTAGAGTGTATCCATTGTTTTCAGTGCCATGATGTCCTTGAGGAGCAGATTCAATGCATGAGCAGCACAGATGTGAGGGTAGGACTCCTCCACTTTAGACCAAGCAGCCTTCATGTCCGCAGCATTGTCTGTCACCAGTGCAAATACCTTCTGTGGTCCAAGGTCATTGAGGACTGCCTTCAGCTCATCTGCAATGTAGAGACCGGTGTGTATGTTGTCCCTTGTGTCTGTGCTCTTGTAGAGTACAGGTTGAGGAGCGGAGATGACGTAGTTAATTATTCCTTGCCCACGAACATTCGACCACCCATCAGAGATGATTGCAATACAGTCCGCTTTCTCTACAATTTGCTTGACCTTCACTTGAACTCTGTTGAACTCTGCATCCAGCAAATGAGTAGATAAAGCATGTCTGGTTGGAGGGGTGTACGCTGGGCGAAGAACATTCAGAAATCTCTTCCAATACACATTGCCTGTAAACATCAGAGGTGAAGCAGTTGCATACACAGCTTGAGTAAGACATTCATCAGCATTTCTCTGACTACGTTCCTCCATTGAGTCAAAAACACTTCTGATTCCAGGAGGACCATGAGCTGTTGCTATCAGTAAGGTGTCTGATTCATCATTTCAACCTCAAATAGAAGTAGAGGGACTTTTGTCAGAGGTTGCTTGTTGTGAGCACTGAGGGAACTTTAAGCACTTCTGCATCTTTGTTGCATTCTTCACATATGATTTGGCACAGTATATGCAAATTTACACAGCTTTAATGGAAACAGGTGAATTAACACTCCTCAGTTAGGAGGCTCACGCAAGCTAAACCCCACATGGTAGCAAAAACTAACTAGCAGAAATTGTTAACAAGTTAGAAATTATTTAAACACACTTTGCTGTAGGCTACTACTTAGTAGTTAACAAAAAGTTATGTTTGTCATATAAAATATATTCACCCAACCCAGGATTGTAATCAAAACTCACCAGAAAGCATGTAGTCCTTGGCACAGACAGTGTAGTAGTGTGGGCTCAATAGCATCTCATTAGTGTGCAAGATCTCGAGAATCAGCTGTACATGTGATGGAAGAATGCACTGTGCATGCAGAGGGTTGCATTGAATTCCATTGAATTGGGGATAGTTTAACCAAAATATGACACAAGACCTAGAATTGACATGTGTATCCCACAAAAAATGTTCACTGTTATAAGCAAACTTTTTTGATGATTTAAGGAAAATTCCCCAAATTCCCAGGCTCAACTTCCCATGGAAAATCTCAAGAAAAATTCTGGAAATTTCCCAGAAAGTTTCAGACCCTTTGCAACCCTAATCCTGAAGCTGCATTTATTGTAGCTGGGGATTTTATACAAATCAAATTTGAGATCAAGGCTACCTAAATTCTATCAGCATATTGATTGCACTACGCGCAGGGGTAACACACTCGATCACTGCTACTCTAACTTCAGTGATGCATACAAAGCCCTCCCCCGCCCTCCCGTTCTTCCTTCAGCAAATCCAACCACGATGCCATCTTTCTCCTACCGTTTTATAGGAAGAAACTCAAACAGGATGTACCAGTGACTAGAACCATTCAGAGCAGGTCTGACCAATCGGAAGCCACGCTTCAGGACTGTTTTGATTACGTGGACTGGGATATCACGTGGACTGGGATACCGTCAGCCTCAGAGAACAACATTGATCTATACGCTGACTCTGTGAGTGAGTTTATAAAGAAGTGCATTGGAGATGTTGTACCCACTGTGACTATTAAAACCTACCCTAAGCAGAAACCGTGGATGGATGGCGGCATTGTCGCAAAACTGAACTCACGAACAATCGCATTTAACCATGGAAAGAGGTGTGGGAATATGGCTGAATATAAACAGTGTAGTTATTCCCTCCGCAAGGAAATCAAACAAGCGAAATGCTGGAACAGGGACAAAGTGGAATCACAATTCAATGGCTCAGACACGAGACACATATGGCAGGGTCTACATGAAATCATGGAATACAAAAAGAAAACCAGCCACGAAACGGACACCGACGTCTATCTTCCAGACAAACTAAACACCTTCTTTGCCCGCTTTGAGGAAAATATAGTGCCACCATCACATCCCGCTAACAAGGACTGCTCCCCCCCCCCCCCCCCTTCTCCGTGGCTGACGTGAGTAAAACATTTAAACGTGTTAACCCTCGCAAGGCTGCTGGCCCAGACGGCATTCCAAGCCGCGTCCTCAGAGCATGCGCAGACCAGCTGGCTGGTGTAATCGCTCCTTATCCCAGTCTGCGGTCCCCACATGCTTCAAGATGGCCACCATTGTTCCTGTACCCAAGAAGGCAAAGATAACTGAACGAAATGATTACTGCCCTGTAGCACTCACTTCTGTCATCATGAAGTGCTTTGAGAGACTAGTCAAGGATCATATCACCTCCACCTTACCGGCCACACTAGACCCACTTCGGTTTGCATACCACCCCAACAGGTCCACAGACGATGCAATTGCCATCACACCGCCCTATCCCATCTGGACAAGAGGAATACCTATGTAAGAATGCTGTTCATTGACTACAGCTCAGCATTCAACACCATAGTACCCTCCAAGGTCATCATCAAGCTTGAGGCCCTGGGTCTCAACCCTTCCCTGTGCAATTGGGTCCTGGACTTTCTGACGTACGGTAAAGGTAGGAAACAACATCTCCACTTCACTCATCCTCAACACTGGGGCCCCATAAGGGTGCGTGCTCAGCCCCTTCCTGTACTCCATCTTCACCCACAACTGCGTGGCCATGCACGCCTCCAACTCAATCATTAAGTTTGCAGATGACACAACAGTAGTGGGCTTGATTACCAACAATGACTAGACAGCCTACAGGGAGGAGGGGAGGACACTGAGTGTGGTGTCAGGAAAACAACCTTTCACTCAATGTCAACAAAACAAAGGAAATGATCGTGGACTTCAGGAAAGAGCAGAGGGAGCACCTCCCTATCCACATCGAAGGGACAGTAGGGGAGAAGGTGGAAAGTTTTAAGTTCCTGGGCGTACACATCACAGACCAACTGAAATGGTCCACCCACACAAGACAGTTTGGTGAAGAAGGATCAACAGCACCTCTTCAACCTCAGGAGGCTGAAGAAATTTGGCTTGTCACCCAAAACTCTGACAAACTTTTACAGATGCACAATTGAGAGCATCCTGTCGAGCTGTATCACAGCCTGGTACGGCAACTGCACCGCCCTCAACCGCAAGACTCTCCAGAGGGTGGTGCGGTCTGCACAACGCATTACCGGGGGCAAACTACCTGCCCTCCATGACACCTACAGCACCCGATGTCACAGGAAGGCCAAAAAGATCATCAAGGACAACATCCAACCGAGCCACTGCTTGTTCACACTGCTACCATCCAGAAGGCGAGGTCAGTACAAGTGCATCAAAACTGGGACAGAGAGACTGAAAAACAGCTTCCATCTCAAGGTCATCAGACTGCTAAACAGCAATCACTAACTCAGAGAGGCTGCTGCCTACACTGAGACCCAATCACTGGATCACTAGTCACTTTAAACAATGCCACTTTAATAATGTTTACATATCTTACATTACTCATATCATATGTATATACACTGTATTCTCTACCATCTATTGCACCTTGCCTATGCCGCTCGGCCATCGCTCATCCATATATTTATATGTACATGTTCTCATTCACCCCTTTAGATGGGTGTATTAGGTAGTTGTTGGGGAATTGATTGATTATTTGTTAGATATTGCTGCACGGTCGGAACTAGAAGTACAAGCATTTCGCTACACTTGCATTAACATCTACACTCGCATTCAAATTTGATTGGATCTTTCACCATTCCAAGTAGGCCTATTTAAGGGCTATATCAGTGCTTTACCATTGGTGTATTCTGTGCATTCAGATCACTTTTACTCCAAGGAAGGTAGGTTGAGGGAGTGATGTATTTTCACTGTATCAAGAATAGGACCCAAAATACCCATTGACAAACAGACAGAGATGGGTAGTCCTACCATGCTTCCCTCTGGAGATGTCTACGTACTGGCAGAGCCTGGGGTGGGAAATGGTCTTGAGCAGCTGGAAACGGCCTAGGATCTTGATGGAGTTGGGGGTGAGGGGGAGGCCGTTGCTCCCGCACACATCGTGGGGGAGAGCCGAGGCAAAGAAGGTGAAGGCCCCTAGCTGGGCGTCTCTCAGTGGCCTCATGACTGCTCACTGCTCCAGTGTCCACTTCAGACAGTTGACAGCTCCACCAACCCACACACCCTATGGAAAACACAGAGACATTAGAGGCAGTGAAACAAATGATGAACAGTTTGTTCATGTTTACAAACACTCATTTTAATTTGAAACTATATCTAAACACAACAGGTGCAATGTAGCTAAAATACAAGTTATATCACAGCTTTTAAACGCAGAAATAATTTCAGATAACACAAAAGAATGGTTACCACACAATTTCATATCCACTTCATTTACTTTGTCATCTATTACCTAATAGTGTATTTAGGGAGGCATATAACCGGTTTGTATACAGTAGAAGTGGATACAGGCAGCTAACTAAATCGAAAACTAGCGACAGTGCTGCAGTTAGCTTGTACAATAAGGGACGCAGTATGCTGAAAACTTTGAATGAATAAAACAGCAACAACTTTTCGATTTTTGAATGAACACTTACGTTTAGTGAACGTCTGTCCTCATATCCCAAAAATTCTGACCGTAGATTTTATTTGTATATTATTTTGCATAATCTTCTCTTTCACGGGATGCTGTGAGCAGCTGAGAGATAACGTGACCGATTACGTCAATTTTCAGCGACGAAGCTCAGCTTGTCAAAATGATTTGTAAACATTGCGACCTTGCTTAGCAATCTACCGGTGTTAGTAGCTTTTGGTTACATGTATCTATTGCTTAGTGTTAATTTTGACAAACCAAATGATATAGCAGGTATCTTACTTTATCTGCATGTCTTTATTGTCTATGCCTGATCAAATCTCATAAACAATGTTTTTACAAAAATAACCAAACATTCGTAGTACGATTCTTGCTATGTTTTTATTTTGTATTAGCTCGAAATGTAATTTACTAATTGCTTCTGAATGTCAAATAATGTATACATTTACTGGTTACGCAGGCAATAGCAAGTTATCCCCAAAAAATCCTCATGATATAAACTGTGCAACTGCGGCGCATATATCACATTTCTAATCATATGGATAGAGATTGCATGTTAGAAGGCCCGAGCTAGCCAGATGGTATGCAGACCAGTGACACTGCGCATGGGGCTACGTGGGTCTTTTCTCGAACAGCTGTGGGTATTCGAAACGTGTCGGTCACAGGCAGGCGGTCACAGTTTGATGTAAGTTGAATGCATGTTTATTTCTGATCTTTAGTATATTTTTCAAATCAGCCAGTTATTTCTGAATTCTTGGTATTTTAGAGTTAGAACGATGCAACCCATATTGCTAAACTGAGCTAGCTAACAATACTGTTATTTCACCACAGATACAACTATATAACTAACGTTAGCCGGCATGTGCACACGTTTCCTGTCAAAAAAAGCATATGTATACTTTCTAGGAACTTCATTTACCAGACATAAAGTGAAATGGTGCCCTTGCTATGAAATACATGTCAGAATATTTTTTTGTTGTCAAAATCACACCAAATTCTTGTGAAGTTTGACAGCGGGCTGCCATTAGACCACGTACTTCATGCGAGACGTCTTACACAGCAGGAATATGTTGCGATTTGGGCAAAAGTTGGACTCAAATGTACATTTGATAGCGAGGGACACATTTCACTTTACGTCTGGTAAGTAGAGTTCCTAGAGATTATACATGTGTTTTTGTTGACAGGAAAGCCGGCTATAGTTGGATATTCCCCAGTAGTTTTCCTTACGTTCACCAACATCAGTTACGGTCAGATCAACCCTACTCCTCGGCCAGAGCGTCCTATGTGCGATCTGAACGCCCCGAGAGTGAAACGCTCTGAATTTACGTATGGGCAATCGGAATTTACAAACGCACAGAGCACATTCTGGCACTTCAGAGTGAATTTAATGAACACACCCCAATACAGACTCCCGATGTTGTGTCCCAAAGCTAGGTAGCCTTGTCAGCAACTGTCTTTTCAAACATAAATGAACAGAACTACCTAGTTACAAAAAAATGCTCACCAAGTGTCAAAGTACAGTAGAGGCTGTGAAGGCATGTAAGTAACAAGAATGTCCCTAGTCCCAGCCAGAACTGTCTTGGCCAGAACCACAACATTAAAACAATTGGAGAATGTCATGCAAAGCACTGGTTTCTGTCAAAAACAACCCCATTATTGTCCCAAATCATTCTAATCTATCAAGTGATTGATCTGTTCAGAGAGCAGTTAGAAACATTTTACTGCAAGTGCACCCATCATTATATATGTGAATATCAGTCCCAGAAGTAGACCATGCAGTGCATCAATTATTTCCATTAAAGTCTAAGCTGTTGTAATAAGCTAACATGGAATTGTTTTAAGAAGGTCATACTATGTTTCATTCAGCTGTTTGATTTTTAATTTTAGGACCCCTTTAGGTATCTGGAAAAATATTTAAAAATTATCTGATAAATATTGAATTTGAACTTTACTACAATAGCCCATAGAAACACATTGAATAACACAAAAAAATCAAGTCAAGAAAATAAATGGTAAGGAATAAGGTTTGTGACAAACACTGCTGTAGAACTGCCACCTTCCACCGCAGATGTGGAAGGCCGACATGAACGGATGCGGTGGATTGAGACGCCCCCCCTGATAGCTCTAACTTAAACTGACAGACTTTGATGGGGCTTTACATTTTTTTTTCTTATGTTACTTAGATTGACGCATCAGGTACATCAATGGACTTGAAATGCCCAAAACACTTTGGACAAACAATAAACCTATTGGTTGTGTTCTTGCTAAAAATCCAGCTCCCATTCAGTAAGTGACGGGTTATACTATGCCTATTGGGCAACACAACCAACTGGTGCTGTGACTGACTCTTTTGACCCCATCCATGTCTTTCAAAGCCAATGCCTATTGAGTGATGACATTATGACCGCAAGAAAGCCAGCCAGTGAGAGAGTGATGGAAAGGCCAAGCCGCAGTTGAAAGATGCACTTGATGTGTGTCCTCATAAGAAAAGCCTTGGTCCCTTTTAAAGTGTTCAGATCTCTGCTGGCCTGCTGTGGTCCACACTGTTCTCATTGCCTCGCAGACAGCCTGGTGTTTCATCTCATCTACACACACCCCTCACAGTGGAGACTAACGGGTGCGTTTGTAAATTCACTCTGGACGCTCTGCTCTGAAATGCGAGCGCTCTGGTTCGAGTGTCTTGAGCACTTGATAATGACAAATTTACCAACGGACAATCTGACAACACTCTGAATTTACGACCGTCCAGGCTCTCTCTGCCGCTCCAGAGTGAATTTACAAACGCACCCTTAATTAAGTGAGGCTGGTACACTAGGTCATGCCCTGATGGGTGTTCACCGCCACCAAACCGGGATGGGAGGTGAAGGAAGGAAAACAGAGGAGGACCTAGGCTTACTTCTACCGCCACACAATGCCTTAGTACTTCTGTTGTCACTGTTCCCCAAAGACAGATGAAAGGGTACACATACTTTGAGGTCTCTTGCTTATTATGCTTTTCTCACTATCAGCCAACTGGGAAAACAGGCCTAGTACAAGTAGGAGCTAGTTCTATCAGCCAACTGGGAAAACAGGCCTAGTACAAGTAGGAGCTAGTTCTATCACCCAACTGGGAAAACAGAGCTAGTACAAGTAGGAGCTAGTTCTATCAGCCAACTGGGAAAACAGGCCTAGTACAAGTAGGAGCTAGTTCTATCAGCCAACTGGGAAAACAGGCCTAGTACAAGTAGGAGCTAGTTCTATCACCCAACTGGGAAAACAGAGCTAGCTTCTACTTGTACAATGCCAATCATCCAACGCCTGGGTTATTCCTTGAAGATGGTCTTGTGTCCGTTGTGTTGTCCATGTTCCTCTAAATGAGGTGAAAAGAAAAACAAACTTTCGGGATGAGTCAAGCATTTCTTTGGCATGTCGTCTCTTAGACCTTCCCATAGAGAATCTGGAACAAGGTATTGTTTAATATCAGACTAGGCTATATTATATTGGCCACCAGCTGACCAATACGTTATTCATCATTCTGTCTTCTGATGTTAAGTTAGTCAAGACTCCCGAGCGTTGGCTATTTGACTAGTATAGATTGGTTGTTGCTCCTTGACATTCAAATGCCTACATAGACTGTTCTCTCTGAAACTGCACGGAAAGCGGTAGCGATGCACCAAGTCTGGGACCAACATGACCTGGAACAGGTTCTACCCTCAAGCCATAAAACTTCTAAATAGTTAGTCCATAGTTAGTCCAGTTCGTAAACTATTTAACTATCTGCATTGACCCTTTCTGATTCATCACATATGCTGCTGTTACTGTTTATTATCTTGTTGCCTAGTTACTTTATCCCTACCTATATGTACATATCTACCTCAACTACCTCGTACCCCTGCACATCGTCTCGGGTAGTGATACTACGATACTTGATTCTCCATGGCAACAAGGAAAACACAAAGCAGACTTACTCTGTGGTCCTTTAATTAAAAAAAACTACTGTATGTCAAATATGGTGTGCTCCAGGCTGGAAAAGAAACATGATTCTGGGTGACAACATCAAGCTGCTTGTTTCCAACATTAGGACTGTTTTCCACAGGAAATTCAATCCGCTTCATCTTCTGTTTCTTTGCCATGATACCGCTGAGTATCGCCATACTGGTGTCCTAACAACCAAAGTTCGTGGAGTGTTCAATGTTTCAGTTGCAGAGTAGAAGTGGTTTTGGAGCCAGGTCTAGACTTGTATAGACTTTGAGTTGGAAGTGATGATTGTTATGTTTTATCCTCTCAACCAATGTGCCCGCGTGCAGCTCACCTCGGACTGCTAAAACTGTAACTTAAAGTGGGTACCACCTCAGTGTTCACAGTAAACGCGTGTTGGAAGTTTCACATAACGCAACGTTAACATTTTCGCTCCGCAGGCCTGAAATTTGCTCGGTGCAGAAAAAACAATGAGATGGAACATTACTTTCAAAGCAGTTTTAGTTCCAACCTTGTGCTGCCTTGTGAATTGAATGACATCCAGAGCCAGTTATGATCAACTCCTCTGTTAAGCTATCTGCTCTGCAGTGTTGTCCAATGTCCACGGTAGGGATACTGACCCCTGGGGGACTCCTTTTTTCTGCCTGGAGGCCAGGCCTGGGATGCTGTCAGAGGTGGCTCGGCAAGGCCCCACCGCCCCAGCCCCGGGGCTCATTTTCAGGAGTTCTACAAAACAGCCCTATAGTGGCGCTCATAAAATCTTCCACCACAGAGCCCAGTTAAATCGATTCCGAGCCTTCGAGCAAACAAACTTCTTTGATCCCCTATATTATCAACTCCAGCTCTTTTTGTGTTTCTAATTTCCTCATCCCTGACTGTTTTGTTTTCATCTCGCTCCAGCTGTTGTTTCCCAGCGCCACCCTGTACTAGGCCTATGTGTTGGACGTTTTCTTCTCCTCCCTTTTCGCCTGAGCCCTTGTAAAAATCCCTCTCTTTTCCTTTCCTTTGTCAATGGGAGAGGATTGCCAAAGCCTGTACATGTCCAAGGCACATTACACATTACAAGAAAAGCCCTAAAAGCCCTCGTCCAGCTGGTTGAGTGGCACGAGGCTGTTGTTTGATCCCTTTTGAACTTTAAAAGTATCCCTAAAACCGAACACACACGTCGCCGATGATGTCTACAATGTGATTTTCCCATTTCTGCCTGTAAAGGGAAAAAACTGAGCAAACAACAAAAAGAGAGAGAAAAAATTAATGTAAAAATAAAAAACTGTTTATTTCATTTATTGTCATATGGTTTAGCTTTTTTGCTGTGTCATTGAATAATTCGGTTTGACCGAGTTGACCTGGAGCTTGTCGAGACAATTTTTAGGTTTCCAGACTCTGCACTGAGAAGAAACAGCTCCCTCCTTCCAAATTGCCAGAGAGGGGGAATGATCGAGGGAGGGGGAAAAGAAGGGATAAGCTAATTTATTGACTTATTTTTATGGCTATCAACATTTTATCCCCTGATTATTATCTTTCAGCTTTTCCCCCTCTACCTACATGTACATTGTACTTCAATCAATCCCCTAACCAAACCTACATGTACATATTACCTCAATCAATCCCCTAACCAAACCTACATGTACAAATTACCTCAATCAATCCCCTAACCAAACCTACATGTACAAATTACCTCAATCAATCCCCTAACCAAACCTACATGTACAAATTACCTCAATCAATCCCCTAACTAAACCTACATGTACATATTACCTCAATCAATCACCCCAACTACTCGGTACCGGTACTCTGTCTGTGTGTGTGTGTGCGCGCATCTCCTCATTATTTTATTGTGTTACTACTTTCTTTTTATCCATTTGTTAATTTTCCTACTTTGGAACTGCATTGTTGGAAAGGGCTCATTAGTAAGCATTCCACAATAAAGTCTACACTTGTTGTATTCGGCGCATGTGACAAATAAAATTAGATTTGATTATCTCTGCATTGCTTGTGGAAGGAAGCCAGCCTCTTGAATATGCCAGGCAGATGTCCCACATGCTCTATTATTATGAGCTAACATGCCTGTGTGCTGTAGCAGCAACCCAGGATTCTCTTGTGGTTGTCTTGTCTTTGGGATGCTTCCAACTTCCCAGGTTCCCTGATGATATGAGCGTATATATTACTTCCCTCATGTTTTAAATGGCTGTGCTGTACTGTAGCACAGAAATATAATTCTTACAACATACTTTTCCATTTAAGTGATAGGTGGATTGCCACAATTATATTTCTCATTCTCTATTTCTCATTGTGCCTTGTGTTGGGGTTGCTTTCCCAAATTCCAGAATGTCTCTCTTTCAAGTTTGTCTTGTACTGTAAATACCTGTGGTTCTTTCTCACTGGTAGGTTTTGTTTTCTGATTCTAGGTTCCTAGTAACACGCTCCCTACCCCTGGTCAAGATGTCGGGTCACACTCCCTCCGTGATGAGGCTGGAACAGCGGGCAGCCGAGGCCGACCACATCATAGACTACCTCAAACAGCAGGTCCAGCTGCTCAAGGAGAAAGCCAGTAAGAGACACCAAAAGTGTGCACACACACAGAGACACACACACACACACAGACACAAGCAAACGTAGAGATTAGAGGTTGACCGATTATGGCCGATTTAATTAGGGACGATTTCAAGTTTTCGTAACAATCGGAAACCGGTATTTTTGGACACCGATTTGGCCGATTGTTTTATTTTAATTTTTTTACACATTTTATTTAATATTTATTTAACTAGGCAAGTCAGTTAAGAACACATTCTTATTTTCAATGATGGCAGAACGACAGATTTTTACCTTGTCAGCTCAGGGGATTCAATCTTGTAACCTTACAGTTAACTAGTCCAATGCTCTAACCACCTGATTACTTTGCACTCCACGAGACTGCCTGTTACGCAAATGCAGTAGAAGCCAAGGTATGTTGCTAGGTAGCATTAAACTTATCTTATAAAAAACAATTAATCAATCAATCATAATCACTAGTTAACTACACATGGTTGATGTTATTACTAGTTTATCTAGCGTGTCCTGCATTGCATATAATTGATGCGGTGTGTATTGTTGCTCCAATGTGTACCTAACCATAAACATCAATGCCTTTCTTAAAATCAATACACAGAAGTCTATATTTTTAAACCTGCATATTTAGCTAAAAGAAATCCAGGTTAGCAGGCAATATTAACCAGGTGAAATTGTGTCACTTCTCTTGCGTTCATTGCACGTAGAATCAGTGTATATGCAACAGTTTGGGCTGCCTAATTTGCCAGAATTTTTACGTAATTATGACATAACATTGAAGGTTGTGCAATATAACAGGAATATTTAGACTTATGGATGCCAACCGTTAGATAAAATACGGATCTGTTCCGTATTTCACTGAAAGAATAAACGTCTTGTTTTCGAGATGAAAGTTTCCGGATTCGACCATAATTTCTGTGTATTATTATGTTGTAACTAAGTGTATGATTTGATAGAGCAGTCTGACTGAGTGATGGTAGGCAGCAGCAGGCTCGCAAGCATTCATCCAAACAGCACTTTCGTGCGTTTTGCCAGCAGCTCTGCTGTTTATGACTTCAAGCCTATCAACTCCCGAAATTAGGCTGGTGTAACCGATGTGAAATGGTTAGCTAGTTAGTGGGATGCGCGCTAATAGCGTTTCAAACGTCACTCGCTCTGTGACTGAGTGGTTGTTCCCCTTGCTCTGCATGGGTAACGCTGCTTCGAGGGTGGCTGTTGTCGATGTGTTCCTAGTTCGAGCCCAGGTAGGAGCGAGGAGAGAGACGGAAGCTATACTGTTACACTGGCAATACTAAAGTGCCTATAAGAACATCCAATAGTCAAAGGTTAATGAAATACAAATGGTATAGAGAGAAATAGTCCTATAATAACTACAACCTAAAACTTCTTACCTGGGAATATTGAAGACTCATGTTAAAAGGAACCACCAGCTTTCATATGTTCTCATGTTCTGAGCAAGGAACTTAAACGTTAGCTTTCTTACATGGCATATATTGCACTTTTACTTTCTTCACCAACACTTTGTTTTTGCATTATTTAAACTAAATTGAACATGTTTCATTATTTATTTGAGGCTAAATTGATTTTATTGATGTATTATATTAAGTTAAAATAAGTGTTCATTCAGTATTGTTGTAACTGTCATTATTACAAATAAATAAATACAAATCGACCGATTTAATCGGTATCGGCTTTTTTTGGTCCTCCAATAATCGGTATCGGCGTTGAAAAATCATAATCGGTCGACCTCTAATAGAGAAGCATGTGTACACTCAATCTCAAGCAGAGTATGGGGTCAAATGTATTCCTCAAGTCGTTGAAATTCCTTCTAAAAAGACAATCATTTTTTGAGTTTGACCTCAACTCTACATGAGTTCACATTCTCAGGGCGAAGTAGCCTAGCTGGAGAAACGGTTTAAAGCCAAAGTTGGGGAGGGAAAGAAGCTGTAGGCTAAAACGAAATGATACATGTTTGGCCCTATAAAAGTCTGACAGGAGCTTTCTGTCTGAACATAGAGGTGCAGGCCACCGTCAGAGAAGAGAAGAAACTGATGGTGGAGAACACCAAGCTGAAGAGGGACATCGAGCAACTGAAGCAAACACTGCTGGAGAAGGAGAAGAGCAGAGGAGGTACGTAGTTTGTTGGTGACAGTGTTCCATCCTCTGTCACATCCTGTTTAACTTCTGCTAAGACCTCCTCTGAGATTAAATACTGATGCTGTTCAGACTGCGATTGAGAGGAACTTAATTTTTCCTGGGGGGAACCTCGTTCTTCAAAGAACAGACGCCATTCCTTTGGTACGGCCTTGATGTTATCAACCACATAGCTATAGCTAGCTGTAGGGTAAAGTTCTCACACTTCAGTGGTTGACGGTGTCTGAGGCAAGTCATTAGCGACACATTGTTTGTTTAGCTGTATTAGTAACAGTCCTAGATCTTAATAAAATGCCTTCTCGTCTCATTCTAATATTACAACCAGACCTTTTTTTTTAACTATCAAAGTTCAAACAAATAATTGAACTCAAGTGCCCAAGTATGTCCATCATTAGAGCCATGATGGGGGGGTACTAGGCAACTCCCCCCAACTGCCAAAATCAAACGGCATGCCGTCTGCGTGACTGGCGGCGTACTACAACCCTGTTGTGATATCGCGCCTCTGTCATGCATTAACATACAAGGGCAAACAGTCTCTGATCATTAACATGTCAGTAATGGCTTCCAGAGAGGAGAACTAGGTGGTAAGAAACCAGAGGATTCGTACAAATAGGCAGCCCTCATCAAAAGGCTATCTCTACATGTTGTTTTTGGAGCGCTCAGGAATGTGTGCGAAAAGGACTGCAGGATTATGTTACGTTTTTCCACGTATCCAATTCCACTGTTTATTTTTGGTGTTTGTTTCAATGGGGCTCTGTGATGCTGTAAAATAAGCTAAATCACCGTTTTGTTATGGAGATGACTGACTGACATAAAGTGAAGACCTTCATGGGTGTCTGGGCGTTTTGAGCAACAGAGAACGACAGCATTTTTAAAAGGTTAATCACCATGTTGTTTTAAAGGTAAACCGTTTAAGTTCTGAACCTCAGCTCTCAACATTAGAGTTAAAACGTGGATACAGTATGACTTTACATCCAAACTTCAACCTGAAATGATGGGTTCCCCACCCAAAACAATCTGGGGATTGATTGAGGAGATTTAAAACTATATTTTCTTGTTTTCTGAATTGCCATGGACGCTGTCATTTTCCAATCAAAACAAGCTTTAGGAGGGTCTTTGCTCCCATTGGGTCTATAAATAAGGTTTTCTCTATCATTAAGCAGAATTATGTTGCTGAAACTAATTAGGCAAAGTACAGCTCAATGAAGAGCCTTCATATCCAACGATCCCTCGCCGCCATTCTCAATTCAAAGTACCATCTGTCAGGGTGGATGGCTTCGTTATACCCCTTTCGTACTATCGTACCCACCCAAACCATACTGCCCTGGTTCGGATATTTTATTTTCACATTGTTCTTTCCTGAATGATTCCAGCAACTATGGTGGCTCAGTAGTGTGAAAAGGGATGTTAATGCCTCTGGGTTCAAAAGCAAAATAGCCAACCTGTAGATATATTGTGTATTGGAACTTGCTACAGTATCGTACAGCCTATCTGAACGGTAATACAGAGGAGCGTTCAACTCCAGTTCTGCTGGTTTTTATCCTTCCCTTATAATCAGCCTCTGATCTCCACGTTACAAACCAGTCCCCTGGATTCTAACCAGTAGCATCAAAATAAAACCAGCAGTCACTGGAGTTGAATATCCTCACCCATGGCTCAGTGGGTTAGTTAGAGCATAGTGCCGGCAACACCAGGGTTCTGGGTTCAATTCCCGCATGGGCCAGATTTTTACTTAATTCATGTATCACTGTCGACTGTAAGGCAACATTCCAATATCCATACTAGCATACCACTTAGCATCTGTCCAATATTGTATGCTAGTGTGGCTATTAGACCAGAGTTTAAGGGCTCTATTCAATTTGCGTCGTGGAAATTCGGCTTCACAGCGGGTTTGAAATTTAAAGGCAATGTTCCTATTTTAGGGGAGACTGCATTCATGGTAAACGCTGCTTATGTCGGCTCAATTGGATATGACCTTTTTAAGTTTGTATTGCGAAATCTGTAATGCTTCAGCTTTACAGACGGAATAGAGCCCTAAGTCTCTTTTGGATAAAAGTGTTAAAGGAATCGTCTCTCTGTTTTTTCCTTCTGCAGTGAGGGAGGTGGCCATGCCAACAGCAGGAGACTCAAGTGTCCAGTGTGCCTCCAAGTCCACACCTCCTCAGCCCTCGTCCCCAGCAAGGTCCTCCACCTCTCCTGTTGCCACTGCCAGCCCCCCTCCCAAAAACAGCGAGGGCAAGAAGAATAAACCAGAGAAAAGGGGTAAAAGCAAAGCAAGAAGTGACTTGTTGTTGAAATTGCAGGGCCCTTCCACATCTGGGATTTCACACACTCATAATTGTCAAACCCCTCAACGTTCCACCACACTAAAGTGAAATATGTCATTTTTGGGTTTTTTCGATTTGTCAGCAAAAATTGAAGTAGGCCTAAGCGCCTCTTCAATGACAATTTGAGTTGAAGTGCTCCATGATTTAGCTTTGGGATGGTTTTTTGTCTGCACTTCTCTGACATTTCTTTCCATTTGGAACACAAGCCCTTGTCTTAGATCCAGAGTTTCCATCAATGCCTGGCTGGATGCAGCGATCTGTCTGTACTTTAATGGCCATTTGTGATTTCCCAGGCAGGTATTCTCCATCTGCATTTCTACTATCTGGTGATAATGGACGAAAGGCGCAAGGGGAATCTGCAAATAAAGGGGATCCGTTTCAAACTTTGGCCTAACGTTTCAATTTCCAACATTACAGACGGGCCTTTTCCCAAAACATATTATCTTTCTCCGAAACCTTTCTGTGATTTATCCCGAAGTAGATTTTTCACCTTAATGATTTTAATAAAAAATAAAACAATGTATTAACTTGTTTCAGTGATGAGAGAATAGTCGTAGCAGAAGTGTCAATGCTGTAATGAGAGATGGGCAGAATTCCGGTTTGGATGTTTATATTTTGTCGATCCCATTCATCTTGAGGCTTTGCACATCCTCCCCAGGGCTAAACCAGAGATCCTCCCCAGGGCTAAACCAGAGATCCTCCCCAGGGCTAAACCAGAGATCCTCCCCAGGGCTAAACCAGAGATCCTCCCCAGGGCTAAACCAGAGATCCTCCCCAGGGCTAAACCAGAGATCCTCCCCAGGGCTAAACCAGAGATCCTCCCCAGGGCTAAACCAGAGATCCTCCCCAGGGCTAAACCAGAGATCCTCCCCAGGGCTAAACCAGAGATCCTCCCCAGGGCTAAACCAGAGATCCTCCCCAGGGCTAAACCAGAGATCCTCCCCAGGGCTAAACCAGAGATCCTCCCCAGGGCTAAACCAGAGATCCTCCCCAGGGCTAAACCAGAGATCCTCCCCAGGGCTAAACCAGAGATCCTCCCCAGGGCTAAACCAGAGATCCTCCCCAGGGCTAAACCAGAGATCCTCCCCAGGGCTAAACCAGAGATCCTCCCCAGGGCTAAACCAGAGATCCTCCCCAGGGCTAAACCAGAGATCCTCCCCAGGGCTAAACCAGAGATCCTCCCCAGGGCTAAACCAGAGATCCTCCCCAGGGCTAAACCAGAGATCCTCCCCAGGGCTAAACCAGAGATCCTCCCCAGGGCTAAACCAGAGATCCTCCCCAGGGCTAAACCAGAGATCCTCCCCAGGGCTAAACCAGAGATCCTCCCCAGGGCTAAACCAGAGATCCTCCCCAGGGCTAAACCAGAGATCCTCCCCAGGGCTAAACCAGAGATCCTCCCCAGGGCTAAACCAGAGATCCTCCCCAGGGCTAAACCAGAGATCCTCCCCAGGGCTAAACCAGAGATCCTCCCCAGGGCTAAACCAGAGATCCTCCCCAGGGCTAAACCAGAGATCCTCCCCAGGGCTAAACCAGAGATCCTCCCCAGGGCTAAACCAGAGATCCTCCCCAGGGCTAAACCAGAGATCCTCCCCAGGGCTAAACCAGAGATCCTCCCCAGGGCTAAACCAGAGATCCTCCCCAGGGCTAAACCAGAGATCCTCCCCAGGGCTAAACCAGAGACGCTCTAATGCAGTATAATATAACATGCGGTTCATTTCCTCAGTGTCGATATTAGATCTAAAAACGTGTTTCCAGCTAAATGATTGAAATGCAGCAGTGTTGGGTTTTTATTCTTTTGAACTTTTTGTTGGTTTATTGTTCAAATTATATTCTATTTACAATAAATCAGTCGAAGCCTCGTTCCACACAGACGTCAAACTCATCTGGACTAATTAACTGTCACGGCAACAAATTGGGAATGATCTTCCCCAGATTATTTACAAGGTTCTAATTCAGAGAAGAAGAGAATGCTTTGTGATGTAGACTGAACCGGTTTGTATCTGGCTTTTCTGACTGCCAGATGTCAATGGAAAACAGAGCAGTAAATATCTGATAGTGTTTGGTTTTTTATCTCCACTGTTGCGGATTGATTTGTTTTAGTACGTGTGGATATCCTCGTTTCCACACAAAGGCTTTGATGTGACTGTGTTCGCACCTCTTCTAAACAATCAACGCCTGTCAATCAAATAAATCAGCCGGCCCGCGGTGTGGTGCACTGCTGCTCAGGGGCCAAGCGGATGATGTCACACATCAATACGCTGTTTTCGTATCATTGCATACGTTTTTCAGTAGGTATCCCAGAGGTTAGAGAAGCGGACCAGTAGGTTGTTGGTTTGAGCAATAGGGGAGTCGAGCTCCCAACTGGAAGGTTCTCACCATCTAGGAAAGAAATTAAGGAGACGAGACCACTTCATACTATCCACCCCATATCATTGGAAGCGTCTGGCACGCTACAACACCCTAGTATCCGTGCAGAGAGTGTCGGGGACTATGTTTTAACAGTGGGTATTGATATTGGTATTTGCTTTAAGTCTCCTCAGAATTCTGGTGAGTTGTGGAAAAGTAAATGTACTATTATTTAACACCTGCGGTGATCAGTCAAAAATGCGGCGCAGATTTGTTTTCACTTTGGGGTAAATTGGATCAGAACAGTCAAGATGGCTGAACCACTCAGCATAGTTTCCACACAGACTAGGTTCAAATGGATCCTAATGAGTCCCCGGGGAACACTGCCATAGCAGTGGGCTGAACATAATCTCAAAGAAGTCTTGCATTAGATGCCTGGAAAAAATATATTCTCTGCTGGACCTTTAATGTAATAAAGGCAGGGAGTCAGTATGCCATCCTTGAACCCAGTCCAGAATACTATACCTGCTGTGGCAGAGCCTTTATTGTAGCTTATATAATATATACCATTTGAACAGACGCCTTTATCCGAAGCAAATTAGTCATGCTTGCATACATTTTACGTACGGGTTGGTCCTGGGAATCAGACCCACTATCCTGGCGTAGCAAGCACCGTGCTCTACCAACTGAGCTACAGAGGACCACAGTCACACAGCTACAGAGGACCACAGTCACACAGCTACAGAGGACCATAGCTTTGTCAAGAGCTACTTTACTACTGACTTAACTACAAGTTCATAGTGTGTGTGTGTGGTTTAACCCTTTCCTCTCTGTGTGTCCTATCACAGAGAAGGGAGAGAAGAAGCCTGCGGCCCCCCAGGAGGAGGCTAAGGTGGACGTGTCGCGTCTGGACATGAGGGTGGGACGCATCGTCACGGCCGAGAAGCACCCGGACGCCGACTCACTCTATGTGGAGCAGGTGGACGTGGGAGAGGCAGCCCCCAGGACGGTGGTCAGCGGGCTGGTCAAGCACATACCCATAGATCAGGTACTGGAATGCACAGCCGAGTACCAACACAGTCTAACACCGGCTACTGCCCAACCAAATGTCAGATCCGCTCTGAAAAATCAGATCAGCTCTGAATAAGATCCGATGTAAAAAGATCTGTGTTTGGTCAAAGAACAAATTTATAAAATAAAGTTCAGAATTGGGTTACCTGTCTAAATGCAGCCAAAGAGCCTCATAATGTCAAGTGTTCACACAAGGCCTGTGTCAGTCAGACAACTCATCGGGTTGTTACCAGTCCATCTCATCGGGTTGTTACCAGTCCGTCTCATTGGGTTGTTACCAGACCATCTCATCGGGTTGTTACCAGACCATCTCATCGGGTTGTTACCAGACCATCTCATCGGGTTGTTACCAGACCATCTCATCGGGTTGTTACCAGACCAGCTCATCGGGTTGTTACCAGACCATCTCATCGGGTTGTTACCAGACCATCTCATCGGGTTGTTACCAGACCATCTCATCGGGTTGTTACCAGACCATCTCATCGGGTTGTTACCAGACCAACTCATCGGGTTGTTACCAGACCAACTCATCGGGTTGTTACCAGACCAACTCATCGGGTTGTTACCAGACCAACTCACCGGGTTGTTACCAGACAAATGCCCCTTTGGAATGTTTTGTGTGTCTGGAACCCAGTCTGTC
This sequence comes from Oncorhynchus clarkii lewisi, assembly GCF_045791955.1. Classification (NCBI taxonomy): domain Eukaryota; kingdom Metazoa; phylum Chordata; class Actinopteri; order Salmoniformes; family Salmonidae; genus Oncorhynchus; species Oncorhynchus clarkii. The sequence continues at coordinate 70,225,288 of NC_092156.1, read as the reverse complement.
CATGACAATACAGAGTAAGACTGTTACTGTACTAAACAGGTACTGGGAGCTTAACAGTCATTCAGGAAGACTTCGGAGGCTGACCTAGTAGACTACAAAGCTCTCTACATGCTTTTGGTAGTCAAATAACATTGGTTTTAAAGATTGCTGTTTTAACACTACTGTGGGTTTTTTTTGCCTTATTTTCACTACAATAAATTGAGCTGTTTTTATTGGGCACACGGGTGCTGTAACTCTGGCTAGCCAGGGTCTTGTTCTGGGTTTAATAGCCCATGTAAAGTAACTACTCCAATGTAGTCTGTGTCAGGGTTCACGTGACGCTTTTTAATGTCCACGACGTAGGTTTCTGCACACAGACTTGGTTTTTAGTTAGTTATTGCCCCGGAATTTACGATTTGTCTCTGAGACGCAAAAGTAATTTGTTTGCAGTCTTATTCACCTAGCAGAAGTCCCCAGTTGCTCTTTACAATCAAACCTCTTTTCTCGGTTTGCCTCTTTTGATTCATCTCCAAAACATAGTGAGTCTTTGTACATCCTGCTTAACATAGACAATGTATAATCCCTATAAATGAAAGCACATGCACGTTGGACTCTTTGTACCCAAACACTGTCGGAGTCATATATCTATGCTTCTATGAGAAGAGTAATTGGGAATGACGTTTTTTATTATATTTTTATATACATTCATTGTAAGACTTGTAGTTCCGTAGCTCTCTGCTACATTACTAAGCTAGGGCCTACATTTGTTTGACAATCATTTTTATTGCATTTTAATGTACGTTCTGTAGTTGAAGGTTGTTGAATTGTGAAGTGTTTCTTCACCACTGAAATAACCTTTTTTACTGAGACATTTGTCATAAGCCGTAGTCAATTACACAGAGACTCCAAGACAGTCCAAGCACATGTCCCTGTAATGACTAGATTTCATTTTGGTCATTTAAAGAGAGAATGCCTTCTTCCTTCCACACCGGGGCTTGACGAGCAGCCTTCTTCCTTCCACACCGGGGCTTGACGAGCAGCCTTCTTCCTTCCACACCGGGGCTTGACGAGCAGCCTTCTTCCTTCCACACCGGGGGCTTGACGAGCAGCCTTCTTCCTTCCACACCGGGGCTTGACGGGCAGCCTTCTTCCTTCCACACCGGGGCTTGACGGGCAGCCTTCTTCCTTCCACACCGGGGCTTGACGAGCAGCCTTCTTCCTTCCACACCGGGGCTTGACGGGCAGCCTTCTTCCTTCCACACCGGGGCTTGACGGGCAGCCTTCTTCCTTCCACACCGGGGCTTGACGGGCAGCCTTCTTCCTTCCACCCTGGGGCTTGACGAGCAGCCTTCTTCCTTCCACACTGGGGGCTTGACGAGCAGCCTTCTTCCTTCCACACCGGGGCTTGACGAGCAGCCTTCTTCCTTCCACACCGGGGGCTTGACGAGCAGCCTTCTTCCTTCCACACCGGGGGCTTGACGAGCAGCCTTCTTCCTTCCACACCGGGGCTTGACGAGCAGCCTTCTTCCTTCCACACCGGGGGCTTGACGAGCAGCCTTCTTCCTTCCACACCGGGGGCTTGACGAGCAGCCTTCTTCCTTCCACACCGGGGGCTTGACGAGCAGCCTTCTTCCTTCCACACCGGGGGCTTGACGAGCAGCCTTCTTTCTTCCACACCGGGGGCTTGACGAGCAGCCTTCTTCCTTCCACACCGGGGGCTTGACGAGCAGCCTTCTTCCTTCCACACCGGGGGCTTGACGAGCAGCCTTCTTCCTTCCACACCGGGGGCTTGACGAGCAGACTTCTTCCTTCCACACCGGGGCTTGACGAGCAGACTTCTTCCTTCCACACCGGGGCTTGACGAGCAGACTTCTTCCTTCCACACCGGGGGCTTGACGAGCAGCCTTCTTCCTTCCACACCGGGGGCTTGACGAGCAGACTTCTTCCTTCCACACCGGGGCTTGACGAGCAGACTTCTTTCTTCCACACCGGGGCTTGACGAGCAGACTTCTTCCTTCCACACCGGGGGCTTGATGAGCAGCCTTCTTCCTTCCACACCGGGGGCTTGACGAGCAGAATTCTTCCTTCCACACCGGGGGCTTGACGAGCAGAATTATTCCTTCCACACCGGGGCTTGACGAGCAGAATTCTTCCTTCCACACCGGGGGCTTGACGAGCAAACGTCTTCCTTCCACACCGGGGGCTTGACGAGCAAACATCTTCCTTCCACACCGGGGGCTTGACGAGCAGCCTTCTTCCTTCCACACCGGGGCTTGACGAGCAGCGTTCTTCCTTCCACACCCGGGGCTTGACGAGCAGCGTTCTTCCTTCCACACCGGGGGCTTGACGAGCAGCCTTCTTCCTTCCACCCTGGGGGCTTGACGAGCAGCCTTCTTCCTTCCACACCGGGGCTTGACGAGCAGCCTTCTTCCTTCCACACCGGGGCTTGACGAGCAGCATTCTTCCTTCCACACCGGGGCTTGACGAGCAGCATTTGGACAAGTAGAACCCACTGTTAACAGAATCCTTACTTTTCCTTTCTTGTAAAGTCATTCATTGTGTGAGAGTCAACGTGACGACAGACCATGCATACAAGGCATTGAGCCTTCCCTGTTTCAAGGACATACTGGAGTTTGAAGAACGACATGAGGAGTAAAAACACTTTCACTGGCAGCAACGTAGAGGGCCCACTGGCAGCGACGTAGAGGGCCCACTGGCAGCGACTTTAGAGGGCCCACTGGCAGCGACTTTAGAGGGCCCACTGGCAGCGACGTTAGAGGGTCCACTGGCAGCGACGTTAGAGGGCCCACTGGCAGCGACGTTAGAGGGCCCACTGGCAGCGACGTTAGAGGGCCCACTGGCAGCGACGTTAGAGGGCCCACTGGCAGCGACGTTAGAGGGCCCACTGGCAGCGAGGGCCCACTGGCAGCGACGTTAGAGGGCCCACTGGCAGCGACGTTAGAGGGCCCACTGGCAGCGTGTTGATTTGAGGGCCCACTGGCAGCGTGTTGATTTGAGAGCCCACTGGCAGCGACGTAGAGGGCCCACTGGCAGCGACGTTAGAGGGCCCACTGGCAGCGTGTTGATTTGAGAGCCCTGACATGTTTGTCCCTTGTACGTTGGCTAGAATAAGGAAACTTTGGAAACTCAAATTCTAGCGTGTTTGGATTGTGTTCAGTTTTAACCTTTGACAAGTGATTTCAGGCCTCATTGCCATTACATGAATTTGAATGTCAACCCCTCAATTGAGGAAATGACATAATCACAGGGTGAGAGTAGAGCTGTGACATACACTCACAAAACTTGACTTCTGTAGTCCGCACATCCGACCGATTTACAAAACTGCCGTCACACACCTCACACACATACACACACACACACACACTTTCCCTGCTAAACAAATGGCGCTTGAGGGAGAAAAGCTGCTGCAAGAAGGCTGTCAAAACAATGTGTCACACTGAGGGGAATGTATGCAGATTTATGTCAACATTTACTTTTTAAAAGGATGTTTCCAAAATTTAGACCTCATTATTTTCCTAGCTGTGACACGCACCATGACACTGTATTCTCTCCATCCTCTTCTCTTTTGTTGGAAATGGCTTCTGGCCTTCTCAGAGTTTGGGTAAACCTCCGAGGTCACTCCAGAGACATGAAAGAATAATGGCTTTTTTTCGCCTCGCTCTTCTTGGTTTCTGAAATAAGGCACACCATACACGCAAACCATATGCCGCCGAAGGCAGTCATTTTACATGACAAGATTGGACATGGGGGAATTGTGTGAATAGGATTCTGAAAACCACAGTACTGCAAAGAGGTTGAGAGTGGAGACCACACCAATTGGTGTTTTCTTTACTCCGTTTTCTCTTCTCAACCAATCGATCAAGTCATAAAGTAGGCCATTCATTCTGAAGACCGCACTGTAAGATGCCCTGTGTGGTTTGTACAGAATCAAAGCAGCGCTCCCTAATCTCTCTCTACTAGTAAAATATGTGTTCTTTATTTCAATACTTTGTCCTCTTGTCTGTCAGAAGAATGTTGAATATATGTATTTAATGTCTCTGTATCTCAGTATAGTTGTAAACCTTTTCCCTTTCTCTGATTCCTCCCCCCCAGATGCAGAATCGCATGGCGGTGCTGCTGTGCAACCTGAAGCCAGCTAAGATGAGAGGCGTGGTGTCCCAGGCCATGGTGATGTGTGCCAGCTCCCCAGACAAGGTGGAGATTCTAGACCCTCCCAGCGGTGCCGTGCCCGGGGACAGAGTCATCTTCCAGGGCTTCCCAGGTACTATAACACCCCTGACCATCTTGGCCCATATCCACAGAGTCTCAGAGTAGGAGTGCTGATCTAGGATCCGTGGACAGGTCCTCGATCAGCACTCCTTTTCTGAGGGGCTTTGTGAATATGGGCCCTGACCTCTAGGGTCTACTTCATCAGCCTGGTTAAACTAGACTGAATGCTGCACTCAATGGGGAGCACAGTGTTCAGTCTGGTTTAGCCAGGCTACTTTATCATACCCTCTACAGCTCAATACCTGCTTTTGACTAAGCTAATAAGCTGTAACCAGGAAGTGACTGCCCCCACAGCCTTGTTATTTTATGATCTTCAATGTGCAAAAACGTGGCATGATGGTCTTCAAGCACAACAACTTCATAAAGGGCATCTGGTAGAAGTACATATCTATCTTAAATGACTGCGTTTTCATGAATTTGATGATAGAACGCAACGGCCATTTAAAAAAGCATGGGAAACGGAAGTAAAGCGGAAGTAGCCGTCACTTTCACAGGGTATCCTGACCTCAAACAATTCACATAGATCTTTATAAAGGGGGGGGTTGTCAAAGGTTTATAAACTGAACAAAATATAAACGCACCATGTAAAGTGATGGTCCCATGTTTCATGAGCTGAAATAAAAGATCTCAGAATGTTCCATATGTACAAAAAGCTTATTTCGCTCTAATTTTGTGCTCAAATTTGTTTACATCCCTTTTAGTGCGCAGTTCTCCTTTGCCAAGATAATCCATCCACCTGACAGGTGTGGCATATCAAGAAGCTGATTAAACAGCCTGATTATTACACAGGTGCACCTTAGGCAGTGGACAATAAATATAAAATGTGCCGTTTTGTCACACAACACAATGCAACAGATGTCTCAAGTTTTGAGGGAGTGAGCAATTGGCATTCTGAGTGCATGAATGTCCACCAGAGCTGTTGCCAGGGCATTTTATGTTCATTTCTCTACCATAAGCCACCTCCAACGTCATTTTAGAACATTTGGCAATATGTCCAACCAGTCTCACAACCGCAGACCACGTGTAACCACGCCAGCCCAGGACCTCCAAATCTGGCTTCTTCACCTGCAGGATCATCTGAGGCCAGCCACCCTGACAGCTGATGAACTGAGGAGTTTTTCTGTCTGTAATAAAGCCGTTTTTATGGGGGGAAATTCATTCTGATTGGCTGGGTCTGGGCCTGGCTCCCAAGTGGGTGGGCCTATGCCCTCCCATGGCTGTAAAATCCATAAATTAGGGCCTAATTAATTTATTTCAATTGATTGATGTCCTTATATGAACTCTAACTCAGTAAAATAGTTGAAATTGTTGCATGGTGAGTTTTTATATTTTTGTTCAGTATAAGTCGTTTGTAGACCAATTATTGGTTAGTTCATCTAGTTGGTTCAAATCCAGGCCATGTCACGTGGGTAACTGAATTAAATGTGGTAAAGTAGTTGAAGGCTTGATGTTTGCCATTCCACTGGTTAAAATGAAAGTAGCACACAATGAGTGTGGTACGAAGGTGGAATGCCATGTCAGCTTTAGCTGCATCTGGTGGAATGGGACACAGCCAGTGGTTGTGGATCCTAATAAATCTGAATCCACAACCAGGGGTAGGGAGTTTAGGAGGTGGGAGAGTACTAAATGCCTTGTTCAAGGACCTCAGACTGGTTTGATTCAGATGTAGAGAATTAAAGAGCTCTTTATACCAAATCACCCAACAAAACACAGCTTATGGAACTCATCATCTTTAACAGAGTGACGATACACTATCCCAGTGCCTTTTAACCATACTCCATGTTCAATGTCATGCCTGGGAAATGAACAGAAACCCGAACTAGAGGAAAGCCTGCCTGGACGTCATAAAATGTCCAACCTCATGCCTCGCCTGGCGTTGAAGGGGGAAACCCACCACCATCAATGTGACTGTAGATTTGTTCATGTCAGGAGCTAATAAGAAAATCTAGCTGTGGGGCTGGCAAAACAAAGCGTTTTGGGGGGGGGGGGGAGGAGGGGGAGGGGTGAGGAGAGGGGTTGTGAGTCGTGCTGTTGTTGGTAGGGAACAATAACTGAACTGGGAGTTTCCCTGAGATAGAGAGGCTGTGGCGATAGAGAGGGAGAATATGGATGAGGGAGTGTCCATCACACAGACAACCTTTTCATCTTCTCTCTCCTCCTCTCTTCTCCTTCCATCTCTGGTCCCCTTTCTATTCTCCTCTCCCCTCTCCTTTCTATTCTGCTCCTTTCTCTTTTCCTTCCCTATCCTCTCTCCTTTCTCTTCTCCTTCCATCTCTCGTCCCCTTTCTATTCTCCTCTCCCCTCTCCTTTCTATTCTGCTCCTTTCTCTTTTCCTTCCCTATCCTCTCTCCTTTCTCTTCTCCTTCCATCTCTCGAGGGATCCCCCTCGTAAAACAAGGATTTTTGTCCGACTACGCACGTCAATTAGAGCCACATTCAGGTTGGTCGCACAGAGGGACCACAGGATGGCAGAGAGGAGAGGGGGATGGAGGGAGGCGGGGGTGATGAGCAGGGGTGCTAAGGCGGTCTTGTCGGTTCTGTTTCACACCTCTGGGTCGTTAAAAAAACAGCCCCGGCGGTGATGGTAAACGCTTTTCCAAATGGGATGTTGTTTACGGTAAGGGATAAAGGATGATGGACTTGGTTTTAGTTTCATTCCCTCTTATTTTGATGTCAGCTTTGGTCCCCCAGAATAAGCCTTCCACGTCAAAGAATATCCAACCTCATGCCTCACCCGACTTTGAAGCGGGCAACCCACCACCATCAATGTGACTGATTTGAGATTTGTTTTTGTACCGGAGCTAATACAAAAATATGGTTGTGGGGCTGGCAAAACAAAATGTTTTGGGAGGGAGTTGAGTCGCGCAGTTGTTGGTAGGGAACAGTACCTGAACTGGGAGTTTCCATCAGGACTGGAGCCCGCTGACATCAGCCTGGGTTCTCCTTTCATCTCCTCTCACGGCCCCTCCTAAAGCTGTTTGTTTAACGAGCGATCCCACTAGGGCTGTGGCGGTCATACAATTCCCAGCGGCCAAAAAAACGTGTTTTTTACGACCCTACGCACACAGAGAACGAACACGGAATGGAAGAGAGGAGAGAAGGAAGGAGGAAGAGGGTCGGTTTCTAGCTGTTCTGTACACTGCTCTGGGTCGTTAAAAAACATAGCCGGGCGGTGATGGCCAACGCTTTTCCAAACAGGATGTTGTTGACATTGAGGGATGATGGACTATTATTCCCTCTTTTTGACATTCCTTCTCTCTTATTTTGACGTCAGCCTTGGTCCCCCAGGATTCCAGATTTTTCTCTAGATTTTAGGGAGTTGTACTGTTTGCAAAATTTGAGATTTTCCTATGAACTTTGCTAAACTTTCCAGAATTGTGCACCCCTATTTTTATAGTGACATTTCTGTGCTAGCTAGTAGCACCAAGTCAGTGTGGATAGATAACAGTAATTGCTCACACATTCACCAGCCCAAATGAGCATCCGGGTTCCTGTTCAAACTGTAGAGGGTGTCAACGCTGCCTCGTCACAACTTGTGTGCGACTGAGGGAAAATTCGACAAAAACATTTGCACGTCTTCCAGGATGTTTGTGATGATGAGTAGGAAAAGATCACACCCCAACAGAAGCACATTATGAATCCAATGTGAAGTGCCAGTTATGAATCCATACAGATGCCAAGTAATATCCAAACGCTGCCAATAACACAATGCTGCGGTAATGAAGAACTCCCTAACTCCATTAGTTGTCGACAAACATGGCTGTTGTATCCGTTTTGAATTAGCCCTAAAAGAGTTACAGCTTCTGTAAAACTTCTGGTTCAGCTTTGTTTACGTTTCAAAATCACCACGACGCCCAGGAAGTACTCCAGCAGCACAAACCAGTGGTCTTTCACAAGGCTACAGAAAAACTAGCAAGGCAGATAAAGTGTTGCCATTGGAGTTGTCATCTACTGTGGTTGCCCCTAGAGGCGTCATGTCATTGAAACGAAAGAGGCACGTTCCCCCTACAATTTTATTCGTAAAAAGATACAAGCGATGCACAATGAGATATTCAAAAAATCTAGTGCATAATACCACTGCATTGCTCCATACAAGGTGTTTCTCTCTCCTATGTTTTCCAGGTGAGCCAGACAAGGAGCTGAACCCCAAGAAGAAGGTGTGGGAGGCGGTGCAGCCGGACCTGAAGACAGACGGCCAGTTTGTGGCCAACTACAAGGGAGCCCCCTTCGAGATCGCCGGCAAGGGAGTATGCAAAGCTCAGACCATGAGCAACAGCGGCATCAAATAAAGGAAGACGAATGCAGAGGACGGAGCCGTAGAACTAGAATGGTGGGAAAAAGTGGGATTGGAAAAAGTGTGAATGACTGCTCCAGTCATTTTATTTCTATAGGTGGAACTAGCGAAGGTCCTTGTTCAGCCTGTGGAACTGCTACTCATCCATGGTGCTGAAGGGTGATGGTGATGATGTCAACGGAGGAAAATGAAATGTTTTGAAGATGTTCAATAAAAAGGTTATCAGTTGGTCTTTAACTCCTTGCAGTTGATTTCTTTCTTTCTTAATAAAAATGTTTACCCCCTTTTCTCCCCAATTTCGTGGTATCCAATTGTTAGTAATTACTATCTTGTCTCATCGCTACAACTCCCGTACGGGCTCGGGAGAGACGAAAGTTGGAAGCCATGCACCAGCGACTACTGGGGCGGGCCGGGAGGCCTAATCAGTTGATTTCTTGTTTGGTTCTTCTTTATAAAGCCTGACGTCTGTCGTACAAGACTATACAAGTGTGTTTACATCCTAGAAATCCTTTATAATGTGATTTATTAGTTTGGTTAGCGCTTTGATTTCTCTGGTTCGTTATGACCCGAAGGGGAGAGATGGGGATGTCATTCTGCAACGCCAACAAACAGACGGATCAATTTCACAGATGCTACGCAGCAGGGTTTTTGGATAGCGGGCAATTCCATGGTAACAGAATGATGCTAAGTTTGGTAACAGAATGACTGTTTGTGCCGTCACAAAGTGGAATTGCCCTAGTACTGAGTCCTACCACCATTCCTGTTCTCACAGTCATCACCCCACTCTTCAAGGCTGTTGCTCAGCCTAGTTTTTCAGGATCAAAGTATCCTGTGTTGTTTAATTCTGTTCCTCCCTTCAGATTTGTTCCCTCTGGGCTTTTGGATCAAACCAATCTGAACTAATCTCTTTCAGTGGTACCCCTTCATATGCTACAGCTAAGGTCATGTCCCATGATATGACATGCACTTGTATTGCCTCGGTTTACTTGAAGGAATCTAATGGTTAACAGAATCACATGTTACCCATTTACAGTGCCTTGCGAAAGTATTCGGCCCCCTTGAACTTTGCGACCTTTTGCCACATTTCAGGCTTCAAACATAAAGATATAAAACTGTATTTTTTTGTGAAGAATCAACAACAAGTAGGACACAATCATGAAGTGGAACGACATTTATTGGATATTTCAAACTTTTTTAACAAATCAAAAACTGAAAAATTGGGCGTGCAAAATTATTCAGCCCCCTTAAGTTAATACTTTGTAGCGCCACCTTTTGCTGCGATTACAGCTGTAAGTCGCTTGGGGTATGTCTCTATCAGTTTTGCACATCGAGAGACTGAAAATTTTTCCCATTCCTCCTTGCAAAACAGCTCGAGCTCAGTGAGGTTGGATGGAGAGCATTTGTGAACAGCAGTTTTCAGTTCTTTCCACAGATTCTCGATTGGATTCAGGTCTGGACTTTGACTTGGCCATTCTAACACCTGGATATGTTTATTTTTGAACCATTCCATTGTAGATTTTGCTTTATGTTTTGGATCATTGTCTTGTTGGAAGACAAATCTCTGTCCCAGTCTCAGGTCTTTTGCAGACTCCATCAGGTTTTCTTCCAGAATGGTCCTGTATTTGGCTCCATCCATCTTCCCATCAATTTTAACCATCTTCCCTGTCCCTGCTGAAGAAAAGCAGGCCCAAACCATGATGCTGCCACCACCATGTTTGACAGTGGGGATGGTGTGTTCAGCTGTGTTGCTTTTACGCCAAACATAACATTTTGCATTGTTGCCAAAAAGTTCAATTTTGGTTTCATCTGACCAGAACACCTTCTTCCACATGTTTGGTGTGTCTCCCAGGTGGCTTGTGGCAAACTTTAAACAACACTTTTTATGGATATCTTTAAGAAATGGCTTTCTTCTTGCCACTCTTCCATAAAGGCCAGATTTGTGCAATATACGAATGATTGTTGTCCTATGGACAGAGTCTCCCAACTCAGCTGTAGATCTCTGCAGTTCATCCAGAGTGATCATGGGCCTCTTGGCTGCATCTCTGATCAGTCTTCTCCTTGTATGAGCTGAAAGTTTAGAGGGACGGCCAGGTCTTGGTAGATTTGCAGTGGTCTGATACTCCTTCCATTTCAATATTATCGCTTGCACAGTGCTCCTTGGGATGTTTAAAGCTTGGGAAATATTTTTGTTTCCAAATCCGGCTTTAAACTTCTTCACAACAGTATCTCGGACCTGCCTGGTGTGTTCCTTGTTCTTCATGATGCTCTCTGCGCTTTTAACGGACCTCTGAGACTATCACAGTGCAGGTGCATTTATACGGAGACTTGATTACACACAGGTGGATTGTATTTATCATCATTAGTCATTTAGGTCAACATTGGATCATTCAGAGATCCTCACTGAACTTCTGGAGAGAGTTTGCTGCACTGAAAGTAAAGGGGCTGAATAATTTTGCACGCCCAATTTTTCAGTTTTTGATTTGTTAAAAAAGTTTGAAATATCCAATAAATGTCGTTCCACTTCATGATTGTGTCCCACTTGTTGTTGATTCTTCACAAAAAAATACAGTTTTATATCTTTATGTTTGAAGCCTGAAATGTGGCAAAAGGTCGCAAAGTTCAAGGGGGCCGAATACTTTCGCAAGGCACTGTATAAACACAGCACTGGATCATTTTTATGTAGATGACATGTTCTGAAAAGAAGGCTCCTGGTACCAGTGTCATTTTCCTGGTATTACCATCCAGCTATATCCAGAACATTTACAGAGTTTCCCTCAGGAAAGGCCGTCTCCTACCATTACAACACACACGCCTTCCACGACAGCAAAGGAAAATCATTTGATTTCTAACTGACCAACACCTGAATCAAGGATCTCTTTATAATCTCAGACAATCTGAACAACAAGGACTGGGTCAAAAGTTCTAGCTCTCTGACACACCAGAGTGCACTGGGTTCCTCAGCCAGGGGCCATACCAGTCTGTCTGGGTCCTGGTTCTAGCAGGGCTGATTCATACGTCCTCATTGCCGGTCTGTTCTCTTGCGTCGATAGTAATCAAGTCCATGTACACACAGCCTGAGCATCTGTAGTCAGACTGAAGAAGCCGAGTGTAGCATAGCCTTGTGTTTAATGTCCCATTCACTCTGCCCTCCTTTGAGATCTAGCCCATTGGCAGCTTCAGTGTATTTTTGGGTTGTACTGTTCATGGTCGACCACATTTGTAGTTTTCATTATTATACGATGCTCTGTTTAGTGTGTGGACGTCATTCGCATATCTGATGTGATGCATATTGTGAAATAATATATTTTGGATAGTAACCGGAATGAAACAGACTTTATGGACTTGCCCGAATGAACATGACCCTCATTCTCCTGTAGGAATGGGCATTTAGACTTAGATGAGTGTCCCAAGACCACTGGGGTAATGTTGAGACATGGGACACAGCTCATCAGTTGGTCATGCGTAAATGAGAAAGATAATCGTTTTTTTGGAAAGGATTTCATATGCTTAATTGAAATGGTGGAAATCTGACAGTATCTCAGAAGTCAAAACCATCCTACAATTTTTTCCAATGCCCTCAAAAACATTCTCATGTCTCACCCACAACATTTCACTCAAAGCAACAGATCTGAAAGGACTTGATAGGTGGTGGGAAAAACCTGTTCATATATCAGTAGTTACGAAGAGACGAAGGGGGGAGTATTGGAGAGCAGTGCTGCTGTTGTGGGATTATTTCCTGAGTAAATATTTCATTTTTATGGCAGTTATAGTCATTGCTGATATGTTGGGAATTTGTGTTACACTAAATATCTGTCTTTACCTGGTGTAACTAATTATCTGTTTTGCTATTGGCAAACGCTTTAATTGTGTACGGTTAAGCTTTATTGATACAGGAAGTGAGACAGTTCTAGTTCCGGTGGCTGCTGGTGTTCAATGTGGTTTGACCGTTAAAGCTGCTGAATAGTTATCCATCTCCACCCAGTCCTTGCTCCTACAGAAAGTCATCCTGCACCTGTACTCAAAGCCTCAACTTACTTGGTGATGGAGACAGTGAACCATTCCTATCTAATTCCTCCACTTACTGTATGTCTGACGGCTATGAGGACGGCTATGATGATGGCTATGAGGACGGCTTTGATGATGTTTATGATGATGGCTATGAGGACGGCTATGATGACAGCTATGAGGACGGCTATGATGACGGCTAGGATGACAGCTATGAGGACGGCTTTGATGATGGCTATGAGGACGGCTTTGATGATGTTTATGATGATGGCTATGAGGACGGCTTTGATGACAGCTATGATGACAGCTATGAGGACGGCTATGATGACGGCTATGAGGACGGCTATGATGACAGCTATGATGATGGCTATGATGACAGCTATGATGACGGCTATGATGACAGCCATGAGGACAGCTATGATGATGGCTATGATGACGGCTATGATGACAGCTATGATGACGGCTATGAGGATGGCTATGATGACGGCTATGATGACGGCTATGCGGACGGCTATGATGACAGCTATTAGGACGGCTTTGATGATGTTTATGATGACGGCTATGATGACGGCTTTGATGATGTTTATGATGACAGCTATGAGGACGGCTTTGATGATGTTTATGATGACGGCTATGATGACGGCTATGAGGACGGCTATGATGACAGCTATGAGGACGGCTTTGATGATGTTTATGATGACGGCTATGATGATGGCTTTGATGATGTTTATGATGACAGCTATGAGGACGGCTTTGATGATGTTTATGATGACGGCTATGAGGACGGCTTTGATGGCGGTTATGATGATGGCTATGATGACGGCTTTAATGGCGGTTATGATGATGGCTATGATGACAGCTTTGATGATGTTTATGATGATGGCAATGATGACGGCTTTGATGGCGGTTATGATGATGGCTATGAGGACGGCATTGATGGTGGTTATGATGATGGCTATGAGGACGGCTTTGATGGCGGTTATGATGATGGCTATGAGGACGGCTTTGATGGCGGTTATGATGATGGCTATGAAGACCGCTTTGATGGCGGCTATGATGACAGCTTTGATGATGGCTATAATGACAGCTTTGATGATGGCTATGATGACAGCTTTGATGATGGCTATGAGGACGGCTTTGATGGGGGCTATGATGACAGCTGAATCAGAGAGGTGCGGGGGGCAGCCTTAATCGACATCCACGTCATCCGTGCCCGGGGAGCAGTTGTTGTTGGGGGTTTACTGCCATGCTCAAGGGCAGAGCGTCAGATTTTTCCACTTTGCCGGCACAGACTAGCAACCCTTCGGTTACTGGTCTAACACTCTTAACCGCTAGGCTACCTGACAGCTACGACTGGAAAACTTCAGTTAGCTTTGTAAACATGTCAGCACCTAGCATGTCCATGATAGCACAAGTTACTCAACCATTGGCTTAAAGCTGAAACTTCCTAACAGCGGTAAAGTGCATGAGGACTGTCTCTCGTTTTTCAACAGGACTGTTCGTTGGGCCGAGTTGAGGTGTGACAATCATCGTGTCATTAAAAAGTGTTGATTCATCCAGTTCAGTTGACCACCTTTTCAATATTGCGTGATTTGATGTGATGCGAAGAAAATCGAATGTAAGTTCATGTGTTCCTGATTACTTCAAGACCTGTTGGATAATGTGTCAATGTGATGAATGGCTTGTTTTGGTTTCTGAAATGAATTATAATCTCTTGATTCCATGTTATCCTTTTGCTTGTGTTATGTAGTGAGAAAATCACTCGATGCCCATTTGCTTTCCCTGTTAGTATGTATAACACTGACCTCATCCGGATTTATTATGCGTCCCAAATGGCACCCTATTCCCTACATAGTGCACTACTTTTGACCAGCGCATGTGGTCAAAAGTGGTGCACTATATAGGGAATAGGGTGCCATTTGGGTGCAGCCTAATGTATAATCTCTGTGCTACATTCTTGTTGCACCGCACAACCACACTACAGTGTCACATGCCCCAGATTGTAGTAACCCCTAAACGCCATTGTTTTAACTATGACACCGAAGATTGTGGACCTGGGTTCAAATTGTGTTTGAGAGATCTCAAAGTGTTCAATTGCCGATCAACAACACAGGGAGAGGGATCAAATGCCAACTGAAACTGTCAGGGGAGAGATGCTCCATTTTCATCTGTAGTAGTAAAAAGCGATAACCTCTTTTCTTTGGCAAATGTAAGAAAGACTTGGTCCATGAACAGTTCTAGAATCTGTGAGCGGCACAATTTACACCGTTCTGAGGGCTCCTCCACGTCTACTTTGTGGTAGAAATTCTATACATTTCTCTTTGGATGTGTTAACTGAGTATCTTCTATCCAAACCTGGCAGGGCAGAGTAGGGATGTTTTGGCAGTCACTCTGCACCTTGGAGGAGTCGACTATGATTTGGAGGGCCAATCATCATTTCTATCTTCATTATTTTCAATGGTTCCTTTTTGATGAAAGCGCTAGCATTAGAATG
This sequence comes from Oncorhynchus clarkii lewisi, assembly GCF_045791955.1. Taxonomy (NCBI): domain Eukaryota; kingdom Metazoa; phylum Chordata; class Actinopteri; order Salmoniformes; family Salmonidae; genus Oncorhynchus; species Oncorhynchus clarkii. Next base: position 70,210,226 of record NC_092156.1, on the reverse strand, counting down.
TGTTGAATTTCTCACATTTTCCACTGTGATCTAGTGGAATCTTGATGAAGCTTTTTGTAGACAAATAACACCACAACTTAGATCAGTGTTGTGGTATTTGCCCCGTTGCCCACTTTTAAAAGTGGAACAAAGGCGAGGAAAAGCATGAAAATCATTTGTTTCGAAAATTCTCAACCGAACATAACACTGAACTAATTCATTAACAACAATGGTGGTCTGGAACACGACTGATTCAAAGGGGCCTGATGTATAAACAAAGACCATCAAAGCATACTTGTGCACTTACAGTCTCACTGCTATGAGCGACAAATAACAGGGAACACGCACAGCACATGGATCAACAGAGAGAGGAGAGGGACTGCCTAGATGGACCAGCCCCTTTTCTATCCCTAGCCCCTACCATGGCCCAGACCTGTTTCTATCCCTAGCCCCTACCATGGCCCAGACCCGTTTCTATCCCTAGCCCCTACCATGGCCCAGACCCGTTTCTCTTCCTAACACCTACCATGGCCCAGACCCGTTTCTATCCCTAACTCCTGCCATGGTCCAGACCCGTTTCTATCCCTAGCCCCTACCATGGCCCAGACCCGTTTCTATCCCTAGCCCCTGCCATGGCCCAGACCCATTTCTATCCCTAGCCCCTACCATGGCCCAGACCCGTTTCTATCCCTAGCCCCTACCATGGCCCAGACCCGTTTCTCTCCCTAACACCTACCATGGCCCAGACCCGTTTCTATCCCTAACACCAACCATGGTCCAGACCCGTTTCTATCCCTAGCCCCTACCATGGCCCAGACCCGTTTCTCTCCCTAACACCTACCATGGTCCAGACCCGTTTCTATCCCTAGCCCCTACCATGGCCCAGACCCATTTCTATCCCTAGCCCCTACCATTGTCCAGACCCGTTTCTATCCTTAGCCTCTGCCATGGCCCAGACCCGTTTCTCTCCCTAACTCCTGCCATGGCCCAGACCCGTTTCTCTCTCTAACTCCTGCCATGGTCCAGACCCATTTCTATCCCTAGCCTCTGCCATGGTCCAGACCCATTTCTATCCCTAGCCCCTATGAAGGATCCATATGTACACTAAACTACATACTGTCCCACTAAGCTGTAATTAAAGTGTTATGTGACAAAACACAAACTGTCACCAAAGGGACAATAAATGTGACAAACAAGTGTGCAATGAGACAGGGTACTAAGCATCACTGATTGACTGCACATTAAATGGTTAACACATTGAAATGTGTTCAGTATGTCTTCAGTATCTTATCAAACCAACTAGTACAAACACTATGAAAAGCTTTATTGGGGAGGAATACAAATTATTCAAGACAACTTACCTCTTGTCAATATTAAATGTAGAGAGAGCGAGAAGGAGGGAGAGAGAACGCATACACAGAAAGTAGTGCATACTGGGAAAAACACACTCTCCGTGGACATATTTTGGCTTGAGCTGAAAGTCAGGCAGCTCTTTGCGTGCTCCTCTGTGTGGTTTGATGGCTAGCCAATCAACACAGATTACCACAGCTCCTCTAAGCTGTAAGGAAATCTATTAGCCATATAATGGGTCAGCAGGGACTTTTAAAAACGCTGGTTATGAACAGCAAACAGCTTTTTTTTTGTCTCGGTGGCCATGTTGATTGTTCTTTTAAGAGCGCTTGCGTGACAACATTTGGATTTATAGGATAAATATGCTCACCTTGGTTAAGGTTCTATGCGGGAAAGATTTGGACCTTTTGAGAAAGATTTATATTGATGTTTCAAAACACTAATAAGCAAATTATTGCACTGATTATTTAGCAAATAATGTGTAGCCTACATACAGTGCCTCCGAAAGTATTCACACCCCTTCACTTTTTCCACATTTTGTTATATTACAGCCTGAATTTAAAATGGTTACATTGAGATTTAATCACTGGCCTAAACACAGTACCCCGTAATGTCAAAGTGGAATTATGTTTTTAGATTACAAAATAATAATAATTTTAAAGAAAATGCTGAAATATCACATAATAAGTTGCACGGACTCACTGTGTCCAAGAATAGTTTTTAACATGATTTTTTTACGATTACTTCATCTCTGTACCCCACACATACAATTATCTGTAAGGTCCCTCAGTCGAGCAGTGAATTTCAAGCACAGATTCAACCACAAAGATCAGGGAGGTGTTCCAATGCCTCACAAAGAAGGGCACCTATGGGTAGATTTTTTTTTAAAGCAGACATTAAATATCCCTTTGAGCATGGTGAATTTATTAATTTCACTTTGAACGGTGTATCAATACACCCAGTCACTCAAAGATACAGATATCCTTCCTAACTCAGTTGCCAGAGATGAAGGAAACTGCTCAGGGATTTCACCATGAGGCCAATGGTGAGTTTAAAACAGTTACAGAGCTTAACGGCTGTGATAGAAGAAGACTGAGGATGGATCAACAACATTGTAGTTACTACACAATACTAACCTAATCGACAGATTGAAAAGGAAACCTGTACAGAATACAAATATTCCAAAACATGCATCCTGTTTTCAACAAAGCACTAAAGTAATACTGCAAATTACTTTTTGTCCTGAATATAAAGAATCCAATACAACACAATTCTGAGTACCACTCTCCATATTTGCAGGCATAGTGGTGGCTGCATCATGTTATGGGTATGCTTTTAATCGTTAAGGACTGGGGAGTTTTTCAGGATAAAAAATACATGGAATGGAGATAAGCACAGGCAAAATCATAGAGGAAAACCAGGTTCAGTCGGTTATCTACTAGGTACTGGGAGATTAATTCACCTTTCAGCAGGACAATAACCTAAAACATAACGCTGGAGTTGTTAACCAAGAAGACAGTGAATATTCCTGAGTTACAGTTTTGACTTAAATCTACTTGAAAATCTACAGCAAGACCTGAAAATGGTTGTTTAGCAGTGATCAACAACCAATTTGACAGAGCTAGAAGAATTTAGAAAAAAATCATGTTGCACAATCCAGCTGTGTAAAGCTCTTAGAGACATACCCAGAAAGACGCACAGCTGTAATCGCTGCCAAATGTGATTCTAACATGTATTAACTCAGGGGTGTGAATACTTATATACATTTGATATAATTTCCCCCAAAAAAATTTGACAGAAATAAATATATTTAATCCATTTAATACCTCATTGCATGTCTTTTGTAGAACACAGAACAGGGTTCTGAAAGTTCTTGTTCTCTCAGTGCTGCTGTGTGATGTGGATTTGGCAAAAATACACAGAGAACCAGTCCAGCCAGGCAGCCACAATGTAGTAGCCTAAAACCAGTCCCCTGTGAAATTTATAATGACAAACTGAACAACTTTGAACAAGTCTAGAAAATAAGAGAAACTATGACAATTTGCTTCTGGGCCACACAGTTTACTACAGAATAATCCACCTCATTAGTTTCTGATTCAGGGGATGGTAGAAAACATGGTCACTGCATAATCCATCAATAGAACAATACTACTGACATTGTCACTATGTCCCCATTGGGTCAGGAAAACAACAGCAGTGAGAGCACCGTGTTGTTCTCGCCAATCTAGACAATACCCAACTTCACCATTTGTGAGTGTCCCTCCCATGCAGTGGAGTCACAGAACTACTCAACACAGCCCTTGACTGGACTAAATGTCACTTACAGACAGTGATGACAGTTCTGCCAGTGCGACGGTAGTACCTGGCTGTCAGTCAGTTCGACAGACAGCTTCTGTGGGGCTGAGCCTTCTGATGAGACACTAGGGAGGTTGATCCAGTAGCTATGGCGACCACAGGAGGGCAGAGCCACACCATTAATAATAAACATTCCTAGACAGACACAGTGGGGAATGGGGATAGATTGGATCTACACAGGAGACTTCCTCAAAGATAAAGGATGTTACATTCTACTACAGGATGCTACTGCACTTTTACGGTTTGCTGTCTCTCCGTCTAATTTCCTTGACTACGATTATTACTATTCATTTCATATCTGCAGTGCTGTACATATCTGGAATGGAAATGTGTTGGGTGTGATGGAAGAGAAGAAGAAGAAGAACAGGAAGTGAATATATCCTCTGTATAGTTTGTGTATGTAAAGTCTCAATCAGCACCAATAGGCTAGGTCCCTCTGATAATTTAGCTCAAATGTATTTCATAAACTTATGATCTAATTCCTTTACGGGTGAGAGCAAGCATGTTCCTGTCTATGCTTAACGTGAAGAAATATTACTTAATGAGCCAAAATTGAGTGAAGGAAAATTCAAATATCATAACAGGAAATGAGGATGTGGTTAGCATAGTTGCTGATTACCGGACGGCCCCGTTTCCAAAACATGAAAAGGGAAGTGGGCCGAGTTGTGTTTTGACATGTGCACTGAGAAAATCCCCTCACTCTCTCACTAAACATATTCCTCTCAGACGGAGACTGAATGACTGAATCGCATATTTGAAATATGAAATGATTCATCTGGAATAATAGGGGCGACTCTGGCTCACAATTTAAAGCAGATTATGGAGATGTCCAATGACAGCTGCAAAGAAGACTGCAGGGAAGTTGGCTGAAACCTTTGAGAAGTAACACACATACAGGATGACACCAGGGCACTGTCTGCTGTAAAACCATGACACGCTCCGAGTCCAAAGTTTCGTGTCTGCTACTTCAGTGAGCTCATTCATTGTGCAGTGTGTGCGTTTTAGAAGGGGTTGAGTTGGCATATTGTGCTTGTCTGTTTCAGATTCCCATAGAGGCATTGGACAGAAAAAGATGAGAACGTAAATTGAGATTAGAATTAATTCATTCACCCTTACATTTAGAACAAGATATAAGCTTGCATTACGTTTTTCTAGGTGTTGATTTTTGGTTTTGGTATTTAGTATTTATTTAGTATTTTATTAGGATTCCCAATTATCTATAAAACCATGACAAGCTCCGAGTCCCAAGTTTCATGTCTGGTACTTCAATGAGTTTATCAATCACCAGCCAACGGGGCTCGTGGAGATAACGCACAGGGCCGAGAATATACACACCTCCTATAAGAGTCTCCAGTGAAAGTCTCCTCAGTCCTCTCGGACAGTCCATGGCCAAAACATATGCAGAGTAATCGATCACTCACATGTATTTAATATCTTTTTATGTCAGCAGTTGTCACAAAGTGCTTTACAGAAACCCAGCCTAAAACAACAGAGAGCAATCAATGCCGAGCAGGGTCTAGGAAAAACTCTCTAGAAGGCAGGAACCTAGGATAAAACCTAGAGAGGGACCAGGCTGCAAGGGGTGAAGTAAGTAATATGACTGGGAAGATACGGCAAATATACTGTATGCCTAGTAAAACCATGAGAATCTCTCTATGACAAAACCATGAGAATCTCTCTATGACAAAACCATGAGAATCTCTCTATGACAAAACCATGAGAATCTCTCTATGACAAAACCATGAGAATCTCTCTATGACAAAACCATGAGAATCTTTCTATGACAAACCATGAGAATCTCTCTATGACAAAGCCATGAGAATCTCTCTATGACAAAGCCATGAGAATCTCTCTATGACAAAACCATGAGAATCTTTCTATGACAAACCATGAGAATCTCTCTATGACAAAGCCATGAGAATCTCTCTATGACAAAGCCATGAGAATCTCTCTATGACAAAACCATGAGAATCTCTCTATGACAAAACCATGAGAATCTCTCTATGACAAAACCATGAGAATCTCTCTATGACAAAACCATGAGAATCTCTCTATGACAAAACCAAGAGAATCTCTCTATGACAAAACCATGAGAATCTCTCTATGACAAAACCATGAGCATTTCTCTATGACAATAGACCATGAATATAGCTCAAGTGACATATCCTTCAATGAGTAGTTCATCTTCTATGGCTGGTCCCTCAGTATCTCTCACCAGCCAATGAGGCTTGTGGGGAGTCTGGAGAACATTCTGTAGGGTTGAGGAGGTAGACAGGCACTAAGGCTACTATAGAGTCTGAACCGAACAGTCAGACAGCGCTGGAGTGTCTTCATTTTCCTTCACACCTAATGAGTCACTGTCTCAGCCTATTTGGCATCAGGCACTTTGGTTGGGTGGGGGGGTGGGGGGGTTCCCCGGGGAAACTTTGAGGTGAGCACCGTAATTAGAGCCAAACAAGGACACTAGTGTCCTGAGACGCTACAGGTGAAACTCAAGACACGAGGGTGAGATCCTGGGATCAACACAGGGAGTTTAAAGACAGATTAAGGTTTAGATTAAGGACCTGTGGTGTGTTTTGGGTTACAGTACAACTCAACGGCCCCCTTGTTAACATCCGTTGGCACTACCGCTTATTAGCATGCCGCTGGTTAGCGAGATGTATTCCTTGGCTTTGGTGGTGGATGGACGACAGAACAGAAACGTAGTAATGTCAGACGTCGAATGAATCGGTGAATGGAATATTTGATTTACAGTGCGCGAGGCTGGACAGAGAGACTCTTGCGGTTGTGTTTTTGTTGCGCTGCGTTCTCAAACGATATCAGCTTAGTAAGCTCCATCAAGGGACTTTTCCCCCCCTCAAAGACAACGTCCGACTCAAATGAAAGTCATTGTGAGACGATCATGCATGCAGTCAATTAGGATAATGCGGACGGGCGTAAGTGATATTAGTGAGCAGCACCATGTAATCCAGCTTTGTCTTAAATAACATAGGGCATGCTCAATGGAGCAGCTGGTTCAAAGGGGGGAGATTGGAAGCTGCATTATTGGTGCCCACAGTCCTGCGTTGCCAGATTGAGATATAGTGTGCCTGGCTGTTTGAGTGCCTGTTGATTTGGCTGAGTTGCCCTGTGGCGTTTAGGGGAAACCCCCTTTATAAGACGGCATTAACTGCTGATCCAGGTTTTAACATTTTGGGTTGCCAGCGCTGACTCACTCAATAACCCACATGTGCACCCAATCAACCTCTGAAGTAGTGTGGACTTGACCCCTTATGGATCCCAGGCAGAAATATGCTGGAAGGAAGGGACGTTCTCCCCTTACAGACCCAGTCAGTCTGTGACCACTCACAGTTAAGAGTGATTTAGCCCTGTGATGGAGGAGGAAGAAGAGGTAGAGGAGAAGGAGGACAGGGAGAGGTGGAGGGCAGGTAGGGCCGGTCCTGATGTTTTACTGCTTTAAATTGGTTTTCATTATCATGCCATGAACACAAGCAGATTGGGCAGGTGCCTCTACGGCTACAGTATAATGATGGAAGTATTTTTGCTCTACAACGATGACTCCGTTAGGCCATAACTCACTGTAATGAGTAGAGTCGTTTTCAGTAGACAGTGAAGCATCAATACGTTGTGTAAGGAAGCAGTAGACAATGGAAATAATGAAGAAGTCACTGACATCATCTGTCTCACACACACACACACACACACACACACACACACACACACACACACACACACACACACACAGAGAAATCTAGGTCTGAAATGTAGACCCCAAACACACACCTGAGGTGTTCCAGGGAGCTCTGATTCACTCTCCTGTCTGTTGTTTGTGTGAGTGTCCTGGTTACATGCACACACACACACACACAGTCTTGTACAACTAACTTTGTGGGGACACATTATTCAGTCACACTATTTTCCCTAACCCCTAACCCTAACCCTAACTCACACCCTTACCTTAACCCTAACATTAAACCAAAAACCTAACCTTAACCCCAAACTTAACCCTAGCTCCTAACCCTAACCCTTAACCTAATTGTAACCCTAACCCTAAACCTAATTCTAACCTTAACCCTCTAGAAATAGCATTTGACTTTGTGGGGACAAACAAAATGTCTCCAGTTTGTCACATTTTTGTCTGTTTACTATTCTTGTGGGGACTTCAGGTCCCCACAGGTATATTTAGACACGCCCCCCCCCCCCCCCCCCCCCCCCCCCTCACACACACACACACACACACACAGGTCAGTCAGCAGCAGACGGGGCCAACAGCAGAGTAAAGCAGCCAGCCTCAGTGGGGTCTGATCCCGATGACATGCCTCTGGAAAAACACACTGACTATATGACCAGGCTTGGCAGGTCAGTACAGGATGGAAACCTACACTCCCCAAGAGCTTTATCCCATGTCCACTTAGTGGGTGAAACCTACCACATGGAATTACCATCATCCCTAGCAGTCCCATCATCACTAATACTAACGTTAATATGCCAGGGGGTTTCCATATTACTGTATAGTATTCCCCTTTCCTACTAAACTGGACAATGTTTCAAGGGGCAGAAATATGGAGTCAGTCAGTTCCTCCATTGAAGGAGGAAAACTGTAACAGCAGCCTAAACAACAAGAGAGAACTAGCAGAACTTAGACTCTGCAATTTATGGCTCATCACCACATACATCAATATTTACAGACCCCCAAATCCCCATTTGGGTAACCCCCTGTTTAATCCCCATTTGGTAGACCCCCTGTTTAATCCTCATTTGGGTGAACCCCTGTTTAATCCTCATTTGGGTGACCCCCTGTTTAATCCCCATTTTGGTGACCCCCTGTTTAATCCACATTTGGGTGACCCCCTGTTTAATCCCCATTTTGGTGACCCCCTGTTTAATCCCCATTTTGGTGACCCCCTGTTTAATCCCCATTTGGGAGGCCCCTTGTTTAATCCCCATTTGGGTGACCCCCTGTTTAATCCCCATTTGGGTGGCCCCCTGTTTAATCCCCATTTGGTGACCCCCCTGTTTGAATCTCCAGTCAGTCAGTCACCGCACCAATGCCCTGTCTTCATTGAGCCGAAGAGAGGGAGAGAGCGAGAGATATGCTCAATGTCACATACAGAGTATACATCCGTCTTCCCCGGTGATGGTATTTTATCTGCTCCAGGACTCAGATTAGGTTAGCAGTAAACACAGAAAAGAGAGACAACGAGCAGATAAAGGAGCATCAATACAAGAGATTCTTCCTTGTAACAAGGAGGACGATGACATGTAAATCATCTCCTCCTGATAAGTGCATGGTTTATCTGGTTTATCTCCATCATATTGGGGTTATCCATCCTGAAATCTATTATGCTTGCCTTACCATGCATGGGTAATGTTGCCTGCCTCTCTCAGCTGGTGGGGAGAAGAGAGGAGGGGAAGGGGAGGGGGTATTTTTGGTACTAAGACTGAAGTTTCACGTCCGTACTGTTTTGTCTGGACAGTGTACTGGAACTGTGCGTTCTCCAGTCACTTTGGGACAAGTTATTAAACAAACAAGAGATTATACCAATTATTGATTATACAGGCGTTCCTGTCCAACACGTGAACAAGTGTTTAGGAGTGGGTCAATGAGCAAGGCCAGGCTCCTATGATAATGAGCTGTCCAGTGTTCTGAATCCCAGGGCAATAATGAGTCATTTTTATTAAGCTGTAATTCCCCGTGAGTCATGTTGTTTTTCAGTGTTTGTACAGCTGTCCAACAAGGATAGCTACAGTAACACGTGTGTTTTCGAGTAGTGTTCAGTGGTTTCAAATCTTTACTCAAGGATCCCCACCACCCTTTTTGTCCTGCATCGTTATCCTTTGTTCTAGTGCATCACTAACACACCTGAGTCAACTAGCCAACTGACCATCAAACCCCGGTCCTGTTTGGCTCAGTTGGTAGAGCATGGCGCTTGCAATGCAAGGATTGTGGGTTCAATTCGCGGGGCCACCCATGCGTAAAATGTGTACACGTGTGACTGTACGTCGCTGTGGATAGAAGCATCTGCAAAATGGCCTAGACAGTATAATAGACTCAGGTGTGCTGGTCATTCCTGGATAGTCCCGAGGAACAGACAGGGGGGAAACATCACCGGGGAAAGAATGTCAGGGCAGTCCATGGTTGTGGGAAACACAAAAAGCTCTGCTTTCAAATAACTGTGTTCGTCAGGCCTGACCTGTCCATTCATTGTGTAAGGAGAATAGATCACATGGTAATATAGCATTTTTATTGTCACAGTGAGCGGTCGCGTCCCGCGGAGAAGCTTGGATGAGCACTGAAGTAACATAGAGGAGGTGTCCGGTTGCAGCCGGGGCTATTGGGAAAGAAAGGAGCGCAGAAGGCATTGTGAAAAACCATTGTTGTTCCGTCTATCTTCTATTCCGGGGGTAACTCTTCTTACAGACCGGACACAGGCCATCATTTCTCCAACAAACACAAAACAACATCCTCTAAGGCCTCCAGACAAAGGGCCAGAGAGGAGACCTGATATAATAATTGGTGCTGGTTGAGTGGTGGATGATGTTTGGCTCGGGAGTAGTCCGTGATCGACGGTGGCCTGGGGAAAAGTCTGGACTCACCGGGGCCTCTAATTGGCTGAAAGGAGCCTGTGGCTAATCACGTCAGCTGATGGTCAATGAGGTCGTGACATGAAGGAGAAACCATGAAAGTAAAGTTGAGGTCAACTTCAACCATTGTCATCACCCAGGTTACTAAGGCTAGTATCCCAGCAACTCAACTCATCCAAGGCAGAAGTGGATGAATAGACTGTCTCGGACCTGAAACTGAAACTGAGCATATCAGTTTCCATTCTAGAGCAATTCTAACTGACTATCCCTCGCTATCTGAGTCTTTGACAAGGAGAGATCAAATGAAGTGCTACCACCAACAACTCACATCTGTGCTCGGCTGAATATCTTGAGTTTTGTGCCCCAAAAAATGCTATGTCTATGTGGCACTCGCTTGTTGTTAAAACAAGGCCCAAGAGAAGTGCAAAAAGCACTGTGTTTTTGTTGGGCCTCAGCGAAGTGAGCAGCATGTCGAGAACACTTAAGAGTGCACTACAATGAAAATTCCCCCTCTGAATCAGGACTTAGTCAGAGTTCAGTGCTACACCACCCACCAAGAGTTGGAAACCAGAATCTAACTGCCATTCAATGTGGTCAAGGGCTTTCGGTTGGGGCAGAAATGTACACTTGAGGCCTCTGAAACCTCTAAACCGTGTACACATTATCATTATGGGTTTATTTCATTTTAAGAGGCAGCCGCCTCTCCACCATACAACATTGGCGAGTGGATTATGAATATAGGCCTACTGTAGGGGAAAACAAGAGAGGAGGAGAGAAGAAGAACAAATGTAATTCTTAATGTAATAATACAAGTATCTCTAATTATAGGCCTTTGATAGGCCTAGTGAGTGAAGCAGAGGGAGCTCCTGGCTTACATCTTTGGCCACATGAAACAGGAGTTGTGCCGGAGGCCTACACACTGTTACGGTTTCATTCTCCTGACGTTCATTTATCTGCGGCCATCTTCCTTAATGAGTTTCTGTGGAGCGACTAGCACAGAAACATTTTGCTGTTGTTGTTCATTTATCTTCTTATGAACAATACACATGAAAGGAGTTGTTTTTGTTTCCAGTTGTATTTTGTCGTCACTACAGACAACAGCCTACTTAGAGGAGAGAATAATAGGTCATTTAAGCAATAAGGCCCGTGGGGGTGTGGTATATGGCCAATATACCACGGCTAAAGGCTGTTCTTAGGCACGACTCAACGAGGAGTAGTATATTGGCCATATACCACAAACCTACCAACATAATTAGAGCAGTAAAAATAAATAAATAAATACCCAGTTTTTGTCATAAACTGGGCTCGAAACACCCAGTTTATAAACAAGAATAACTAGATCATGGGACATTGACTTGGATGGGGAACCCCATCCTAGTAATTATATTTCTATGGGTATAATATTGAATATCTCCATTTAATCAAGCCACTAATACAATACAAGCCTTGACACTCTTGGCAAAGACTGCCATCCTGTAAACTGGTTGGGTTTGGGGTTGCACACTTCTTCAATAAAAAGCTGCTATTTGTCACAGTCTGTGACTGCTATCCGACAAAAAGAGTATGTTTTGAAGGGCACATGTTTGGTACTTGGAGACTGGAGAGTGTGACTTCGTTAGCCTGGTCACGCACCGCCAGCCCTCTGTACGCCTCCGATTTCTCATCCCCACTCACCCTGAAAATGTCTTCCCTCGCCGGTTTGTTTTACAGCTGTTGTTCCAATCGCCATGGATACTCACACACCGAGCCACCATCATTTATATGGTAACAAGTGTTTTGCCATATCCTTGAGTCTTAGGGGAGTGTGCTACTGCTAATTTCTCAGGACAGTGGAAGATCTGCTTTTTAATATAGAGGATCGTTTTACCTGCCAATGACTACATCATACCACCCATGACGGGACACAGACCTACTCTCTCTTTCCCTCTCTCTCTCTGATCTGGGTAAACAGATGGTGTCATTTCTGGTGCTGCTGCGCAGGTGGGATGTTATAATTCATCTATAAGTGTCATAGAGCTGATGTACGATCAGTTTTGCCTTTAGATCATGATGAGTGACATTACATGGACATGGGGGACCTGTTCCTAGACCAGCAATCCTGCATTGACACTGAATACAGGATCTGCTATCCTCTGCAGTGCGGCTGATGTCAGTGTAGCCCGAGGTGCGTCTCAACCAGACTTTAGATTGAGGGATGACCACTTAACGTTAGCATGCTGGAGTTTCAACGGACCAGGAGTAAATAAAGACTCTGTTTCCAATATCCATATTAGCAGGGCCAATACGTTGCTTCATTGGAAATAGCATGCCTGTGTGGACATTGGAACTGAGCCTTCGGGCAGCCAGCACATCTTGATGTTCCAAAGGCATTCAATAAGGGTCAGATATCAGACCATTCTGAGAGAAGTCAATCCAAGTGAAAGTGGATGTTCATGATGCTGAATTTCCACATAATACAATAATATAATCGTAATATAATCGTACACGGTCAGAAAAAAATTCTGCATCCTTCCCCTTGAGCGACGTACGTAGGTTTAAAGAAATCTAAATAATTCCACTTTAAATGAGTATCTCTCCAGAAACATGATAAACGCAGACGTTTCAGAGGCTCCAGGAATGACGGATAAAGGAGGGAAAGAGAGAAGGAAGGATGAAATGTATCTAGTAGAAGACAGATGTTCCGAACATCAAGACACAGGCCAAGTCATACATGCAGAATCATTTCCTGGGCATATGTTTCTCCATTCATTGTGCTATTTCTAATCTAAGATCAATATCATCTTGAAGGTCATAACAGAGTGTGTGTGTGTGTGTGTGTGTGTGTGTGTGTGTGTGTGTGTGTGTGTGTGTGTGTGTGTGTGTGTGTGTGTGTGTGTGTGTGTGTGTGTGTGTGTGTGTGTGTGTGTGTGTGTGTGTGTGTGTGTGTGTGTGTGTGTGAGTGAGAGAAAGAGAGAGAGAGAGAGAGAGAGAGAGAGAGAGAGAGAGAGAGAGAGAGAGAGAGAGAGAGGATGTCTTCCTCAAGGGATATCACTGTACTGCATGGTTTAATCTGACTTTTCTTGAGCTGATGCCCAGAGAAAGCTCTCTGAAAAAGAATGATGAATTAACTCCACCAAAATAGGAGGGAGAGAATCTTTTAATCAACTCCTCAGCAAAATCTTTCCAGAGCTTGAGCCATTCATTCCAGCCAGCGACAAATCATTCCCTGGATGTATTGCAAATTCACCCTATTCCCCATACAGTGCACCACTTTCGACAACAGCCTTATGGGCCAAGTCACAAGTAGTGCACTTTATAGGGAGTAGGGTACCATTTGAAATGCAGCCTGCGGAACAGAGATGGTGCCATTGGTTCCAGTTAATCACAGAGAAGTGAGGCAGGACGTCACCTTGAGCGCCTGTGAGGAAAGAAAAACAGTAGACCACCGATGAGTGATGGAACACACACACACACACACGCACACGCACACACACACACACACACACACACACACACACACACACACACACACACACACACACACACACACACACACACACACACACACACACACTGGTGCTGAAGAAGAGAAAGGAAAGACCAAGGTAAAGCTATCCTGTGGCAGACACCCTGGCTGTGTGTGATGTGGCCATTGAAGTGGGAGGGAGGGGAAGAGAGAGGTGGGCCGGAGAGGAGGGGGGAAGGAGCAGCCCTTTTCAACAGGCAAAGAGAGGAAGGATGTCTCCTGTCTTGATGAAACTTTGGCGTCCCTTTGTTGTTTGTGAAAACAAAACACACAAAAAGGGGAAAAGGACAGAGGGAGGGAAGAAGGGAAAAAAAGAGGGGAGGGAAAGAGAGGGAGAGAGAAATAAATAAAGGATGTTTGAGCCAGTCACAGACAACAATGCATCTGCTCTCTGGCAGAGACATGATGTCACCATGAGGTCCCTGGCGTGAGGGGGCAGCCGGTGGGGTGAGGGGTGTAGGTAACTGGGTGGGGCTCTCCCTGTCCCTCCCTACCTCTCTAGTGTCTCTCTGTGAGGGAGGAGAGTGGTGGCCGGTGGGGTGAGGGGGGTAGGTAACTGGGTGGGGCTCTCCCTGTCCCTCCCTGCCTCTCTAGTGTCTCTCTGTGAGGGAGGAGAGGGGTGGCCGGTGGGGTGAGGGGGGTAGGTAACTGGGTGGGGCTCTCCCTGTCCCTCCCTACCTCTCTAGTGTCTCTCTGTGAGGGAGGAGAGGGGTGGCCGGTGGTGTAAGGGGGGTAGGTAACTGGGTGGGGCTCTCCCTGTCCCTCCCTACCTCTCTAGTGTCTCTCTGTGGGGGAGGAGAGGGGTGGCCGGTGGGGTGAGGGGGGTAGGTAACTGGGTGGGGCTCTCCCTGTCCCTCCCTACCTCTCTAGTGTCTCTCTGTGAGGGAGGAGAGGGGTGGCCGGTGGGGTGAGGGGGGTAGGTAACTGGGTGGGGCTCTCCCTGTCCCTCCCTACCTCTCTAGTGTCTCTCTGTGAGGGAGGAGAGGGGTGGCCGGTGGGGTGAGGGGGGTAGGTAACTGGGTGGGGCTCTCCCAGTCCCTCCCTACCTCTTTAGTGTCTCTCTGTGAGGGAGGAGAGGGGTGGCCGGTGGGGTGAGGGGGGTAGGTAACTGGGTGGGGCTCTCCCAGTCCCTCCCTACCTCTTTAGTGTCTCTCTGTGAGGGAGGAGAGGGGTGGCTGGTGAGGTGAGGGGTAACTGGGTGGGGCTCTCTCAGTCTCTTCCTACCTCTTTAGTGTCTCTGAGAGTGTTGTGAATGAACGACAGGAGGATAATAACACCAGGGCTCACAGCTCCACTTCCACACGGCCGTCATTTGAAACAGTGAGATTTCCAGGTAGCCCATTCATCCCACTTAGTTCCCACTGAGTACGGTGGGGGTGGGGTGGTAGTCTGTGTGAGTCTGTGGTGTTATGTAAGGGGTAGTGGGTTGGGGAATAGCCTGGTAAAGGAAACAGGAGAGGAGGGCATATGGTAGGTAAAAGCAGGAGAAGAACGGTTATAAACAGCTCATTCTTAGAAAGTGCACACAGCAACTATAGTAAATAAGTACAGTAAATAACTACAAGGCAGAAATATAACAGAAGGCAGCAATACTGAGGCCAGGATTAAACTGCATACTACACAAAGTAGGACGTTTTACTGCACTGTTCATCTGTTTACTCTACCACCACCGACTGACAGAGGAACAGGTGCTAAAAGATGAAAAGAGATACCAACGGGGTATGTACACCCTTCAACCAGGTAGTATAGAAAGTATGTACACCCTTCATCCAGGTAGTATAGAAAGTATGTACACCCTTCAACCAGGTAGTATAGAAAGTATGTACACCCTTCAACCAGGTACTATAGAAAGTATGTACACCCTTCAACCAGGTACCATAGAAAGTATGTACACCCTTCAACCAGGTAGTATAGAAAGTATGTACACCCTTCAACCAGGTAGTATAGAAAGTATGTACACCCTTCAACCAGGTAGTATAGAAAGTATGTACACCCTTCATCCAGGTAGTATAGAAAGTATGTACACCCTTCAACCAGGTAGTATAGAAAGTATGTACACCCTTCAACCAGGTAGCATAGAAAGTATGTACACCCTTCAACCAGGTAGTATAGAAAGTATGTACACCCTTCAACCAGGTAGTATAGATAGTATGTACACCCTTCAACCAGGTAGCATAGAAAGTATGTACACCCTTCATCCAGGTAGTATAGAAAGTATGTACACCTTTCAACCAGGTAGTATAGAAAGTATGTACACCCTTCATCCAGGTAGTATAGAAAGTATGTACACCCTTCAACCAGGTAGTATAGAAAGTATGTACACCCTTCAACCAGGTAGTATAGAAAGTATGTACACCCTTCAACCAGGTAGTATAGAAAGTATGTACACCCTTCAACCAGGTAGTATAGATAGTATGTACACCCTTCAACCAGGTAGTATATAAAGTATGTACACCCTTCAACCAGGTAGTATATAAAGTATGTACACCCTTCAACCAGGTAGTATAGAAAGTATGTACACCTCTCAACCAGGTAGTATATAAAGTATGTACACCCTTCAACCAGGTAGTATATAAAGTATGTACACCCTTCAACCAGGTAGTATAGAAAGTATGTACACCCTTCAACCAGGTAGTATAGAAAGTATGTACACCCTTCAACCAGGTAGTATAGAAAGTATGTACACCCTTCAACCAGGTAGTATAGAAAGTATGTACACCCTTCAACCAGGTAGTATAGAAAGTATGTACACCCTTCAACCAGGTACTATAGAAAGTATGTACACCCTTCAACCAGGTAGTATAGAAAGTATGTACACCCTTCAACCAGGTAGTATAGAAAGTATGTACACCCTTCAACCAGGTAGTATAGAAAGTATGTACACCCTTCAACCAGGTAGTATAGAAAGTATGTACACCCTTCAACCAGGTAGTATATAAAGTATGTACACCCTTCAACCAGGTAGCATAGAAAGTATGTACACCCTTCAACCAGGTACTATAGAAAGTATGTACACCCTTCAACCAGGTACTATAGAAAGTATGTACACCCTTCAACCAGGTAGTATAGAAAGTATGTACACCCTTCAATCAGGTAGTATAGAAAGTATGTACACCCTTCAATCAGGTAGTATAGAAAGTATGTACACCCTTCAACCAGGTAGTATATAAAGTATGTACACCCTTCACCCTTCAACCAGGTAGTATCCACTATTTAGATATCTACAGTATCAACAGACATAACATAGTGTAGTTCTGGCTAAAACTACAAGATACACTACATGACCAAAAGTATGTGGACACCTGCTTGTTGAACATCTCATTCCAAAATCATGAGCATTAATATGGAGTTGGTCCCCCATTTGCTGCTATAACAGCCTCCACTCTTCTGGGAAGGCTTTCCACTAGATGTTGAGAGAGCAATAGTGAGGTCGGGTACTGATGTTGGGCGATTAGGCATGGCTCCCAGTCTGCGTTCCAATTCATCCCAAAGGTGTTCGATGGGGTTGAGGTCTGGGCTCCATGCAGGCCATTCAACTTCTTCCACACCAATCTCGATAAACCATTTCTGTATGTCCCTCACTTTGTGCGAGGGGGCATTGTCATTCTGAAACAGGAAAGGGCCTTCCCAAAACTGTTGCCACAAAGTTGGAATGTCATTGCATGCTGTAGTGTTAACATTTCCCTTCACTGGAACTAAGGGTCCCGCACCATGAAAAACAGCCCCAGACCATTATTCCCCCTCCACCAAACTTTACAGTTGGCACTATGCATTGGGGCAGATAGCGTTCTCCTGGCATCTGCCAAACCCAGATTTGTCCGTCGGACTGCCAGATTGTGACGCATGATTCATCACTCCAGAGAACGCGTTTCCACTGCTCCAGAGTCCAATGGCGATGAGCTTTAGACCATTCCAGTCTCTGATTGTTGACCGGGGCAGGTCTAGCAGGGCAGAAATTTGACAAACTGACTTGTTGGAAAGGTGGCATTCTGTGACGGTACCACGTTGAAAGTCACTGAGCTCTTCAGTAAGGCCATTCTACTGCCAATGTTTGTCTTTGGAGATTGCATGGCTGGGTGCTCGATTTTATACACCTGTCAGCAACGGGTGTGGCTGAAATAGTCGAATCCACTGATTCGAAGGGGTGTCCACATACTTTTGTACATCTAGTGTATCACCGCACGCCATGCAATTAAGTTGCAGTCTCTAAAGTGAGGAGTTTATAAACCCGTTTCCAATGGTAAGAGAGGTCACAAATGGACTTGTAATCAAATTCAGCTGCGTTTCTAGTCAGCATTGCTAAAATCCTGACTTTTCCATCCCCTTTTCAATACACACTGGATTCATTCAACAGGGCTACAGTCGGCACTTTTGCTAAAGTTCACTAAGAATTTGTACAGTTTATTTGTGATACAGCACACATTGTCCAGTACATGTAATTACAAGCTCAACACACGTGTCCTGACTCACAGCATGTGGTATTGGCTGCATCTGGGTGGTCATTACATCCAGAGAGCGAATTAAAGAAACATTTGGACTTTATTTTTTTACATTTGGAAGGGTGTCAGATAAACTATAAATACACCATTCACTGTAATACATGATCAGGCACAAACCAAGAAGGAGGACTTCGTGATTGTGAATTCTCTCTAGTGTACGGGCGGCCGTGCACTTCTCCTGAACTGTCTCCCACCGGAAAGTGAAGGAGGAGGAGGAGAGAAGAGAGAGAGAACCTGTTACCCTCAAAACCACCCATCTAGTCTTAAGCAACCTCTAGTGGCACACAGAGCACTATCTGCCAGATGACCCAAGGTCTCTCCGCACTACTGGAGTACTGGACAAGCTCTCTAGGAGTACTAACAGACTCCGCAATACTCAGCCCAGAACACTCCACTACTTACAGCATTCCTCCCACTGTCCCATTTTCTCCAGCACCAGAATGCTGCGAGTGCCCCAACTAATAATTTGCTGGGTGCTTACATTTGTCCTAATGAGACATCCTCAGAGAGTGGGGTCACAGACAGGGTCAGCCATTTTCACCAACGACCCTGGAGCAATTTAGGGTCAAGTGCGTTGCTCATTGACCGTTTGATCAATCTGTCGGCTCTGAGATTCGAACTAGTGACCTTTCGGCTACTGGCCCAACACTCAAACCGCTAGGCTACCTGCCGCCCTCGTCATGACAATTATACTAGACTACCCTAATAGGAAAAATGGTCATGTCCACATTGTCCGCTCAATTAGGCATACACTGACTGAAGTGGCTGTTTGGCCGGCGCTGGGCCGGCATGTAAACAATAAACCCAAAAGAATGAGGATTGCATGACTTGTAGCCGAGGCTGGGCCATGTGTTTCTGCCTCTGTGTTGATTGCTTACAGAGACAGCTGGCTCAGAGAGACTGTGCTGCTCAGAGTTAAATCAAAGTAGTGGTGGTGCTGCTGCCTGTGCTTTATGATATATCCCACCTCCCTCTAATGTTTCTCTGTGGTCTGCTCTAGATGTCCTCTATTCCTAGATCTCTCTCTCTTCTCTTTTTCTCTCTATTCTCTTAGATCTCATCTTTCTTCTCTCAATCTCTCTACACTGTAAACATAGGGTTCTATCTCTTCTATACATAGGTGTCCTCTATCACTATATAGAGAAGAGAGAGATAGAGCGAACAGAGTGACAGAGAGGAGGCATATGGATAGAGGACAGAGAGATAGAGAGAACAGGGGAGACATATGGATAGAGGACAGAGAGAACAGAGCGACAGAGAGGAGGCATATGGATAGAGGACAGAGAGATAGAGAGAACAGGGTAGACATGGATAGAGGACAGAGATATAGAGAGAAGAGAGCGACAGAGAGGAGACATGGATAGAGGACAGAAACATATAGAGAACAGAGTGACAGAGACAGAAAGGAGACTTATGGATAGAGGACAGAGACATAGAGAACAGAGTGACAGAGAGACAGAAAAGAGACTTATGGATAGAGGACAGAGAGAACAGAGCGACAGAGAAGAGACATGGATAGAGGACAGAGAGAACAGAGTGACAGAGAATAGACATGGATAGAGGACAGAGAGATATAGAGAACAGAGCGACAGAGAGGAGACATGGATAGAGGACAGAGAGATAGAGAAAACAGAGCAACAGAGAGGAGACATATGGATAGAGGACAGAGAGATATAGAGAACAGAGCGACAGAGAAGAGACATGGATAGAGGACAGAGAGATAGAGAAAACAGAGAGACAGAGAGGAGACATATGGATAGAGGACAGAGAGATAGAGAGAACAGAGTGACAGAGAGACCTATGGATGATTCATCCCAGGAAATCTCCTTTTTTTCCCACTACCGAGGAGGAAATTGTACCCTTTGCCACCCACAAGCCCTCAATGGTTCCCTATCAAGTTAAACTGCCAAAGTGAGACATCCTGACAAAGCCTTCGTTTGCAGATGAGGGATGACAGTGGATGGGGGAATGACGGGGTGGGGTGGTGGTTGAGACCCCCCTCCTGGGAGTAGGAGGGGCAGTGTCACCGTTTGGAGCTGTTGAAAGTAGCACAATAACACAGCGTATCAGGTTTGCCTGTTTGACAAATGGAGCTCCCACAGTCCCGTTGACTGAGGATGTGGGCAAGTGCTAGCTCTCTTATCTAAGTGAGCACAGAACGGCAATGGATGTTGTTGATGATTTAAAAAATGCCATATCATATCCCTACATACTGTATGCTGACTCATCTGAGATTAGGATGATATTGGAAACAACACAGTATTATATACAGTACTCTAACCACATACAAGTTAGGGAGGGTTTGAATATGGTGCCTAGTGCTCCATGTAATGCACTATGTCCTCATTTCCCTACATGTGTTTCAGTGTTGGACACAGTGGCAAAACGTTTTGAGTCCTGTTGAAAGGTCCCTAATGAAACACATTTGGGAAGATGCTGCTCTGTGTGAGAATGTGAGAACAAGATGGACGCCAAAACACCCACCGCACAAACCGCTTGTTTGAGCCCGAACGTCCAAAATCGTCACTCCTCTCGACTTCTAAGGGTGCGTGACACAAACACGGGCAGTTGTTTGTTTACTGGCAGACACATTTCGGTCCCCGAAACATGTTGAAGATGTAAACAAAATGGAAACCCGGGTTTAGGAGAATTGGAACCACCACCCGCAAACGAGTTGAAGGGGAGCAATACAGCGTGGTTTTGTCTCTTTGTATCAACGTCATGAGCCAAGACGAAATACAGATGAACTTAATGTTGGGATATTATGGAGAAACAACACTACTTGGCTTCGTACACAGTATGAGACGAGGCCTGTTTCACACCTCACCACCAGCTCCTGTGAGTCAGACAGGGGTCAGTCTGTGGGGCCAGTCAAATGAAGTCTGCTAGTAGGTGATATCCTGGTCCCGCATCAGTTTGTAATGTCTCGCCAACTCCTATGGTCAAACATGTTTGGCATGACACAACAGTTCACAGCACAAACAGGTCTGGGACCAAGCTAGGTGACACATGCATCATCCACATCTACATATTTAGCTGAAGTATTTCTATAGATCCGGACATATAGACGTGATATCAGAGCCAGCACGGTGACTTACGGTAGCATGGAACAGTTGCTGCTCCCCTTACAAAAAAAGATTGCAATTGAAACTGCCGTAAAGGTTTAGTAACTGCAGGCGACTGTGGTATTTGGGATGCAGTAATTGCAGGATAACTGCAGTGTACTAGTTATACTGCACTCTACCTGCATTTACACAGTAAAAAAAACTGTTATTTTGGACACCGTTTTTGCCTCATACTGCAGTTATAATGCACTCTAACTACAGTTATACTGCTGTGTACTGCCATTATACTGCACTCTAACTACAGTTATACTGCAGCATACTGCAGTTATAATGCACTCTAACTACAGTTATACTGCAGTGTACTGCCGTTATACTGCACTCTAACTACAGTTATACTGCAGCATACTGCAGTTATAATGCACTCTAACTACAGTTATACTGCAGTGTACTGTCATTATACTGCACTCTAACTACAGTTATACTGCAGCATACTGCCGTTATACTGCACTCTAACTACAGTTATACTGCAGCATACTGCAGTTATAATGCACTCTATCTACAGATATACTGCAGTGTACTGCCGTTATACTGCACTCTAACTACAGTTATACTGCAGCATACTGCAGTTATACTGCACTCTAACTACAGTTATACTGCAGTGTACTGCCGTTATACTGCACTCTAACTACAGTTATACTGCAGTGTACTGCCGTTATAATGCACTCTAACTACAGATATACTGCAGTGTACTGCCGTTATACTGCACTCTAACTACAGTTATACTGCAGCATACTGCAGTTATACTGCACTCTAACTACAGTTATACTGCAGTGTACTGCCATTATACTGCACTCTAACTACAGTTATACTGCAGCATACTGCCGTTATACTGCACTCTAACTACAGTTATACTGCAGCATACTGCAGTTATAATGCACTCTATCTACAGATATACTGCAGTGTACTGCCGTTATACTGCACTCTAACTACAGTTATACTGCAGCATACTGCAGTTATACTGCACTCTAACTACAGTTATACTGCAGTGTACTGCCGTTATACTGCACTCTAACTACAGTTATACTGCAGTGTACTGCCGTTATAATGCACTCTAACTACAGATATACTGCAGTGTACTGCCGTTATACTGCACTCTAACTACAGTTATACTGCAGCATACTGCAGTTATACTGCACTCTAACTACAGTTATACTGCAGTGTACTGCCGTTATACTGCACTCTAACTGCAATATTTTTTCATAAGGGTGAGCACAACCAAATGCTGTCTACTCGGATAAAATGTTCACCCACGCACGCACGCGCACACACACACCAACACACACCCACCCACATACAGCCACGCCATTAAAAGGACTCCATAACCTGTTCTGACATACCTTGGCATGAAGGAGGTATAGCAGTGTGAAACCCCTAACAGTTTTGAACTAGGAGTCCGCTGTCCTCAATTTACTCTCACCAATAAACCCACACACAAATCTTCGATCCAAGCCAGTAAATCAGGGGCAGACACTGATCAAAGCACGGTCATGAATCTTTGATGGCATATCCTGCATTCCTGCCTAAACGCATTCACATGCTGGGCTTCCAACGTGTGCCGCTTATTTGTCGACCCCTCACCCCTGCTCCCAGCTAACAATTCTAGGGAGAGCGAACATTGTTGTAATGTTACCAGTAATGTTTGAGTGTTCAGTTTTCAGTTAGTTCACGGAACATTCCATCTACGTCAGAAAAAAACCTTCTGAGAAATCTTGAGCATGCTTTGGCACATACCCAAAGGGTGATTACCACGTTCTCAGAATATACAACATCAGAGTTGTAGACACGTTTCATAGGACGTTACAAGAGCATGTATGTGTCCAGTTGTGGGGATACCTTCACATACTGTTTGACTTTAGGGATGGGGTCAATTCCAATTCGGATAGACAAGCATTCCACTTCACATAAATCAAAGGTTTGAGACGACTCCTTCACCACAAGACTTAATGACGTTGGCTCACAAAAAGTGTTTAACTATTTTGTATGGGAGCGGACATATGACACATGACAGGCAGCACAACAACATCGTAGTAATTCTCTTGCTCACGCACACATTCTTTTGGCTGCACTCTCTGCTCTCTTTTTCTGAAAAGCAAATCACTGTGTCTATTAGAAATGGCTAATCAGTTAAGATTCAATCTAATTCCCGACTGCACAGCGCTTGGCACCCGGCAAAGGGCCGACTAAGGCGGACCAAAAAACAGATGGGCCATGTTCAAAGGAGTGAGAATCGTGAAAGGAAGAGAGAGGTGGAAAGAGAGAGAGAGAGACTGAGAGAGAGACTGAGAGAGAGACTGAGAGAGAGACTGAGAGAGAGCGAAAGAGAGAGCGAAAGAGAGAGCGAAAGAGAGACAGAGAAATGAAAACCCAACAGGTGTAAATGGAATTAGAATGGAGAGATTCTGACATGGACAATATAAATGGGCAAGAAACTCGATCATCTGTATTTATACAGGTGTCCCGAGAAATCCATCTCTTCTTCCTGGTCCTGGTCTATAAAGGAGCTGAAATGTGATAACAAGAGTCCCATCAATCTTACTGACAATGGTGAGGTGTTAACACAGCTACTGGATGTCTGGATGAACCAGCTAAAACCCTTTACAGGATGAGAAAGGTTAACACCATCTGTTAGCTTAGCAGGATGCTGCTGAGACCGAGGGAGAGCGCAAAGGGTAGGAATAAGATGCTACCTGGGAACATAAAGCGTTCTTTGGTTGACCCTACCCATCCCACAAATCATATTTTTTCTAAGAATAGAGTTTACAGGCCAAAGGCCTAAGGGTTGAAGACCTGGCTCTGTTTAAACTGTGAATGTGGGGTGTCTGAAGTGGGGGTGGTTGATTTACACCTGTCTGTGAGTGGCACGGTAAGCTATCTGGCCCTAAAACAACTGTTAGGTCTACTGAAACAGTGATGAAACCAACAACTTTGGGGAACATGTCTCTGAAGACCGGGGTTTGATTCTCCAGTCTGTCATCACACTGCTAATAGGTCTGCTAGTACAATACAGCAGACAGATGGCCCGATCCTCAAGCACTATATTGATGGGCCAACCAAAGGAGAGGCCTTTGTAACAGAGGTGATTCTGTGAACCACACTCTTATGATAAGTACCCTTGCCCGAGACCTGAAGACCCAGAGCTAATGTCCAGGCTTCGGCTCAGAGGGCTAACAGTCTTGTGACATGCAGGAGATCTCTTTGTAACGGGCCTAGATAGGCCTGCTGGCATGCACTAGTCGGTCACACCTTGACCTGTGCAGTATGGTGGAAATTTGGTTCTCATGGAGGCAGAAAAACAAAGATGGCCGCCAGGATAAACAGAAAGGAAAAAGAGAGAGTGAGTGCTTTGGCGCCACAGCAATAAACCTCCATCATCCATCATGCATCCTCACTCCATTATTTCAACCAGTCAAACGATAACAGCGTTTATTTTCTCGGCTCCTGCAGTTTATCGCTACTCAGCGCGCCCTTCCCAATCCATACATCAGATGATTTCCACTGGGCTGATGAAGAAATAAAATGTAACAAATCTCTCAGAGATCAAAGTAGGGGTCCATGTAACAACCTGGGTAGGATCTGTTCTGCCAAGGCATGAGTGTTTCGCTGTTGCTCTCATCCGTCTATAACGAAGCTCCAGTGCTTTCCAGCAGGACCATCCGTCTTCCAGGTAAAACCCAGTAAAATACACTTAGGACATGATTGCAGACCGGGGGAGCCTTCTTCTGCGTTCTCTACACGATAAATAACGCTGCATAACAACCCGCGTTTAGGCTAGAAACGTTTGATTTGAAAGATACGCCGGACGGCCAGACGTGTCTACGTCACGTTTACAACGAGTCTGTCTGGACTTTGTGTCGACACAGCGCCTTGTATTCATATTCGTGTTTTTAGTGCTTGTCCTTTAAAATTCTAATAGGCACTGGCACATCTGAGCGATCTTGTTGCACTTGAATAACATGAAAGAAAAGAGCTTGTCCTTTAAAATGTCTTCTAATAGATAAAGTCGGTCACATTTCATCAGCGGTTGTAGACATTTGGTTGGCTGGAAACAGGAATTTCTATACCGTAGAATGGGTATGTGGGCAGGTAGCCTAAATCAGGAAACCTTGGCTTTTATAGACAGTTAGGAAATATATAGACCATATGGACCCAATGAGGATACTAGTCTATGTAGGGAGGATACAGGGCCATACTCTAAAATAACTACGACGAGAGATAAGGAACTCAAACACAGAGGAAGGCCTCAGCATCATTTTACATGAGATCCCGATTCTCCTCACAAAAGCACTGAACTATACAACATTTATATCTAGTCTCCCTTTGCCATACTTCCAATTCTTCTCTGAAGCCGATGTTACAGTAGATCAGACTGGCCGACAGTTACTACACACAGGATTAATGGGTGATCCTTCACATCACAGAGCCCAAGGCCTGTGATGTCTGTGCTTGAGCATGGTCTTCTAGATGAGTTATTATGTAGCTATTACATACTTGTTGCATGGCTCTGGGTATTTCCATTAGGCACTAATACAACTGTTTAATCATCGTTGGGGCAAAGTGACTGAGAAGTTGAGAATAGACAGAGAGCAGTGGTTGGACCAGGCAGGGGTCCAGCCAGGAATTGAAAGTTGGCAGTGAGGCTCGGCAGCCAGTCTGTTTGGATCACCGCTGAAGCAAGAACGGCTCTTTTCTTGGACTCAGGGGCAAGCGTCATTTTAGGCTGATTGAAATGATTTGACAATTTGCAAGAGAAAAAATGGATTATGTAAAAAGTATGCTGCAACAACAAGAGGTAATGGAAAATGTGAGCTTTAGGATGATAAAGCCTTCAGTCTCAGCCAATCGTAATGACTGCCATGCCCAATGAACAGGCTGCCACTTAGCTGGTGTTGAGCGAAAGATTTAGCAATTTAGCAACGGAAAATAATAACTTTCGACATGAATAGAATTAATTGTCTCCACTTTTGCTATAACAATGAGTCTATCGGGCTTTTCTAAAAAGACTTTATGGCCAAATTACTTTTTTCCCCACCTGGAAAATGACTTGATTTTCTATGAACAAAAAACAAAGACCTTAGAGAGAAGACACTGTGAAAAGGGGCTTGGTGTTTGTGAGTGTCCGACCACATATTCCTTGTGGTTACTGCTGACAAGTTATGACTGGAAGACTCCAAATGAACAAGTGGAGAGAGTCACCGAGAGACACTGACACATCTTTGTTTCAGCTAACAATTCGCTTTTCTATGCAGGCGAGCACAGAAGTGACTGTGTCAGCGGTCTGTACAGTGATGTAAGGTGTATGAACCCTGACACCAACCCCCCTGGTCAGACGAACACATAAAGAGTACTGTAATTCTTGAAATGCACCGAAAACATTTTTATCACATGACTTACCGGTACTCTTTAGAAGAAGCCTGTCATACATCCATTACTCTT
Organism: Oncorhynchus clarkii lewisi; assembly: GCF_045791955.1. NCBI lineage: Eukaryota > Metazoa > Chordata > Actinopteri > Salmoniformes > Salmonidae > Oncorhynchus > Oncorhynchus clarkii. Next base: position 70,183,395 of record NC_092156.1, on the reverse strand, counting down.
ACCAACACATCCATTACTCTTACCAACACATCCATTACTCTTACCAACACAGACATTACTCTTACCAACACATCCATTACTCTTACCAACACATCCATTACTCTTACCAATACATCCATTACTCTTACCAACACATCCATTACTCTTACCAACACATCCATTACTCTTACCAACACAGACATTACTCTTACCAACACATCCATTACTCTTACCAACACAGACATTACTCTTACCAACACATCCATTACTCTTACCAACACATCCATTACTCTTACCAACACAGACATTACTCTTACCAACACATCCATTACTCTTACCAACACATCCATTACTCTTACCAACACAGACATTACTCTTACCAACACATCCATTACTCTTACCAACACATCCATTACTCTTACCAACACATCCATTACTCTTACCAACACATCCATTACTCTTACCAACACAGACATTACTCTTACCAACACATCCATTACTCTTACCAACACATCCATTACTCTTACCAACACATCCATTACTCTTACCAACACATCCATTACTCTTACCAACACATCCATTACTCTTACCAACACATCCATTACTCTTACCAACACATCCATTACTCTTACCAACACATCCATTACTCTTACCAACACAGACATTACTCTTACCAACACATCCATTACTCTTACCAACACATCCATTACTCTTACCAACACATCCATTACTCTTACCAACACATCCATTACTCTTACCAACACATCCATTACTCTTACCAACACATCCATTACTCTTATCAACACATCCATTACTCTTACCAACACATCCATTACTCTTACCAACACATCCATTACTCTTACCAACACAGACATTACTCTTACCAACACATCCATTACTCTTACCAACACAGACATTACTCTTACCAACACATCCATTACTCTTACCAACACATCCATTACTCTTACCAACACAGACATTACTCTTACCAACACATCCATTACTCTTACCAACACATCCATTACTCTTACCAACACATCCATTACTCTTACCAACACATCCATTACTCTTACCAACACATCCATTACTCTTACCAACACAGACATTACTCTTACCAACACATCCATTACTCTTACCAACACAGACATTACTCTTACCAACACATCCATTACTCTTACCAACACATCCATTACTCTTACCAACACAGACATTACTCTTACCAACACATCCATTACTCTTACCAACACATCCATTACTCTTACCAACACAGACATTACTCTTACCAACACATCTATTACTCTTACCAACACATCCATTACTCTTACCAACACATCCATTACTCTTACCAACACATCCACTACTCTTACCAACACAGACATTACTCTTACCAACACATCCATTACTCTTACCAACACATCCATTACTCTTACCAACACATCCATTACTCTTACCAACACATCCATTACTCTTACCAACACATCCATTACTCTTACCAACACATCCATTACTCTTACCAACACATCCATTACTCTTACCAACACATCCATTACTCTTACCAACACATCCATTACTCTTACCAACACATCCATTACTCTTACCAACACATCCATTACTCTTACCAACACATCCATTACTCTTACCAACACATCCATTACTCTTACCAACACAGACATTACTCTTACCAACACATCCATTACTCTTACCAACACATCCATTACTCTTACCAACACAGACATTACTCTTACCAACACATCCATTACTCTTACCAACACATCCATTACTCTTACAAACACATCCATTACTCTTACCAACACATCCATTACTCTTACCAACACAGACATTACTCTTACCAACACATCCATTACTCTTACCAACACATCCATTACTCTTACCAACACATCCATTACTCTTACCAACACATCCATTACTCTTACCAACACATCCATTACTCTTACCAACACATCCATTACTCTTACCAACACAGACATTACTCTTACCAACACATCCATTACTCTTACCAACACATCCATTTCTCTTACCAACACATCCATTACTCTTACCAACACATCCATTACTCTTACCAACACATCCATTACTCTTACCAACACATCCATTACTCTTACCAACACATCCAATACTCTTATCAACACATCCATTACTCTTACCAACACATCCATTACTCTTACCAACACATCCATTACTCTTACCAACACAGACATTACTCTTACCAACACATCCATTACTCTTACCAACACAGACATTACTCTTACCAACACATCCATTACTCTTACCAACACATCCATTACTCTTACCAACACAGACATTACTCTTACCAACACATCCATTACTCTTACCAACACATCCATTACTCTTACCAACACATCCATTACTCTTACCAACACATCCATTACTCTTACCAACACATCCATTACTCTTACCAACACATCCATTACTCTTATCAACACATCCATTACTCTTACCAACACATCCATTACTCTTACCAACACATCCATTACTCTTACCAACACAGACATTACTCTTACCAACACATCCATTACTCTTACCAACACATCCATTACTCTTACCAACACATCCATTACTCTTATCAACACATCCATTACTCTTACCAACACATCCATTACTCTTACCAACACATCCATTACTCTTACCAACACAGACATTACTCTTACCAACACATCCATTACTCTTACCAACACAGACATCCAACACAGGCCCCAAAAAAGACGACAATATCAGGATCCAAATCATTCTGTAGTTTGTCATTAGTCTGCTTCTCTCCCATTACCCTCATCAGTTGTCTGTGAAGAGACAGATTTCTTAACCAGTCCTAAGTGCTAAAGTCGTCCTGTCTAGGCCTTGGATGCCAATACGAGTGCCAAATAAAAGCCTTCTATTAATCATCAAGCGTTTCAGTCTTCTGGAACCTACTATGGCAGCACTAGAACTTTCTACGGGGACGACTCGTTTGTTCCTCTTGCTGATACATTTTGGAACCTGTGTACCCAGAGACTTGACGCTGCCTCGTTAATCTTGGTGGGCACCGTGGAGTCTGTGGGTGGCCCTACCACTAAGCAAAAGTTGGATATGAGCATTCAGTATCCGACTGCTCTTTCCAGGGAGACCTGAAGTCTTCACACTCTCATGGTGCTCCTGGTCTCATCTTCCCTGCTTCTATATGAGTATCACACTGTTCGGGTGGCCTATCTCTAAAGAAACGCTCTACTCAGTATCCAACCCTTCTTTTCCAAGGCGCCCAAAAGTCTCCGTACAATCTAATGGTCATCTTCCGTGTATCTACCTGAGTGAGTAGTATTGAGTCTGAGTAGATGACAACCACTACAAGGAACAGCCAATATTTCAGACTAGCCTACAGAACTCTCTCCCAACATAGGTAGGGTAGGGTCATTATTTTATATCAGAAACACATGTGGAATAACTAAATAACGTCTGGACAGTCAGTTAACGGAGCGAAAGCATAACTTTGTTAACCGCCGTGGGCTCGCTATTCTGTAATTATGGCAGATTGTCTCTTTGTACTGTCACGAGAAGTGAGAAAATGATTTATTGCATATCTCAGCACCTGAAACGAGGCGGCTGTAAAATATCCATAAAAGTAAAAGTGTAAATGATTGAAAATAGTACTTAGTGTGCTTTACTAATTGCCTCTTCACGGTATAACTATTCAAGTCCACTTAGAATGAAACGGTCATAGCATACCAGCGCTGGCCTGGATATTGAAAATTATATAAATCTTTTCATAAGGTGCAGTTTCCATGGAATGTGGCAACAAATGATTCTATATTTATTTTTGCAAAGAGAGGTGTTTATAGTTTCAAGGTCCATGCCATCTAGAGAAACCTTGGAGAAACCCTGCTACATCACCGAGCAGCATGCCTTCAGCGGCTAGCGGCTCATCTGATTGGCTGCTCTTAAGACGTTTAAGTTGGGAACATACTCAAACTAAAACTGGACCGTTTTATCTCAATCTCTTCATTCAAAGACCCAATCATGGACACTATTTCTGATAGTTGAGGCTGCTTTGTGTGATTTATTGTTGTCTCTACCTTCTTCCCCTTTGTGCTGTTGTCTGTGCCCAATAATGTTTATACCATGTTTTGTGTTGCTATCATGTTGTGTTGCTACCATGTTGTTGTTATGTTGTGTTGCTACCATGCTGTGTTGTTATGTGTTGCTGCCTTGCTATGTTGTTGTCTTAGGTCTCTCTTTATGTAGTATTGTGTTGTCTCTCTTGTTGTGATGTGTGTTTTGTCCTATATTTATATTGTGTTTATTTATTATTTTTAATCCTGGGCCCCCGTCCCCGCAGGATGCCTTTTGCCTTTTGGTAGGCCGACATTGTAAATAAGAATTTGTTCTTAACTGACTTGCCTAGTTAAATAAAGGTTAAATAAAATAAATAAATAAAAAATGTATCAAGTCAAATCTAATTTTATTTGTCACATACACCAAATACAAGTGTAGACCTTACCATGAAATGCTCCTAACCAACAACGCAGTTTAAGAAATAGAGTTAAGAAAATATTTACTCAATAAACTGAAGTAAAAAGTAACACAATAAAATGACATAACATTAACGAGGCTGTATACAGGGGGTACCGGTACCGAGTCAATGTGTGGGGGTTCAGGTTAGTTGAGGTCATTTGTACATGTAGGTAGGAGTAATGTGACTATGCATTGATAATAAACAGCGAGTAGCAGCAGTGTAAAAACAAGGGCTGGGGGGTCAATTTAAATAGTTTGGTTGGCCATTTCATTAATTGTTCAGCAGTCTTATAGCTTGGGGGTAGAAGCTTGGCAGTAGCAGAGAGAACAGTCTATGACAGGGGTGACTGGGGTCTTTAACAAATTTCTGGGCCTTCCACTGACACACCTAGTATATAGGTCCTGGATGGCAGGAAGCTTGGCCTCAGTGATGTACTGGGCTGTATGCACTACCCTCTGTAGTACCTTACGGTCAGATGCCGAGCAGTTGCCATACCAGGCAACGGGTCAGGATGCTCTCGATGATGCAGCTGTAGAACTTTTTGTGGATCTGGGGACCCATGCCAAATCTTTTCAGTCTCCTGAGGGGGAAAAGGCGTTGTCGTGCCCTCTTCACGACTGTCTTGGTGTGTTTGGACCATGATAGTTTGTTAGTGATGTGGACACCAAGGAACTTGAAACTCTCGACCTGCTCCACTACAGCCCCATCAATGTTAATGGGGGCCTGTTCGGCCCTCCTTTTCCTGTAGTCCACGATCATCTCCTTTGTCTTGCTCACATTGAGGGAGAGGTTGTTGTCCTGGCACTACACTGCCAGGTCTCTGACCTTGTCCCTGTAGGCTGTCTCATCGTAGTCGGTGATCAGGTGATCAGGATCACACTGTTGTGTTGTCAGCAAACTTAATGATGGTGTTGGAGTCGTGCTTGGCCACGCAGTCATGAGTGAACAGGGAGTACAGGAGAGGACTAAACACGCACCCCCGAGGGGCCCCAGTGTCGAAGGATCAGCGTGGCGGATGTGTAGTTGCCTACCCTTACCACTTGGCGGCGGCCCATCAGGAAGTCCAGGATCCAGTTACAGAGGGAGGTGTTTAGTCCCAGGGTCCTTAGCTTAGTGATGAGCATTGTTGGCACTATGGTGTTGAACGCTGAGCTGTAGTCAATGAACAGCATCCTCACATAGCTGTTCCTTTTGTCCAGGTGGGAAACGGTAGTGTGGAGTGTGATTGAGATTGACGTTGTACTGCTGATTCATCATAACCCAATTAAAATGTTCATGAACATTTGCAGATTCTCCAAATTAGCAAGACTCTCCAAAGACAGTGATAAAAGGTTAACTAAAATTACCCAACTAATTGATGATTTTCTGTGCTACTTGTCTACACCCCCAGGCCTCCATTGCCGACAGGGCCTCATTTTAAAAGTGCCCATAGTGTATAGTAATAATCCATTTTAATACCAATATCAGTACTGACATTTCCATTGGAATATGCCCGGTCATATTACACAATATGTTGATCTGCCGAATTGAAAAAGAACAGATTTCACTTTGGCATGGAAATAGTGAAAAACAAGCTCATTCAAACATTTTCAGGAACGTATTGATGGTTTTTCAAGGTTATTGAACATCTGTCAAACACATTTCCAACAAAAGGTCCCTTTCCGAAAAGTATAATTTTAGTCTGTAAAATAGTTTAATAACTGAGGAAAAAAATATATATGTATAAAAATGTATTTTCCGAGTGTGGAATGCCACAGAAAATAAGTGATACAGACTGCTGTATGGCTACTTTACAGTATACATTCAATGTAGGTTCTACACAGTGTGTATCATGTTAAAAAAGTAGAAACATCTACAATAATATAAGCCCACTGTACACTATCAATGCAAATGTTGGTCTTTGACTGCTCAATGTGGCTGTGCAATCCCAGTTTTTGATAGGAAAAAAATCTGAATGTGGACGATAAATCTCAATGATTTGGCTGCAGACAAAAACAGGACTCAATAAAGTCATATACAACCATTGAGTACAAACTTGATGGTTTTTATAGTGATCTTTGGAGGGGATTTGAGTAAAGCAATGAGGGATTGTTTGGTTTGTTCCAGCCTTCCAGGCCTTGTGAAGTGGTAAGTAAGAGTAATGATCCTACTGAAAGATTCCTTTGTTTGTTTGTTTTGGTTCATTTCAAAGACAAACCTAAGATTTGACAGTCGACAATGCCAATCATGCCACTCTCAATGAGCACATTTAGGCCACAGCTTCATGGTTGTTGCAAATGAGTGAAAAATGGAAGACCTACTTGACTTGTTGGTGTTTTGTCATATTTCTTGTCTCCAAATGAGAGAGGAAGTTAGTATTTGTGCATTCACTCCCTTGATAACGTGCCAGATGCACCATAACTCATGGTTGTTTCGCCAATTTCCCACCGACAAACACATGAACGTAGCATTACTCCTTGCATGCCAAACACACAATAACTCAGCATGGCTTTATATTCTGCATTAGACAATTGATTATGATAGATCGTCAACTATTAACTGTAGAAAGGAAACTGGAGGCAAAATACCTCTTATTTTCAGCCTCACAAACATACCATTTCATTTAGCCAAAATTGTCTTGTCTTTGGCCGCCACAGCTTGAGCCTTGTCCAATGAGAGACCCATAGGGAGGTTTCCACTGTCTCGTAAGCATGAGTGGAGAATTGTCAGTGGCCAGAAGACAGTGTCCTCTTACCTAGTCCATCTAAGTTCTTTATTGTTGGACTCTGAAGATATGAACATCTACTGAAATGACTGGAGTAAACTGTAGCAAACTGTTTCCCAAACCTCTCCTCGATTACACCCAGCCAGTTCAACTAATGAAGAGCCTGGTGATAAGATTAACTAATAATAATATAGGCCATAAGCAGGCAGTTTTTATCCAAAGCGACTTACAGTCATGCTTGCATATACTGTATTTGACATGTATGGGTGGTCCTGGGAATCAAACCCACTATTGCAAGTGCCATGCTCTACCAAATGAGCTACAGCGGACCACTAATGAAAGGCCTGGTGATTAGTTGGACATTTGAATCAGGTGTGCTTGTATTGTATCCAATAAGCCTATACACTCTTTGAAATAAGGGTTCAAAAAATGTTATTCAGCTGTCCCCATAGGAGAACCCTTTTTGGTTCCAGGTAAAACCATTTTGGGTTCCATGTAGAACCCTCTGTGGAAAGGGTTCTACATTGAACCCAAAAGAGTTCTACCTGGAACCAAAAAGGGTTCTTCAAAGGGTTCTCATATGAGGGCAGCCAAAGAACCCTTTTAGGTTCTAGATAGCACCTTTTTGTAGGCCTACTAAACAGTGTTCAGAGTGTTCTGGTACCAACTATTGATAATAGTAAAGTAACAAGTCATTTGTAATATAAAATACATTCTTTATTTATTCATCCATCACTGTAAATGCACAGAAAATATCTGCTGAAAACAGTAGGACAGTGACATTTGCCTCAATGCGGTCGTATTCGTGGCTTATTGGGTGTGTGGCTTTCAGTTACTTATTTTTGGCCACCCCATCCCATGAAAGTGAATGTCATTCCAGTTCATATGAACGTCATTCCAGTGCACTGCTTGCTATGAAGTCTATCTGATTGTATTTGCATCTTTAGGTAAAAATACCAATAATGTCCCGTTTGGAACACTGACAAGTAGAGAGCCTATAAACACCGCACAATCTGATTGGGCCCAAGCCCACCCAGGACCACCAGTGCCTACGCGGCAGGCTTGAACTAACCTTGCTGCAATGTCCCCTTTTAATCATCTCACCTCGTCCTTTTTGTTGTTACCTTAATATCTTTCTAATGTTTATTATTATCTGTACATGATATACATTGATTCTTAAATACAATTTCAATCGTTTCCACATTATATACAATATAAGAGCTTATTGACGTTAGAAAACTGGTGGAAATGGTGCCTGGAAAACAAATGGAAAACAAAATGGAGGTCCATATTATGGCATTGACTATGTACTGTAGGGAACAACTGGTTAAGTTTAACATTGAAAATCATCTAATGTGAAAAACAATGAGCAGGTCGGTACACTGTACATCCAGTAAGACGTGTGAAAAGTAAGCATTTTCCCAGACTCATGAGAAATAATACAGGTTAAAACATTCTAGAAGGTGCAGGTCACATTTCATAGGTATTGTATCGTGAATTATATTATCATTATCAATTGAATACAGATCGCAAATGTGGGGGGAAAGACCAAAAGGTTATTGGGCATATTTGCAATTGCGGTAATATTTTCAGAATTTATAAGTAGTAGTAACAGATAAAACCACGTGTTCAATATGTCCTGATTGAATTCCTGGATTCCTGGTTGTGGTCTCAGCTCCAGTCATATGGATGTCATTTGGGGACGAGAGGCACTTTGGGGTCTGGTATCAGTTCTACACCACTGACCCTCCAGTCCTGTGGTTGAACCAATCAAACTGAATCTCTTTGGATTCTAGCCTGCAATCAAACTGAATTTGTTTGGATTCTAGCCTGGATTCTATCAAAATCTAGAAAACTAAACATGTTTGGATTCCAGGCTCTTAATAGCCTTACTATGGCATACGTCTACACTTAGACTCAACTGAGACAAATCCAGGCTAGTTCTCAACCCAAATGAACACGAATGCGAGATTCCGGAGCGGTGCCTGAGACAGCATTTTCCACCTCCATCAACAAAACACCAAATGATGGAATTTCTTGTGGAAGACTCATCTCGCCAATAGAGTTCCAGACACTTGTCAAATCTATGCCGAGGTGCACTGAAGCTGTTCTGGCTCAACGACCTATTGAAACACTTTATGTTGGTGTTTCCTTTATTTTGGCAGTAACCTGTATATCTATGTTCATAATCTATACAAAACATATATGCTTTCTGTTCTTTACTAGCATGGTTGAGCCCACATGTTGGTTTGAGAGTCATTGTTACTTTAGGCGACTATTCGTTTGGAGATTCCCACAATGGTTACGCTATTGGAGTGAACGCTCCAAATATAATCAGAATAGTGAGATTACAATAGTGCTTGTATCGGTTAGCTGGGGTTCTGTCAATCCCTTAGTGTGAAAATATCATACGTGAAATATGTGCCAAAAACAAACATAACTAGTAAACCAAGGGTGCATCACAGCAGTCTTGCCTTCATAAGGATAGATAGGAAGAGGATGATGTTTCTATGCCATTGGTTAATGATGGCTGTAATAAAGATATGTCTTTTCTTTTCATGATGTGAAAATATATGCAACATTTTAAGGAACTTGTACATAAAACACATCCAACTTTGTGAAGAGCCTTCGACATAAAGAAGTTAGTTTGCATAAAGTCCTCGAGAACCCGCTGAACAACTTAACGATGAATGCAACATTCTCAGAACTTTGTGAGAATGTTCTGAGCTGGAACACAACCAAACAGGAAGGATCATACATGGAACGGTGCCAAATGCTCTCAGAAGAACCTCCTTCTTTGCTTTAGTTTGCTGGGTATCAACCAGCCCTTAGCATCTTCCATTCTCTCTCTCAATCTCTCTTTCCCAGTCTCTCATCTCATGTCATCTCCTGGTTCTCCTCCCCCGAAAGCAGGTCGGAGGAAGACAAAGAGAAAGGCCTCGGCGGACAGCCCTGCCTCACCCTTCAGATCCTCTGGCACATGTGAAGCCTGGACTTGGAGGAGGAGGTGGCGTCCTTCCAGACCTTGCAGGAGAGGCCCTTGGCACAGTCGCAGCGCTGGAATATCTCAAGGCCGTGGGAGCCCTTCTTCCTCTGCTTGGTGCACACCTCGCCCTGCCGCAGCACCGGTTTGCAGATCTTGGTCCAGAAGTGGCGAGCGCAGCAGTAGCCCACGGAGCAGTCCGACGAGCGCAGGCACGGGTCGCCCTCGTGTCCTGGTCAAGGGAGGGAGAGAAAGGAGTCTTAACATGGACTAGTATGAGGGAAGATGTAGGGTGCACATGCAAAACATAGACCTTTTCTTACTTTTCAGCATGTTTTGATATACTCTGACCCTTTACTGCATGTACTAGTATAGAATACTATATAATCTACTGTGGATTCTATTACCATTCCTTATTTAGGCCAGGGATGGGCAATTGGTGGTCTGCGGGGAAGACCCTCGGACTCAGCGGCCAACTATATATCAAGGTCGAATTAGAGCCCAGGGGGCCCCCATTGATGGGTGGAGCAACTACGGCCCCTCATGATGAATTCAGATTTTTTTGTGGCCCCCACCACCATCAAAGTTGCCCATCCCTGTTCTAGGGTAAAACAAAACATTGAATCTATGTGTGGTTTGGAGCAGAGTTTTCCAAACCCCAGCACTACACAGCTGATTCAAATAACCAACTCATCATCAAGCTTTGATGATTTGAATGAGCTGTGATGTGCTGGGGCAAAAACCAAAACGTGCACCAAGAGGTGGTGGCAGAACCAGGTTTGGGAAACCCTGGTTTAGAGCATGGACAATTCATGGCCATTCATCAATATGTAGAGAGTTATCATGCTCTTACATGTGAAATGTACACTACACTCTACAGGGAAAATCCCCCAACTACTAAACCACAGGAAAAGCCCATTATTTTTGTTTTGACTTCCATAGGAAAGAACTCAAACATACCTCTAGCTTTCTTTTCATCTCAATTCAAATTACATTACAGGGTTAGTATATTAGTGGACTGGAAATGTCCTTAGATTTATCAACTAAATGAACCTATTTCGGGTAGAACTTGATGTTCTTGGCAGGAGGTTTATTTTACAGGTTTATATAGTCTTTCAAAGGATGTAATTAGTACGACAAATATTTATGATCCATGTTATTTAGTCATGCAAGTTTTCTGTGAAACAACCCAGATTCCCCTGTGCCAGAGGGGCTTTTTCGACACAAACCAGCCGTCCTGTAACTCTGGCAAAACCTCCGTTTCTTGTAAGGGGTTTGTTTCGAAATGAAGTTCCAATCAACAACATGAAGTTCCCATTCAGTGCTCTGCCTGAATGGAATGTTTAATATGTTGTGTTGATCTCTCGACTCTCCCTCCAAAGTCACTGCAGTTGAGTTGCAGAGGCGAAGCAAGACGAGAGTCAGACGCAAATGAAAAAGTGAATAGGCCTAGCGTTTACTCAAAATGACCTCAAATACTGCACCCTTTTTATCCTGGAATTTTAGCATTGCGGCTATTCATTTCTCCAGAGGGCATTTATTGCACTGCCATTAAGGTGTCTCATTAGAGGTAGAACTTTATTGACAACAACACTGCTTATACGAAGGCCTGCTTATACGTAGGCCTATTCACTTGTTGAGTCAGGATAAAACGAATGCCAAAAGGGGACTCAATAATAACTCCAGTTATTAATACCACTACGAACCTCGCCAACTCTACATTCTGTGGTTTCACAAATGTATATGAGACAGCGTGGTGCTGTCAGCGAGAGTGTTTGTATGCCTGGTTTATGTAGGTGTCGTGGGGAACAGCAAGGGGCCACTGTGGTTTGGTTTCTCTCAGCCAGGCCCCCATGCTGAGCCGTGGTCTCTGAGGTTCGCAGCTGATATACGAGCTAGCGGGTAATTATAGAGGTCGTTTGCGGACTGGCGTGTCTTTAACTTCGTGTGACTACAGACAAGTAACAGAGAACAGGGACAACAGAGATTCAGCGCCGTGGACCAGGATCAGCGAGAGATATTGCGATTGTGAAATCGGAAAAGGAAACAGAGATCATCCCTTCATATGACTGTATATCTTCTCCCAGGCCAGGCCGAGAGGCGGTCTTCAGACCTGGGTTCAACTGGTATCGAAGATCTTTCAAATACTATAGCTGTGCTTGACTAAGCTTGCCTGGTGCAATGGAACCAATGGAGTAGTTTCAAAAGTACAAACCCCACCCATCTCTCCAGGCAATTTCAATCCAACACTCAACGCATTTTAAGCAGATTTCAAATACTATTTAAACCCTGGTCTGTTTACATCTGTATAACAAGTAGGTGAAATGGCTACCTTTAACAGAGTGTTTGGCCTGCGCTGCTTTCCCACTCTTCTTCCAGTTGACAGTGCTGTCCTTGGTGGAGAGCTTGTTGTGGTCGTCCAAGGCTGAGATGTGAGGTGAGAGGACGCTCTCCGAGATAGGGACACAGATATCTACATGGATGCGGCCAGTGGAGAGAGAGAAGTTAGAGGTGAGTTCAACCACCACATAATAATGATTGATTGATATCATTACAGCTAAAGACAAGCCAGGGTTTGATAGATACAGTGTCATATATTCCGTCTTCTATATGAATTTCTGTTCAGGTTGGTCAACGACAGTTGTTTAACTTGTGTTATTAGGGATCACAGCTACCCAGTGACTAGCACATGTGGTTATCATTCATGTCTATTGCAGTTCATCTCTCAGAGGACACAGAGCGGAGAGAGAGGAGCGTTCAGTGCTGACCTATGAGTAGAAAGCATGTGTTCAATATGGTTTAAATGTAATTGCTCCGTCATTTTTTATTTAACCTTTATTTAACTAGGCAAGTCAGTTAAGAACAAATTCTTATTTACAATGACGGCCTAGGAACAGTGCCTTGTTCAGGGGCAGAATGACAGATTTCTACTTTGTCAGCTCGGGGATTCGATCTAGCAGCCTTTCGGGTTACTGGCTCAACGCTCTGACCACTAGGCTACCTGCCGCCCCATTTAAATGTCCTCTGGACTAGATAGACGTCCCTCTCTGTTGCCCGACACCCATCCAGTCTGTCTGTTAGGAATGTTCTTGTGACAGAGACGTAGTGTGCTGACAAGTGTTCACTTCACACCGACTTCAGAAATGCTGACTTAAACAGTAAGAGAGGTCCGTCAACACAACGTACAGTTGCTGCAGCGGTTGCTGGGGCAGCACATGGCGTCTCTATGGCAACGCTTCTTCCTCCGTCGGCAGGTGAGACAGCGGGAGGGTGCTTGCTGAGGGCTGTGGCAGTAGCTTCCTACAGTGCACTCCTTATCGCTGCTGCATGGGTACACCTGTAGATGTCGAAACAGGAACATTCAGAATCATGGATAATGATCACATGTATGTATCAATTAGTGTCTTGTTAGCCCATATGGGCTGGGAATTGAAAAATAATAAATCAACTCATAATATTGGGGTTTATTTGGGTGGCGGCCCCGACCGGGACTCGAACCCTGGTCCCTGCATGTGACTGTTAGTCAAACATCTAAGCGGTCTGAAACCTCTGGACAAGGTCACTAAGTATTGGACTAAGGTCACTAATAAGGTTACGTACAGTCATTAGTTAGGGAACAGTGACACTGCGGTTCAACTCAGGCTAACTAGCAACAAACCTGTCACCCATAACGTTGCCGGTTTTTATAATTGCATCATAAAAAACATAATGTTTTGTCGGTAATGGTTACCAGACATGACGGAAAACGGTTTTGGTTCCACTTACAGTCATATAAACCCCACTCCTAGACTCCACTACTTCTCCTAACCGTCACTAATTTCCCCGTCTCCCATGGCATTTTTATGTGACGGCTTTAAAAAGTCCAACAGAAATTGCTCAAGACAGTAAGCAGATTAGCAGAGTGTGTTCTGTATGAATTCCTTCTGAAGAACCAGACCTTTTTCCAAAGGTGGAAAACAGTCCGTAGACGAGAGAGAGAGAGAGAGAGAGAGAGAGAGAGAGAGAGAGAGAGAGAGAGAGAGAGAGAGAGAGAGAGAGAGAGAGAGAGAGAGAGTGCTGCCTCTCGCTCAGCTTCTACGTGCCAGCCTACGGCCAGGAATATCTTCAGATACTCCAAACAATGGAGCCATTACTGTATCCCCACCCAAGAAAAACACAAGTCAAGGTTCACTCTATCTCAAGATGGCTTTTAGAAGCCTAAATAGTTGGATGAAGCAGTCGTTGGATAATAGAACCACTTGGCTATGGAGTCCGTTTTGCGACCAACCGCTGTTCTAATTGGCTACCTGGGGATTTGAAAAGCAAGTATTCGGCATCCGTGGTTCTTTTCTTACTTTTCCATCTCATAATTCCCCAGATTGACTCTCTCAGATCACTGAGGGGACGTCTGAAATGGCACCTGGTCAGAAGTGGACTATTTAGGCAATAGGATGCCATTTCAGACAGTGCCTGAGACATAGGCCGTAGTCTGGTGAAGCTATGGCAACATGGTAACAATTCAATGTGATTTCCTTCCGTCCTCAGCCACCAACCGGTTCTGCAGAACGCATTGATTTAGGTGAGCCGAGATGACCGAGGTAGAACCGCAGTGTGTCCATAAACATAGCAACCATTCAACCACAGTCCACACGGCGGCCATAATGAAAGGGCCCGGCTCACTTTTTCCACAACAAGTGCATGCAGCAATACACACAACCACGGGATTGTTCTTTATTTTTACACATGACGTACCGTCTGGTGTCCCCCAGCGTCGCACGAGTATGAGGGCAAACGAGTTCAAATTAAATAATATGATAGTCAGATGAACATGTCGAGTGAGAGGGGACACTGTACTGTACACAAGCAACTCCTCCTTGGACAAGGTCCAGAGTCGGTCGATGAGGCTGTTTCAGTCTTTTGCTGAGGTCTGGCCACTCCAACATCAGCCACCAGGCAACAGTCACCAGCCACCAGGCAACAGTCACCAGGCAACATGCCACCAGCCACCAGCCACCAGCCACTAGCCACCAGGCACCAGACACTAGCCACTAGCCACCAGGCACAAGACACTAGTCTCTAGCCACCAGGCACCAAACACTAGCCACTAGCCACCAGGCACCAGACACTAGCCACTAGCCACCAGGCACCAGACACTAGCCACTAGCCACCAGGCACCAAACACTAGCCACTAGCCACTAGCCACCAGGCACCAGACACTAGCCACTAGCCACCAGGCACCAGACACTAGCCACCAGGCACCAGACACTAGCCACTAGCCACCAGGCACCAGACACTAGCCACTAGCCACCAGGCACCAGACACTAGCCACTAGCCACCAGGCACCAGACACCAGACACCCGTCAACATGCATTAGTGTCCACTTTGTATGAGCTACACAATACCAACCCCAAAAATGCACAACAATGACAACAGACATTGCCACAAACAGCCTATTTAGGTTTTCTCCGTCCAATGTTCGATTGACGTAATAGCAACTTGTTTGGGCTGCTCTACGTCGGGCTGGTGCTGAACTGACAGATCTGCATCAGAACTGACCACCATTGCAAAGCATTGAATAATAAACATGTGAATGCTAGAACATAAAATCATTACAGTCACAATAATGAACGTGGATTAGGATTCAGAAGAGTCACGTCACCATAACAGGCCTTGTTGCTAGATCAAAATGTACCCCACATGTTGGAGCGAGCTCTCAAAAACCGAACATCTCAATATCTTCAGATCAGATGTTATTTAATATCCATGTGCTTAAATAAACTGAACAGGCTTAGAGGTATTTGGACCGTGTGTGAGCAATGTCGAGTTTGTCACATTGAAAACACATGTAGGGACTAATAAACGTCCGTCCAGTAATACAATGAAAATAAGAGCAAGCAGAACAAGAATAGGTTGCAGCACGGTGAGATCCTAACTGGTGCCACGGTTGTTATTGAAGCTCAGGTCAACCTTTTATGTTTGGAAGGACTTGCTTTTCCAAGACTTATAAAGACATTTCCAAGAAGGTATTAATTAGGATTAATAACCATTAAACAATAATACGTTCTTGGAAGTGAAACCATTAAGCAATAATAATAATAATAATAATAATTGGAAATGTCTTGATAAGTCTTGGAAAAACAAGTCCTTCCAAACATAAAAGGTTGACCTGAGCTTCATGTTTCTGAACTGGGCTTGTGCCCAATTTCTCCTGCAGTGAAGCGAGGCGAATGTAATGTAGAGCTAACAGGGTATTTTACATGCTAGCCTATGTCCACAATGACATCATCATTTAGCCAAGAGTTTCAGATCATGTTCATGTTCTCAGGTTCAGTGGTATCAGTTTAGGCCTGTGGCTGCCCATAACCTAATGTAGCAGGCATAAAAGAAAACGCCTGAGCACAGTTCCCACATCCGGTCTTCAGCGGAAAAGGAAGCTAGGTTGTATCCCTGAAAACTGGATGCATCCGGTCTTCAGCGGAAAAGGAAGTTAGGTTGTATCCCTGAAAACTGGATGCATCCGGTCGTTGGCAACTCTGCTGCCCACGAACAATTAACTAGCCCTAAGAGAAGAAGAAATAAGACTTGGTTAACCCCACAATGCTCTGAAGCATTGATCAATGAGATCAACACCACAGGAAAGTGTGTTCTGATGTTGAAATGTGAAGAGAAATATCTTGGCCCTACAGTACCCTATACCGTCTCTCAGATTTTTAGCAGGTGGTTCCTGGCTAAGCAGTCTAGGATTGATTACAGTGTAGCTGTACTGTACTCTGCTGTAGGAAGGGCCTCCTCCCTTCCCTCCCTCCCCTCACCATCCTCCCCTTCCTCCCTCACCTCTTCCATCAAGCCTCCATCATTTCACAGGAGCCCTTTGAAATCCAATGACCGATAATCGCACTTTATCTTGCCATGTTTCAAAACACCTCATTGACGCCACGGTCCTCTGAGGGGAGGCGGCGGTTTCGTTTGGATGCGTCTCATTTGATCACGACTCCACTAGCTCACTTTATTGGCCCCTTTTTGTTTGCCGCCGCCACTCCCGATCCCCTATTTCCCCTAGACGCACCGTATCACATGAAAGCAAGAGGCTATCCCTGTTAGAGGAAGTGGGCTGTGTTCCTCTCATGCAGGCTAGACCATAAAGAGGGAGACAGACGCAGAGCGATGAGGGAAGGCCCCTGGGTCCCCAGTCCTGTCTCGTGCTGCTCTCGTGGTGTTATAAGTGGCCTGGGCTTTGAAGGTAAAGGGAGGGAGGGAGGGAGGGAGGGAGGGAGGGAGGGAGTAATCTCCAGCATACAGCAGTTTTACTCCAGGATACATGAGTCTTTGAACCTGTCCTTTACTCTGTATTTGCCCGTATTTACCCAGCATCAGTCATTCCTAAGGACTGATATCATAATATGATAGGAGTGTAACACATGTTCATAAGACCACAACACAACGTTAGTGGAGGGTTATTTACCTCAAGTCTAGTCACGGCAGATGAGGCAGCTACTGTACTTCAGGGCAACTGTGACACAAGATTCTGTCATTTAGCCAACTGTCTAAATGTATATTCAAACCGTTCAAACATCAAAAGTCTGGTTAGAAAGGCGAGCTCTGCTCACTATTCACTTAAGAAGATTAAAATAATGGCATTATAACAGTAATACACACACACACACACACACACACACACACACACACACACACACACACACACACACACACACACACACACACACACACACACACACACACACACACACACACACACACACTGTTACGAGAACTTGGAGGGCAATTGAACTTGACCTTGGATAATCAAGCATGGAAACCTGAAACTGTGATTGGTAATCATGGTCAGCAGCACTGAGCCTCACGGAGTCTAATAAACTATGTCACCAAGTAAACAAACGTCCTCTGCCCTCTAAGGAGAGACGGTCTCACAGTATCAGATAACAAAGGGACAGGGGCATAAAACACATACGCATCGTAAGAACCTTAACAATACAACTTTGGCTCTTTCATCACTGAAAACACAGGTCTTTGATGGGTTAAACCCTGGATTGTATCGGTCTGTGACTCTGGTGACAGAGTCTCCCTATAGGCTACACCAGAGCCATGTGCTGAATTTAGAGAGTTGGGTCAACTTGGAACATTTTCTATATTGTTCTAATTCCAGACATTCAGTTACATCAATGTGTTTAAATATTCCCCATGTAATGTTAATGGAGAGATAACATGGCTGCCGTACACTGACTATACAAAACATTAGGAACACCTTCTGCCCTCAGAGCAGCCTCAATTCGTCAGGGCATGGACTCTACAAGGTGTCGAAAAGCATTCCACAGGGATTGTTTTTGACTGAAACTGGCGCGCCTGGCACCTACAACTGTACCATACCCCATTCAAAGGCATTTCAATCTTTTATCTTCCCATTAACGGCACACATTCACAATCCATGTCTCAATTGTCTCAATGCTTAACAATCCTTCATTAACCTGTCTCCTCCCCTTCGTCTACACTGGTTGTGAAGTAGATTTGATAAGGGATCAAAGCTTCCACCTGGATTCCCCTGGTCATGAAAAGAGGTGTTCTTAATGTTTTGTACACTCAGCGTAGAATGTTAAAGTGTCATGGAAACTTATCATAATGCAGAAACCTCAATGTCCTAACTCTTTAAATACACTCCAGAACCATATTGGCCCTACACCAGCGATCAAAAGAAGGGCACATGACTGAGCCGGAAACCCCAGTCAGAGCTGGGTGTAGCTCAGTGAGGTGTTAGCCTGTGGATAGAGAAGGGCTCTGTGTCTCCTGACTCTCATTAACAGGTCTAAGTACAGAGGTAAGTGAAATGAATTCCCCTCAGGATACTCTGCTGGCCTGCTAGGGCCCCTGATACCCATTATGGCCCATCTGGGGCCCACACTCGCCCCCCAGGGCCTGCTGACTGGAGGGGTGAGAGACAGCCAGGAGACCCACTGGGCCCCCCTGACTGGAGGGGTGAGAGACAGCCAGGAGACCCGCTGGACCCCTGAGACGGAGGAGACGGAGCCTTGACGGCGGCTACCTAGCGCTAACAAGCACTCACACCTCGGCCTGCTTTGTTTCCCCCTCTCAGATCGTTAAGATCACTAAACAGTTACTTAACCCTGGAGGGGGTAGGGAGGGGTGCTGGCGGGGCGAGAGGGGGGGAGAGAGGGGACCTAGCGCTCAACTTTTACTGGGGGAGCCTAAGCGATTCGGTCCTGGCTTGTTAAAATAATCTTTGTGTTGAATTAAACACAGTTTTAAGACTACTTAAAACTGTATGGATGTCCAGGCACTGGTAGGAACAGCCAACCACTGTTACTGTACGCATGCCTCCACTTCCCCTTGTGGGTTCAGAGGTTAGGGTGGTGAACGTTCCCTGCCCATACCATCCATCTGTACTGGTTCTCTAACTTACTGGGAACCAGGGGCCACCCAGGAGCATCGGGTCTGAACATCTCCCAGTCAAGAGGGCCTTTCACTTTGTGTTACTTCGGTTTGGTTTCACTCAAGTCAAGTCAATGTGAGGGGGGGAAAGGGGGTGGAGCCACACACTCATGCAGCTTGTCTTAATTGTAATGATTGAATCACTTGGGACAGTCACAACCTGACATTGAGGTTGGAGCGCAAAGTGATTCATGTGACATTTATAGTCAGCTAGAGCGGAGAGCGGCAAAGTCAGTGCAAAATGAGTCTGTCATGGTACTTCCTATATAGATCCACCAATAGCTTTGACATGTTGGATAGAGCCCAACTTTACTAATCTGACAATTTAAACACCAAATTACACCCCGGTTTCCTGCAGGAATCTCTGGGTGGCCGCCGTGCTCCGCTCCCCGACTCCCCGTCTCTAATTTGTGACTTTTGAAAGTGAGCCAGTGGGGGTGATTTATTGAGAGCTTATGTTGCAATCTTTCTCATATCCTTTCATGTCGGAGGATTGGAGGACCAGAAGGAATACATTTCAACAGCCTGAATAATGCTGTATAAAAATGAACACCCTTCTTTTGAGGAGGTCTGCTGTTGGAGGAATCTGAGGGAGAAATGTGGGAAAGGGCCTAAATGGATGTGATGGTGAATTATGGCAATAGTCTCTCAAACTGTGAAGTTTAGAAGTGTTCCAAGCGGACGATCACTCATGTCCTGATCCACTGCCTCTATGGAGGAAGGTGTAATGTTCTGCCAACGCTTCATCACGAATTATAGCAACCTCAACATTACGCCAACGTCTTCATTAATCTACAGGGTAGAGAAAGACAAGCTTCAGCCAGAAGAGATTGGTTATAATATTTGAGGTTTCACACCACCGCTTTCCACTGATGCCCCCCACGCAGCTCTAACCCACCGCATGTCTCTAACCCACCCCATGTCTCTGACCCACCCCATGTCTCTGACCCACCCCATGTCTCTGACCCACCACATGTCTCTAACCCACCCCATGTCTCTGACCCGCCCCATGTCTCTGACCCACCCCACGCAGCTCTAACCCACCGCATGTCTCTAACCCACCCCATGTCTCTGACCCACCCCATGTCTCTAACCCACCGCATGTCTCTGACCCACCCCATGTCTCTGACCCACCCCATGTCTCTAACCCACCCCATGTCTCTGACCCACCCCATGTCTCTAACCCGCCCCATGTCTCTGACCCGCCCCATGTCTCTGACCCACCACATGTCTCTAACCCACGCCATGTCTCTGACCCACCCCATGTCTCTGACCCACCACATGTCTCTAACCCACCCCATGTCTCTGACCCACCACATGTCTCTAACCCACCCCATGTCTCTGACCCACCCCATGTCTCTGACCCACCACATGTCTCTAACCCACCCCATGTCTCTGACCCACCCCATGTATCTGACCCACCGCATGTCTCTGGCCCACCCCATGTCTCTGACCCACCCCATGTCTCTAACCCACCGCATGTCTCTGACCCACCGCATGTCTCTGGCCCACCGCATGTCTCTGGCCCACCCCATGTCTCTGACCCACCGCATGTCTCTGACCCACCGCATGTCTCTGACCCACCGCATGTCTCTGACCCACCGCATGTCTCTGGCCCACCCCATGTCTCTGACCCACCCCATGTCTCTGACCCACCGCATGTCTCTGACCCACCGCATGTCTCTGACCCACCGCATGTCTCTGACCCACCGCATGTCTCTGACCCACCACATGTCTCTGACCCACCCCATGTCTCTGACCCACCCCATGTCTCTGACCCACCCCATGTCTCTGACCCACCCCATGTCTCTGACCCACCGCATGTCTCTGGCCCACCCCATGTCTCTGACCCACCCCATGTCTCTAACCCACCGCATGTCTCTGACCCACCGCATGTCTCTGGCCCACCGCATGTCTCTGGCCCACCCCATGTCTCTGACCCACCGCATGTCTCTGACCCACCGCATGTCTCTGACCCACCGCATGTCTCTGACCCACCGCATGTCTCTGGCCCACCCCATGTCTCTGACCCACCCCATGTCTGTGACCCACCGCATGTCTCTGACCCACCGCATGTCTCTGACCCACCGCATGTCTCTGACCCACCACATGTCTCTGACCCACCACATGTCTCTGACCCACCCCATGTCTCTGACCCACCCCATGTCTCTGACCCACCGCATGTCTCTGGCCCACCCCATGTCTCTGATCCACCCCATGTCTCTGACCAGCAGGCAACCTGATCACCGGATCACCGGTTGGTGCAAATCAAAAAATCAAGGCAGGTTCACTTCAGAGTCAGGCCATTCTCTATAGAGTAAATTGTTCATTATGAGTATATAATCTAACATAAAAAGCTAGTGAGGACCTTCAGTCGCAATCTAAGCAATCACCATGACCCACTATTTGCATGGTTGACTGCTCAGTATCATCCACACTATAACAAAAGCTCCTATAAGCCATCTCAAATCGATGCCACACGTTGCCAATTAAAAGCCTGTGAAGACTTCAAGGTTCCTTATCTTTGATTTACATCATAAACAACCACTTCAGATGCCACACAGCAGGTCAATAGAGTTTGCCTGTGGCCCGTGATTCATGTCTGGCTGTTGTTGAGTGCTGGCTGTAACGGTACAAGGCTGGAAACCATTCTAGCAGACAGGAGAGACGGGGAGACACACCACCTCCCATTGAAACCATTAGCCATCTAAATGTGCCGTGGCATTTCACTCTTATAACAGTAAGGTGGTGGTCTCCACACATACACACACTCATCCCCAGTGGTCCATTCTATCCAAACCACTCCAGTTTATTGCAATGGCAAAGTTGTAAGCAGACATTTAAACAGAGGTCTGGCACAGCTCTGGTGGCTGGAACGGTTCCCACTACGCAGAAGAGACTGAAGCTATTCCCTTTAATCCTCACTGTCTGAGTGGTAGGATCTCAGAACAGTGCTCTCAGCAGTAGCTCCCACACTACAGTGCCACCCCCCCCCCCCCCCCCCCCCCCCCCCCCCCCCCCCCCCCTCCCCACACACACACACACACTCACGCTACAGACAGGCATATCCACTTCATCCACTGGTATCATTACAAGTGACATTCTGGAGACCTATATAAGCCTACAGCAGACACTAGTCCAAGCCAAAGCTAAACTGTAGCCAACCAGTAGTTACACTGGTATAAACACTTTGATTGTAAAAGACAAAGACAATCAACTGAGAATCAATTATTTATTTTTTTTAATGTGAAACGCTGGCTTAAATGTATAGCAGGGGAAAACAGAAATGTGGCGCCATCTACTGTTCAAGAAGATGCCAGAAATCACATAAACAGTGTTGCCTTTTACATTTGATAACAAAGCAAAAAAAAGAAAAGAAAAAAGATCGAAACTAATTTAGTCAACTTTCATATTAATTTACTTTAAGAAAAACCTAGGAAGAAACCTAGAGAGGAACCACACCTCTTCTGGCTGTGCCAAGTGGAGATTATAAGAGTACATGGCCATTAAGGCCAGATTGTTCTTCAAGATTTTCAAACGTTCAAAGATGACCAGCAGGGTCAAATAATAATCACAGTGGTTGTAAAGGGTGCAACAGGTCAGCACCTCAGGAGTAAATGTCAGTTGGCTTTTCATAGCCGAGCATTCAGAGGTCGAGACAGCAGGTGGGGTACAGAGGGAGGGAGGGAGGGAGGGAGGGAGGGAGGGAGGGAGGGAGGGAGGGAGGGAGGGAGGGAGGGAACTATTTATATATGTATCCTATTTATTTAACTTCACCTACAAAATATGAACACATTATATACCTAAACATACTGTATGAACACATTATATACCTAAACATACTGTATGAACACATTATATACCTAAACATACTGTATGAACACATTATATACCTAAACATACTGTATGAACACATTATATACCTAAACATACAGTATGAACACATTATATACCTAAACATACTGTATGAACACATTATAAACCTAAACATACTGTATGAACACATTATATACCTAAACATACTGTATGGCACCTGAGATCCAGTTTCAATAAAACAATTAGAGAACTAATTAGGTAGAATGCTTTTTTATAATTCACACATGAACCAAACTATAGCGTAGCTCCAGTGGTATAAAGTACTTAAGAAACATATTTTAAAGTACTATTTAAGTATTTTTGGGGATATCTGTACTTTACTATTTATATTTTTGACAACTTTTACTTCACTACATTCCTAAAGAAAACAATGTACTTTGTACTCCATACTTTTTCTCTGACACCAAAAAGTACTCGTTACATTTTGAATGCTTAGCAGGACAGGAAACTGATCCAATTCACGGACTTATCAAGAGAACATCCCTGGTCATCCCTATTGCTGCTGGTCTAGCGGACTCACTAAACACATATGCTTGGTTTGTAAATGATGTTGGGGTGTTGGGATGTGCCCCTTGTTATCCATACTTTAAAAACATTTAAGTGGCACCGTCTGGTTTGCTTAATATAATACATTTGAAATGATTTATACTTTACCTTAAGTATATTTTTGCAATTACATTTACTTTTGATACTTAATTATATTAATTGAAATACTTTTACTCGAGTACTATTTTACTGGGTGACATTCACTTTTACTTTAGTAATTTTCTATTAAGGCATCCTGACTTTTAGTCAAGTGTGAAAATTGGTTACTTTTTCCACCACTGTGTAGCTCTTTACCCCGAGGCTTTCACTTTAGCCTGGCTGCTTATACAGACAGCCAGGCGAATTCCACACTGTGTTGAAACAGCAGGAACTGATAACACTTGGAGTGCATATTAAGTGGTCGGTAAGAGTATCCTTCACTCTCAGCCCACAGTTCCGTCTAATAATTCCAGAAAGCGTCTGGAGCGGTTTAATGACATTAAGAACCAGACAGAAATAATCCCCGGTGTTAACTTACTTTCTCTCACATTTCTACTGATCATGTTAATGATTTGCCTTGGAAGCATGTTGGACCCGACAGTGGCGTCAAGGTCTGAGATGCAATTAAGGTTTATGAGGGGTCCAATCCCTGTAATTTCCAATAACGATTCACACATGAGAGAAGTTTTAATGGTATTGCGGCTGATACCGCTATTTTAGTTCTCGTCAAAAAACTTCCATGGGCAGTTGGGCACCACACACAATGTTTGGGGGCTTCAGTTGGGCACCACGCGCAATGTTTGGAGGCTTCAGTTGGGCACCACGCGCAATGTTTGGGGGCTTCAGTTGGGCACCACGCGCAATGTTTGGGGGCTTGCGTAAAGCAACAACGCATGTATTGGAACAGTTGTAACCAGCCATTTAAATGCAAAACGGAGACATCTAAAATACTTATACCAATACGATTATTCAAAACATGAAAACAGTCAATTATTACCAATGTCCTCGCCAAAAGTTGTTACAATAAAATCATAACTACAGTAATGTGTGTGTAAATCAAAAGAGAACGGTGAGATTACCTGCGCAAGGATGTTGCCTTTCTTGGTGATCCCGGGTTGGAGGGTGGCTGAACGGTTCGTGGCCGGCGTGGGCTCTCCCAACAGAGCCGCTTTGATGGAGTTTGGCTTGGAGCGCTCTGCTCTCTGCGACTCTCCCATCCTCAAGGCCGCGACAAGCAGCACGAAAACACACCAGAATCTATTCCGAGTCAGGACGAGCATCCTTGCGAAACAATTGTTTAGAAATGTTGCCCAAAAAATAAAAACTGATTCGAATAGGATAAAGCGGGCGACCCGGGCCTAGCCAATTACGCATAAAGGTATCACAGAAACGCGCGCTCTGTTACACTGTGTCCATGTGTTAAATTGACCGCTTGCGAATAAAGTCAATAACGGTAAGTGTTCTCTTTTCAACGAATCAGAAAAGGAAACGGGTTATTGCCATCGACAGAAATGCCACTTTTATAACAACACCAATAGCTCAATCTAAAAATCAAATCAAAATGATGAGCTTCAATGAATAAAAAAACGCTGACGCTCACAAGGTCAGGGTGAAACTTGACAAGCGACTTCCAGTCTGTCTCTCTGGCAGTAAGTGAATGCTTAGTGCGGCAGCCTGATATTTTATGATCTCGGATACTTTCTTTTTATAGGATTCTAATGGGTTTACTTCCTCCGCCCCCATTCAGAACTGACAAAGACTGAAACTGATCTGTACGTGCGCGCTGCGCATTGTCGTCTCGAGCCCCCGTCCCAGACTGGTCCCAGACGCCTGCACCAGAAGCCCTGTTGGGGAAAAACCTATAAAATTATACACTGTATATTTTAACTGTGTGTGCTGACCTTTTTTATAACGAGACAGTTGGGGGCAAAGGAAATGAAAGAGGGGGATGAATAAAACTTCAGATAGTTTGTCACCATTTTTCTTGGTCTATAACCTTCACCACACCTTCATGAAATGGACAAGTATCTAATTACTATTTAAAAATAAATAAAAACACAAGACACATTTATTTTCAATAGGCCAATAGTCAAAACGTGCTTATGTACTTGTAATGAGGTATTTGATTGTAATTTTAATCTATGGTATGTGGATCTGGTTGGAATAAAACATCCATCCTTCTATGACATGGTTCATGAGGTTCATGTTGGCATACTAACTTATCTTTCCCACCTTAATGATATGGGGTGATGTGGCTAGGACTCATTGACACCACCAATTTAAATCGGTATTCACAAAAATAGCTTGTATAAGACAATCAGATAACCATTGTTTTGGCCGATGGGAAAGGCTTCCCTCATGATGCGAGGAATGTTCTCAGTGATATGGTTAGTGATATACCTAACATATAGAGACTCCTTTGTTAGATATCTGGGTTTATGGTCCCTGCATCAGAATACGTTATGTTCATGATGGTTCGATAACATCACAACAGTATAATACCTTCTTGAAGTGGTAAGGTAAGGTGCCTATATGATTTTGGAGTGCAAAGGCACATTGAATAATACATGTATACTTACTTTAGGTGAAGGCCAAAGTGAGATCTGTAGAATGAAGAATCATTGTGCTGATCTAGCATCAGTTTTGCATTTTAGATGACAATTAATAGGATTATATAGACAGGGGAGACCTGATCCTAGATCAGCACTCCTACTCTGAGATGCTTTGTGAATACGGGCCCAGAAACCAAATATTCATATTCATTCCTGATAAGGGAATCTGTAGAAATCAGTCAAATGTCATCAACCAGACACTCATATATCCATCAGTGACCTGGATGTTTTTCTGGCTCTAAAGATAATTAATGGAACATATGATTCACCAGCAGAAACCACAGTGCATGTTAATCAAGAACTACAGCTGCCTTATCAACATAAACCATGAAGAGCCAGTTACCGAAACCAGCATGCTGCACCCACAAAGTCTCTATGACTCCATGGTAAGTGCAATGCTCTAGTACGCACGCATGCACGCGCACACACGCGCGCACACACACACACACACACACACACACACACACACACACACACACACACACACACACACACACACACACACACACACACACACACACACACACACACACACACACACACACACACACACACACACACACACACACAGACTTCTGACCTTAAAAGTGATCCGTCACACGCCTCAAACCAGTGTGCCAACCTCTTTTGTTTGGGCAAGCAGCCAATCAGGGAAGTGGGACGGATGTATTGTGCTTCTATGATGTGTTACAATAGTGAATACTTCCTGTGATGGGCCTGTACTCTAGTTTGATTGAATGAACAAATGCATTTTTGTACACGCCTATCATAACAGTGGCATTGAGGCCCTTGAATGGTGTGATGGTTACAGCACTATTCACTACTCTCTTTATACTCAGGGAAGTTGTAAAAGAAACAGACATTGTTTGACAAGAGGCGTCAATACCATCAGCTTTTAATAGAGAACAAGAAGGGGAACCAACCAGAACGTAGACTTTTGCACTTTGAAGTAACACTATCCCTGCAGTGTAGATTTTATGATGTTATTTTTGTGGTTTGAATTAAAGGCAGATTACACTCAAACATCCAAGTGAAGAACACAAAGCTTCACAACATCAACTGTCTGTAATACCAATATGATTTATCCCATAGATCCAAAGCACTGCTCAGCTGGAATCTGTCAGTTTCTCTAGGCTTTTGCTTTAAAAGCCCCAGCAATGTTTTGCGTTGAAACAGTTTAAAAAGCTCCCAGGGACGAGAGACAAGTGGCCCAGAGCACCAGGAAGAACAGAGAACAAACATCACCATGAAGGAATGACATACAGTGCATTTGAAAAGTATTCAGACCGCTGGACATTTTGTTCCGTTACAGCCTTATTCTAAAATGTATTCAATTGTTTTTTTCCCTCATCAATTTGCACACACTACCCCATAATGAGAAAGCCAAAACAGGTTTTTAGAAATGTTTGCAAACTTATTACAAATACAAAACGGAAATATCACATTCACATAAGTATTCACACCCTTTACTCACTACTTTTGTAGCAATTACAGCCTTGAGCCTTCTTGGGTATAACGCTATAAGCTTGGTACATCTATATTTGGGGAGTTTCTCCCATTCTTTTCTGCAGGTCCTCTCAAGCTCTGTCAGGTTGGATGGGGAGCATCGCTGCACAGCTATTTTCAGGACTCTTCAGAGATGATTGATCGGGTTCAAGTCTGGGCTCTGGCTGGGCCACTCAAGGACATTCAGACACTTGCCCCGAAGCCACTCTTGTGTTGTCTTGGCTGTGTGCTTAGAGTTGTTGTCCTATTCAAAGGTAAACCTTCGCCTCAGTCTGAGGTCCTGAGCTCTGAGGAGCAGGTTTTCATGAAAGATCTCTCTGTACTTTGCTCCGTTCATCTTTCCTTCGATCCTGACTAGTCTCCCAGTCCCTACTGCTAAACAAATCCCCACAGCATGATGCTGCCACCACCATGCTTCACCATAGGGATGGTGCCAGGTTTCCTCCAGATGTGATGCTTGGCATTCAGGCCAAAGAGTTCAATCTTGGTTTCATCAGACCAGAAAATAAATCTTGTTCCTCATGGTCTGCATCCTTTTAGGTGCCTTTTGGCAAACGTACAGTTCTAGAGAGAGTCTTGGTGGTTCCAAACTTCTTCCATTTAAGAATGATGGAGCCCACCGTGTTCTTGGGGACCTTCAATGCTGCAAATATTTTTATGGACCCTTTCCCAGATCTGTGCCTCGACACAATCCTGTCTCTGAGCTCTATGGACATTTCCTTCGACCTCATGGCTTGGTTTCTGCTCTGACATGCACTGTCAACTGTGGGACCTTATATAGACAGGTGTGTGCCTTTCCAAATCATGCCCAATCAATTGAATTTACCACAGTTGTAGAAACATCTCAAGGATGATCAATGGAAACAGGATGCACCTGAGCTCAATTTCAAGTATCATAGCAAAGCCTTTGAATACTTATAACAAATAAAACAGAAATACCTTATTTACATAAATTTGTTAAAATTTCTAAAAACCTGTTTTTTTCTTTGGAGAGGGCTATCTGGAGGTTATTTAGAGGTTTTGGAGAGGGCTATCTGGAGGTTATTTAGAGGTTTTGGAGATAGCTGTGAGGTTGATCTGGTGCCCTGGCACCTCTTCGACGCAATGATGGGCAAGTCCCTAGGAAAAAAAAAAAGATTGAATGAAGATTTCATGCCCCCAAAAATTGGATGTTCATAACATTTGAAGGAAACAGCAGGTTTGGGAGTGTTTCACAGCAGCGACGATTGACGAGTATGCAGTGTAAAAGCAGTTGGCTGGTGCTAACCGGGGTAATTGTTTTCTTGGCCTGTTTATTTGACCAGACGGAATGTTTGGAACAGTGTTGGTGTTCTTATGATCACCCCAGCGATCATAAGGTAATTGACTTTTGACCGCTATCATGCCATGTTTATGAGCTCACATAACAAAAAGTTATTTAGTTCTGGCGATTTATCGATTGAACAGATTCAAACCATCTGTAAAACGATATGTGGAGACAAATTGACAACAGAGAAGGCAGGCATCGTTGTTTTTTATTATGATTTGGAAGTCAAAGATTGAAGGAAGAATCCAATACCAGGTAGAGAGTCCCTCTCTCTCTATGCCAGACCATAACTGGACCAACTCCAGCCCAATGGAGTCATGGCAACATGAGAAAAATCGGCCTTACAGTCCATGACCAAGGTGGTCATATCTGCCAATTAATGAGGCATGTGCAAACTTACCTTCGGGGGTCACTAACAGTCACAAATCACTTCTCTCAGCATTATTTTCCATCCTCATTTGAATCTGTCTGCTGAAGTCACAGGCTATACAGTAAAATCCATATATATTCCAAACCACAACATAAGGGTACGTACATAATGTATACCCAGAGACTGTCGGCCGTTGTGTTGACTTGCAGAATTTACAGCAGACTGCCTTTTCTCTTTCGCAGCTGGTAGTCAGTCTGTGGTTCTAAACAAACAATATGTCTCCAATCTGTAATCATCATATGGAAAGATGCGTTACCATGTATGGGTGGGGGGAGGGGTTGAGGAAATGAATGACATGATGCTTTTATGTTTGCTTTTAAAGCATTCCACTGACTGGGAGATTCAAACGCTGGGAACTTGGTTAAGTAATTGTGGTTTAGGTCTTGGATGCAACCCATGTTGTTGTAAACCTTCTCGACCCGGCACATCGGAACTGGTTCTTATTAATGGATCACACAGCATGTATTGCCTTGGGTTGGGTTGGGTTGGGTTTCTCCTCCTCCACGTCGGACACAATCACCCACGCGTCAATCCCAAAAACGTCAGGGGGCAAGGGCAGGTCGACTGGCCCAGAATGCTGCCTGGAGCCCACCCTGACTATCTCTGACTTGAGGGGAGTTGAACGGGAGGGCTTGTGACCTGTGCAGTTGTAAAAGCAGCGTTCCCCATCCCCACAGTTGGGTCCAGACCAGACGTCTATAAATCATGCGTGGTGACGCTGGGGTTGGTCGTTGGTGTGGTCAAAGTCAAACCCAGAGAAAATGTAGTTCTCTTCTTGATGTATGACTTTGATGTGAGTCATTGAGTTTCCTGCAGATGGGCTGGCCACACCCAGGCCAGCTAGACGATAAACAAATGATCCAAGCGGTCTGTCTGTCTCCTGTAGTGTATACACCACCACCTCTGTGGTCCAAGCAGACGCAATGACCATGACGCGGTTTGAACCGTTTGATGGCCGAGTCGTTTCAGCAGGTGGCTAAACATTTGTAGCACAGTTGGCCATTAAAGGAAGGACAAACATGTTTGATTCCGGAACGTGAACCATAATGAGATCCTGGAAGAAGAAAGCCATTATCCCATGTAATTCCAACGAGAATATTTTCTTTTGTTCAATTGCGGATAATAATGTTGTGTTTTTCGTATTTCTATGACTGGAATCAATCACTTATTCCGTTGTTGACGGCCTGTCTGGAAATGTATTTCCATAAAAAGTTGGAAAAACAAAGCATGTGGTTTCCAGTATTATTTGAGTTATTCATTTTTCTTGTGAAATCCAGATAAGAACTACGTGATGTGAAAAGGGTTTTGTTTCAACTCCTGCCAAATGAAAAACAATAAGCAACAACTACGTGCGTCACCTGCAACATACATCCCTTACTAAATGTAGCCTATCAGGACCACAGAAGATAAGAAAATAATGAATTAATCATTGAAATTGGCAATATTAAGAGGGGAAAGTCAAGTCCTCCGTTTTCTTGACTAACAGGAGAAAAGGAGAGTGGGCAGATACAGTTACAGATGCAGGAACTTACATTTGAGCCAGTTTTCTACAGCAGGAAAATAATCCTGTAGCAACAGGAAATGGGAATTATTATGTGGATTATAATTTATGGAGATTGTTGTAGAGGACAAAACATTTTCGGCAAGGGAAAAACAAGAGGAGATTACAATCTCTCTAAACCTTTTTAAACCTCTAATACACTACACGTTTAAAATGTCCTGTATGACAGGAAAGTTCTCCTGCAACAGGGTGATCAAATTAAGATCCTACATCTGTAGTGAAGACGACATCCTAGAGAAAGCATCAAAGGGGTCTTGTTCATACTTGACTATTATCACCAAGACAAAGATGTCGACGGACTAGACAGAAACACATTGTGTTTTTGGAGAGGCACCACCACTTCCTACTACATCTGCCAGCCATCTTGTTAAGGCTTGGCACTCAATTCCATTTAAAGACCACAAGGACCGATAAACCAAATGCTTTCTATTTCTAGGTGAATATTGTCTGTTTATCCATAGGCTACGTGGACGCAGCTACTGTGTATGTGCTGCATGTTAGGCTAAGAAAGCTGTTATCCCATGCACTTCCAACTGAAAAATGTGTTTTGTTTAATTGTGGAAGATAGTGCTGTTATTGTTTGTATTTCTATGGCTGGTAACTGATATCATGTCCTATATGTCAGCCTATCCATAGGCTATGTGTTTACAATAGCTGTACGTCCTAAGGCGATTGAGCATCTCAGTGGAACTACAGTACACTTCATTCAAACGGGTCATTGTTCCAAACGGGTCACAGACTACATACATGTCCGGCGGTTCCTCTGATTTGCATCGTTAGCCTCCTCCACTCTAATCAAAAACTGGGCGACTTCTTGCGCAAGCTCTGACTTCTCACTTTGTGGAGCACATTCCAGGAAGTTCAATTGGAGGCATTTTGAAAAGGAGTGTGTGTGTGTGTGTGTGTGTGTGTGTGTGGGTGTGTGTGTGTGTGTGTGTGCGCGCGCGCATGTGGCTCTGTTTAAAGTGATGCTGCTGCCTACCTATCGGGGTTAATTCCTCTGATTTGCCTGGAAGATGGATTAGGTCTATTTGCTAAGAGTCAAGCCTTTTTTCGGGAACAAGAATGCCGCCCTGTTGCTCCCTTTAAATGCCTCAGATTACTGAATTGATAACAGTGACCCCTCTTTAGCGAGAACGCTGACCACATGAAAGCTGGGCTCTGATAATCAAGTGTCCCGAAAGGCCGTCCCCTGACTCTAAGTCAAACGGCCGTCTGAGGATGCCCTCTCCTCTGCCTCGCCTAGGGCTGTGGAGACACACTGACACACTACCATTGTTGTCAGCAGTGTGACAGTTGTGAGTCGCAGGTCTCTGAAGAAGACACCCCACTGTGCACAGACGTCCGTTCAACTTCTAGTTTTCATTTACATTTGGTTAAAATGATAACTAATGTGAATTCAACAATGTTAGGTTAAAAGTTAGGTGGGGGAAAAAATACGGAATGTTGATGACTTTTTGCAAATCCAATCTGTTTCCACGTCGATTTAATTAACGTCATCACATATATTTGTTGGGTTGAAATGCCTCAGTGGGACAGATCTCCTCTTACTGATACGCTACTACAGACAATTGATTTGAGAGATTAAAAGACGTTTGGAGACTGGTAGCATTCCATGATGATGTCTCATGTGTTCGATGAACAGTAAAGCCTTACAAGGACATTAAACCTAAAGCCTCATGGCATCTGTCTACAGATGGAGTATAGAGAGCAATGATAAATACAGACACTAGTAAGGCTTTTGTTCAATAAAGTCCTACTATTCACCAGCGTGGCTGTCTGACATATCTAAGCAGAGCATTTATGCACGCCTGTCTATTGACTACACTAGAGCTGACTGAAAAGCGCTGGTAGCCAGGTATGTATAGTATTCCAAAATCCCAGCATGCATTGGGGGGCAACGCTTTGGGAGAGATTTACGACGTGCTTGACCAAAATAGCGTATAAATACCATGTTCTCATGGTAAACTGGGATTTTCCAAATATTCCATTGAATCAATGGTCAACCTCGAAAATATGACAATACCGTGCTGTAGTATTGTTAATGGAAGAATTACAGGCAGGCAGTGTGTGGACAGCTGCAGATCAATGTAAGGGTAATTATTGTTGTGAAGAGTGTTGATTGGGTAAGAAAAAAATCTATCTATCTGTGTGTGAGTGTGTGAGCGTGCATGCATGTGCGTGTATGCATGTACAGTATGTATGCATGTATGCACACATGGTGGTATAGTATAGATGCTGGTCCTGTGTTATTATACACACTCACAACACTTTACCGTAGAGGGCTTCTGTAAAAATGACCACAACAATTACCAAGGCATGCATTTTGTTACTCCCTGTAGGAGAAAATGTACAACTACTTAGATTCCATCTGAGTTCAGAGACATTTTTCAAATCAGCAGGCAGAAATAATGCAGTATTTGTGCCATGAAACAAAACAAATAATCCATGAAGTAAATGATCGGCCTCTTTACAGTAAGCTTACTGAGGGACAGTAAAGATAGAGTATTCTGGGAGGGGTACTGTACATCAGAGGAGGCTGGTGGGAGGTGTTATAGGAGGACAGGCTCATTGTAATGGCTGGAATGGAATAGATGGAATGGAGTCAAACATGTGGTTTCCATATGTCTGATACCGTTATATAATATTCCATTCAAGCCATTACAATGAGCCTGTCCTCCTATAGCTCCTCCCACCAGCCTCCTCTGCTGTGCATGTCACATTGAGATACTAAATAAGCAGATGTCATCCCTCAGCTCAGAAGTATGTAAACTAAAGTAATTCTGGAGCATCTTGTTGTGAGGCGGCGAGGAGTCAAACCCAAGAAAGAGTCAACAAAATATCTTTGCCACTCCGTCACTCTAGAGGAGAAGTTGGAGTCCCTTATTGCTGTGTAATCAATGAGCCCATGTATGTTATTAGGGTCTCTTCACGCTCCTGGTGATCCATACAGCTTTAATCTGACCACAGATCAGATTGTCTTTACTGTAGGTAGGTCTTTCTTCTGCCCAGTGATGTCTGGCTTTAATCTGACCACAGATCAGATTTGCCACGTCTTAAGTTAGGTAGGTCTTTGTTTTTTCCCGAAGGCAGCCGGGGTGACATCATTTTTATGCCATCACTCAATGTCAATGTTACGGCATGGCAGCGCTGGGATTGAATGACGACCACACAATGTGCCATTGTCCCCAAACCTGTGATGTTGGCAGCAGACAGGAAAGTCACAGAGCGGGACCCATATACTGATTTCAAGTGTCGGTTTCGATAAGCTAAATTCCCCTTTAGATCTTCCCCCAACACATTAGTGACCCCTTAGCGTTACTTAAGTACTGTAGGTACACTATCTCAAATAGTTGGCATTCTATGGCTGATTTTCAAAGAGTTGACTAAGTAGCACCATCACAATAAATCCATTAGTTATTTTAGACAGGTCTAAAGAAATATGATATGAAGAAAATGTAGTTAATTTCAGAAGAACAGAATAGCATACCTCTGAGTTGTCCTTATGTTAGATCCTGATGGCTGTGGGCTACACTAGTTCATTTCAGAAGAACAGAGTTGTCCTTATGTTAGGTCCTGATGGCTGTGGGCTACACTAGTTCATTTCAGAAGAACAGAGTTGTCCTTATGTTAGGTCCTGATGGCTGTGGGCTACACTAGTTAATTTCAGAAGAACAGAGTTGTCCTTATGTTAGGTCCTGATGGCTGTGGGCTACACTAGCTCATTTCAGAAGAACAGAGTTGTCCTTATGTTAGGTCCTGATGGCTGTGGGCTACACTAGTTCATTTCAGAAGAACAGAGTTGTCCTTATGTTAGGTCCTGATGGCTGTGGGCTACACTAGCTCATTTCAGAAGAACAGAGTTGTCCTTATGTTAGGTCCTGATGGCTGTGGGCTACACTAGCTCATTTCAGAAGAACAGAGTTGTCCTTATGTTAGGTCCTGATGGCTGTGGGCTACACTAGCTCATTTCAGAAGAACAGAGTTGTCCTTATGTTAGGTCCTGATGGCTGTGGGCTACACTAGCTCATTTCAGAAGAACAGAGTTGTCCTTATGTTAGGTCCTGATGGCTGTGGGCTACACTAGTTCATTTCAGAAGAACAGAGTTGTCCTTATGTTAGGTCCTGATGGCTGTGGGCTACACTAGTTCATTTCAGAAGAACAGAGTTGTCCTTATGTTAGGTCCTGATGGCTGTGGGCTACACTAGTTCATTTCAGAAGAACAGAGTTGTCCTTATGTTAGGTCCTGATGGCTGTGGGCTACACTAGTTCATTTCAGAAGAACAGAGTTGTCCTTATGTTAGGTCCTGATGGCTGTGGGCTACACTAGTTCATTTCAGAAGAACAGAGTTGTCCTTATGTTAGGTCCTGATGGCTGTGGGCTACACTAGTTCATTTCAGAAGAACAGAGTTGTCCTTATGTTAGGTCCTGGTGGCTGTGGGCTACACGAGCTCATTTAGAAGACAAGATTTGCTTAGAATTCCATGACATTATTTTATATTATTTTATAGTATGAAGAATATAATTGAACATAGATGAATCAAACAGAAAGGATATTTTCTCCAACGATGTGAAGGAGTGCGCACATGGGGCTATTCTGTGTTGAGAGGTTGACAAAGAAACAGGTCCAACTATATGCTTCATATACAACTTTAGTTGTGATACAAATGTTGGACTATGTGTTTGGATTTTTAATACATTCTAAGGCTGCATGATGCAACTCTAATGATGATTTGAAAAAAGCTGCATGAAAGGGGTGAGCTCTGGTAGTAAAACGAGTCCATGCTTAACTTGATCACCCACTACTGAGAACATTAGCCTACATTATATCCACCTATAACATATCATGTATACCATTGAGCAGATGCTTTTATCAAAAGCGATTTACTGTCGCGCATACATTTAGGGTGGTCCCGGGAATCGAACCCACATTGTTGGAATTGCAATCACCGTGCTCTACCAACCAAGCTACAGAGGGAATAATCATTCATTTCTATTAAGTAACATTCTCTCAATGAGTGAATGTTTGTACCCTACTCTAACCGCCACTCAATGCCTGAAGCCAGGACAGTTAATATGGCAGAAGAAGCGACTGTGGGTTTATTGAGAGAGAGAGAGTCTTTCTTTGAGAGTGCTGACACTCTGTTGAGGCGACAATTGATTCCAGAAGACCTTCAGGGTGTCAGGGGAAGAATTGTGAGACACATTTCAAATGAAATGTACCCACAATTCATTCTCTACCGCAAGAATCCGTATGTGACTGTGAATAACCCCTCTGTTACTTCAGTGTGTATTTTGATCCAAGTTCAGTCATGGGTCACCGAAATATGTGAGTCGGTGTTGGGATATTTTGAGGTTTGGACAAAAAAAATGTGAAAAACTTTTACTTGGGGAAAAATGAAGATATGGACAATGATATATCTTGGTGAAGGGGAGGGGGAACAGTCAACTATGAGTAAGCATGCAATCAACACAAACCACCATTTAGCCAAAAGAGGAATTTCACACCCCATTTTGAGGCTTTGGCCACAGCCTCCTTAGGACCGAAGTCATACTGTAATCTCCAACACGTACACAAGACGGTCGTATCCCATGATGCACGCTCTATAGCCAGGCCAGAGAAGATAGATAACACTGCCTACCAAAGTCATTGAGGTCAGTTACAGACACTAGATACAGGAAGTGATGCGGTCAGGCGACTGGGAAATGTGAGTCTTTGGGTGTGACCATGGTTAGGGACATACAGGAAACAGATGCAGTGGTAAACAACACATTTCAGCCACCTGTGACTACATACCACCCCCCCCCCCCCCCACACACACACACACACACACACAGTAAGGACAAAAACATGTTGAGGAGGTAAAGGGTAGTGTGTGTGAGGTAGTGTGTTGGTGAGCTGAATCTCTTCACTGTGATTAATTAATATAGGCTGCGGTGCGTACAGGTAACTGCCAAAATAATGGAAACACTTGAATAAATGAGGGGTACAAGGTATATTGAAAGCAGGTGCTTCCACACAGGTGTGGTCCCTGAGTTAATTAAGCAATTAACATCCCATCATGCTGGACAGGCCATTATAGTGTCCGTTATTTTGGCTACCATGGCTATGCCCCCATCCACAGGGCAGGAGTGGTGACGTAATGGTTTGATGAGCATGATCTCAACCCAACCGAACACTTATGGGAGATTCTGGCGCAACGGTTGAGACAGCGTTTTCCTCCGCCATCAACAAAAACACCAAATGATGGAATTTCTCATGGAAGAATGGAGTCACATCCCTCCAATAGAATTCCAGACACTTGTAGAATCTATGCCAAGATGCACTGAAGCTGTTCTGGATCGTGGTGCCCAACGCCTTATTAAGACACTTTATGTTGCTGTTTCCTTTATTTTGGCAGTTACCTGTATCTATATAATCACTTGAAGACGGCATCTAGTATGTCTAGTGGGAAAACATCCATACAAGGAGAAGTATACTGAAACAAATGGACACTTCACTCCTCAAATAAATCAAATTCACCTTACAGTGAAATGCCCACTCTTATTGTTCTTTCTCTATTTTGTCTATATTCCATGGGTCTCACACACACACACACACACACACACACACACACACACACACTAATCCTCCTAACAGAGAGGTGGGTTGTTTTTTACTACAATCAGACTATAATCCCTCCTGGGCCTTGATGTTTTTATTGGTTGGATATGCTCTCTGTCCAGATGGTTCAAGGTGTTAACTTTGACCTGCGAAAGCCTGTTTTGTCTTCTCCCCTCAAAAGCCCACATTAAAAAGGAAGGAAGAACTTAAAAAGAACGAGAGCGGCGTGCCCAGCGACTAGAGGTATGTTTCCAATTTTACCATGGTGAAGCCGAAACCTAAGCAAATCTATGCTACCGGTGGTAAAGGAAGATGAGGTAAAACTGGATGGTCTTCGAGAGGAGACTATTCCAAAAGATAAGTTCCTGTTATGTGTCTTCTGTCCAACATCCATTACTGAACACAGAGACCTCAAATAAGTTTCCGGAACAAACGAGAGACTAAAGAAAGAGCCGTCCTTTCGGTTCTAAGCCCTTCCGTTCAATTAGCCAAAGACTTTATCTTGGTCACAGCATGAGCTCATCACGCAAAAATGTCAATCTTCTCTTCTTTACCATTGTGTGGTGACTGATGAGGTAGTCCCTCTCTCCCTCTCTCCCTCCCTCTCTCCCTCCCTCCAAGGGGCTTTTTTGGCATGGGAAACATGTGTTAACATTGCCAAAGCAAGTGAAGTAGATAATATACAAAAGTGAAATAAAAGATAACAGTAAACATTACACATACAGAAGTTTCAAAACAATAAAGACATTCTCTCTCTCCACTTACATCTAATCAGTGGCTTATTTCTGTCTCAACTGACCAATGATGCTGCTTGGGATGATTAACATTATAAATCACTCATCCTTTTCCCTCCGCTTTATGTATCATCCATCCATCCAATCTCCATCATTCATCCATCCATCCATCCATCAATCAAATGTATTTTATAAACCCTTTTTACATCAGCAGTTGTAACAAAGTGCCTAAAACTCCCAAAGAGCAAGCAATGCACAGGTTAACCTTTTTCGCCATCTTATCTGCAGAGTGGGCACTAGCTGGAACAGGTTTTAAGTCATAAAATATGATGTTAAACCTAACCTTAACCACACTGCTAACCCTAATGCCTCTAACCTTAACCACACTGCTAACTCTAATGCCTCTAACCTTAACCACACTGCTAACCCTAATGCCTCTAACCTTAACCACACTGCTAACCCTAATGCCTCTAACCTTAACCACACTGCTAACCCTAATGCCTCTAACCTTAACCACACTGCTAACCCTAATGCCTCTAACCTTAACCACACTGCTAACCCTAATACCTCTAACCTTAACCACACTGCTAACCCTAATGCCTCTAACCTTAACCACACTGCTAACCCTAATGCCTCTAACCTTAACCACACTGCTAACCCTAATGCCTCTAACCTTAACCACACTGCTAACCCTAATGCCTCTAACCTTAACCTTAAATGAAGACCTGAAAAACACTTTATTTTTTCATGAATATTTACAATATTTTGACTTTGCAACTGGACCATCTAGTGGAAATCGCTTAGTTCTGCCTCCAGGCCAAGATTCAGGACAATGTACATCAACATGCAAGCAATGCAGAAGCACAGTGGCTAGGAGAAACTCCCTAGAAGCCAGGAACCTATGAAGAAAGCTAGAGAGGAACGGAGCTATCCATTCCCTTCCATTTACCTATGACAAGATAATCCGCGGCATGAGGGCAGATATTGTCTTCGCTAAATCATTCAACTACGTTATGACTGCAGATTCTGCCTTGAATATTGTTTGAGGTAAACTTGGCATCGACCATCAACTGATTTATTTCTGATTTCCAACCTGAAATAATTGACCTGAGATTGGGAGCTTCAGGACAGTAAACTAAAACACAACGCCTCAGGAACAGGTAGAGGCTGAATATATTAGTTATAAAAGGGGATATACAAAGCACACATGTTATTTTGCTGTTGTTCTTGTCTCTTGTTGTGGTGGTTTTATGCTCCAGATTGGTACAGTGATTCAAATACACTCACTCTCTAGAAGAGAGAAGAAGAACCCTCTCACTCTCTAGAAGAGAGAGTAAGAACCCTCTCACTCTCTAGAAGAGAGAAGAAGAACCCTCTCACTCTCTAGAAGAGAGAAGAAGAACCCTCTCACTCTCTAGAAAAGAGAAGAACCATCTCACACTACACGAAGAAGAACCCTCTCACTCTCTATAAGAGAAAAGAAGAACCCTTTCACTCTTTAGAAAAGAGAAGAAGAACCCTCTCACTCTCTAGAAAAGAGAA
This sequence comes from Oncorhynchus clarkii lewisi, assembly GCF_045791955.1. Taxonomy (NCBI): domain Eukaryota; kingdom Metazoa; phylum Chordata; class Actinopteri; order Salmoniformes; family Salmonidae; genus Oncorhynchus; species Oncorhynchus clarkii. Next base: position 70,143,065 of record NC_092156.1, on the reverse strand, counting down.
GAAGAACCCTCTCACTCTCTAGAAAGAGAAGAAGAACCCTCACTCTCTAGAACAGAGAAGAAGAACCCTCTCACTCTCTAGAAAAGAGAAGAAGAACCCTCTCACTCTCTAGAAAGAGAAGAAGAACCTTCTCACTCTCTAGAACAGAGAAGAAGAACCCTCCCTGAGAAACACACCAATCCCATATGGACATAAAATGTTCAGGTCAGTTGGCACCTACAGTATAGCCTACTTTATCTGTCATTTATTTGAACTAGATCCATCTCAGCACAGCAGCTACGCACATGCAGCGAGGTGTCTGTTTTTCTTGGTCTGACAGACAAAGTATTCATCAGCACCAACAACGCCACTGGTTTGGAGCGATGTGTCACTGACAACGAGACTGAATAAAAATTATTCATAAGGAGATACCACTAGAGAGGGCCCTGTTGGCTCCAGCTTTACAAATAGGATCCATGTGCAAGCAGGGATCCCACTGTCACTCTGATATGGTTATTTAACCATACACTGTGCCTACCTACGCTATAATAGCGTGTGTGCGTGTGTGTGCGTATATATGCAAGCGAATGTAAGCCTATGTTATAATGCATGCCAGCTGGGACGTCCTGGGTATAACCCTCCACTATGAAGACTGATTAGGTGTGAAAGACTTGAGCTGTAGTAAATCTCTTAGTCCACTTGTACAAATGAGAGGCTATACTGATGAAGGATGGGCTGACGGTGTATTGACACTGCGTGAGAGAAGATGGTTATCAGTGTTTCCCAAACTCTGTCCTAGGGACTCCGTGGGGTTCACACTTAGTATTTTTCCTTAACACTACACAGCTAATTCAAATGATCAAAGCTTGATGATTAGTTGATTATCTCAATCAGCTGTGTAGTGCTAGGGCAGACTCCAAAACGTGCCCCTCTTGGGGTCCTGAGGACCGAGTTTGGGAAACCCTGGGTTTAGGTGACTGAATGAGATGGCACCAATGAAGGGTGAGTGATGAGAAATGTAGGCCTGTGTGGGACAAGTGTATTTGCGTAACAGACTCCAATCAGTTTAGTTTGCTGACAAGTACCTTGGTTCACGCACTTGCATAACTATTTCAACATTCACAAAGTAGTCTAACGTTAACTATGTGAGGCTAGAACAGTACCAGGTGCTAACATGGCTAGCTGTTAATGTCACTAGATGACTAGCTAACTAGATACTAAGAATGGCTAGCCAGCTCCACCACTAGTCTAGTTTTCAGATGGTCCTTGCTATCTGGGATCCTTTGGACGTCCCTACCCCATTTAGACTTCATGGAGGTCTGTTGGTCTGTCAGCACCTACACCCATGCTTAATGAACTCCAGTAGGTTAACCCTAATAAAAGTGGCAACAATTGGAGAACCGTTTATATAAGTGTAAGCCAAAGCCAAATCAGGATATGTAAATTCTAATTTAACAGAACATAGAAGGCTCATGATGTCTTTCACAATTGCACTTCAAGTCTCCAGCTGCAATATTTAGTTGGAAATTGCAGTCTGAGGCCTAATTGTGGTACAGAGAAACACATTTGTTATGGCGTCCCCGTGGGAGTTGCTAAGACCAGGTCTGGAGAATGTCATCTCCAACTGATGCGCCAACATGACGTCCCCATGGGAGTTGTTGGGGGCAGATGTGATGCATATTGGGCATGTTTTGATGCTCAGTCACTATGCGGAGGAGGCCTTGGCCGCTGGGCCTGGAATTCCTCCTTGAGAAAGTGAACAAAGTGTCTGTGGTCAACGGGGGGAAACCACCGAAAACCATTGTACTGAACCGCCACAAAGAGAAAACCATCTCCCCAAGCAACGGCAAAGAACAAAATGTCCCCTCCTTCCCATGTAAAGTGCAGCTCGTAATATTTCCCAGAAATGTTGACTCTGAAGAACATAAGAGCTACGGGCCATGTTAAAAACTAATCTGTGCACCTATGACATGGCAGTCCGACTAACAACAAATGGACATGGAAATTGTTTTAATGAACAGTTACACAGGGGGAATATGAGATAAACAGGCAATCTAAGACACTTTGATATTGACTTGAACAAACAGTCTCCGATTGAGTACACTGATACCGTTACAATACAGGCTGAAGCATGTCCTTTTACATAACCGTCCCCCACCAGGGGCGCAACTTTGGTTTTAGAAGTGGGGGGGACGTAATGATTTTTGTTCGTTTTTTTGTTATCCAGTCGGATAAACACTCCAAACAGCGTACCCGACCGCTCTGAGGCGTCCGCATGGTCCTAAAAACACACTCTTGCCTGGTTGTGTATCACATTCCAATGATAAAACTAGGGGGGACAAAAATGCAATTTCAGAATGTGGGACATGCCCCCCCCCAGTGAAAGTTGCGCCCTTGACTTGAACAATATTGACTTGAATTGATACCCTTACAATGCATGCTGGAGCATGTCGTCTTACATCGCCGTCCCCAAACTGTCCCACCGTGTTATCTGGTGTGGTTTCATCTAGTCAACAGAACCAACACACCCCCATGTTACCTGAGCTTATCAAAGCCAACCAGCAGCAAGCAGATTATAGTGTTAACATAATTAAGCAACAACCTTTTCTCGATGACAGTAATTACACTTGTGTGGAGATGAGGATGATCCGTCAGTGTTTTGAGAAAGAAGACCAGCTTCAGATCTCATGACGGTTCCAATGTACAGGTGTGCATTGTCACAGGAAGCCTGATCCTAGATCAGCGTACTACTAAATCCTTTCATTAAACCAAACTCCTGAGAAAGGTTGAGTTTCTGTACACCAGCCAGTCAGACTGTCTGCTTCGATGTGATTTACAGTAGAAAAATCTCAGAGAAAGCTGGGAGCTGCAGCCAGACAATCAAACTAGCAAATAAACAGCTAAAGCAGACAGGATGAGCGGCAGATATAGAGGGTGATTAACAAGTTTATAACGGACCATAAAGATCTTCCTATCGCAGCACTTTACGGTAGTACAAGTACATTTGATTTGACTAATCGAAACAGCTATTACCTTTATATATGTCCGTTGGATACAATTTCTGATTATTGTTCATGGCCAACCAGTTGCATTTGATTATTCAAAATGTTTACAGTTAGCCTATCGTTTCAAAAGATAATTGTAGTGTCCAATTCCACCACAAAATGATGAAAATTCTCAGAGCTTTACGGAGGTGCTTTTGAGTTTCGTTGTATCAAACGTTTGTCTTCATCTGGTTTGGATTAAGATTATTTTTTAAATTGTTGTATGCCAATAAAAATACTTTTTACCTTCTTTATTTAAAATAATTATTCAAATAATTCAAATAAATGTTTGTTATTGCAACATGAAAAAAGGTGAAAATACATAATAAAAGTCTGGAAATAAATGATCGTGCCTCTTTATGAGTCACTTTAAAGTATTGCATCTAGGCAGAAAACAGTAGTCATAATACTGTTGGATTTTATATATGACAGCTTAATAGCACAGAGAGCCAAAGGCTGAATTATACTGTACCCAGCTAGGGTCTTGGCAGGATGGTGTATTTCAGCAGTGTTGGAGGGAGCGAAGCTGTTTGCACTTGCATTTCTCACTTTGGTGCCTCTCAACGCTGCAATTTTTCAAGAGTGGGAAAAAGTGGAGTAACACTACTCTAGCTAATGTTAGCACAATGTTGCCACCGGGGAGACAAACACCGCAGACCTGTCACATGCCAGATGACAGGTCACATGTAGGTTGGTGGCTGGACGTTTGTTGGCAGAAGTGGGTGTCAAGCTGTGTGTCAGTAAACAGCTTTTGGTATCCCAATCAACCTTATACATAGTAAAAACATAACTAATAACTTACGTAGATGGGAGAGTGGGGTATATTGAACAATTCTTTACATTCAACCTTGTTACGTCAAGGGAAATATAGCATTCTTTCTAACAAAGATATCTACATATATTTCAAGATGTTGTGTATCCCTGGAAATAATCAGAATAAATGTAAACATTACAGCTTTGAAGTAGCTTGTCAAAAAAGGGTAATGGGGTCAATTGAGCTCAGGTGCATCCTGTTTCCATTGATCATCCTTGAGATACTTCTACAACTTGATTGGAGTCCATCTGTGTTAAATTATATTATTGATTGGACATGATTTGGAAAGGCACACATCTGTCTATATAAGGTCCCACAGTTGACAGTGCATGTCAGAGCAGAAACCAAGCCATGAGGTGAAAGGAATTGTTCGTAGAGCTCCGAGACAGGATTGTGTCGAGACACAGATCTGGGAAAGGGTCCCGAAACATTTCTGCAGCATTGAAGGTCCCCCAAGAACACAGGAGCCTCCATCATTCTTAAATGGAAGAAGTTTAGAACCACCAAGACTCTTCCTAGAGCTGGCTGCCCGGCCGACTGAGCAATCAGGGGAGACGGGCCTTGGTCAGGGAGGTGACCAAGAACCCGATGGTCACTCTGACAGAGCCCCAGAGTTCCTCTGTGGAGATATGAGAACCTTCCAGGAGGACAACCATCTCTGCAGCACTCCACCAATCAGGTCTTTATGGTAGAGTGGCCACACAGAAGCCAATCCTCTGTAAAAGGCACATGACAGCCCACTTGGAGTTTGCCAAAAGGCACTTTAAGGACTCAGACCATGAGAAAAAAGATTCTCTGGTCTGATGAAACCAAGATTGAACTCTTTGGCCTGAATACCAAGCATCACGTCTGAAGGAAACATGGCACCATCACTACGGTGAAGCATAGTGGAGGCAGCATCATGCTGTGGGGATGTTTTTCAGCAGCAGGGACTGGGAGACTAGTCAGGATCGAGGGAAAGATGAACAGAGCAAAGTACAGATAGATCCTTGATGAAAACCTGCTCCAGAGCGCTCAGGACCTCAGACTGGGGCGACTATAAGCACAAAGCCAAGATAACTCAGAAGTGGCTTCAGGACAAGTCTCTGAATGTCCTTGAGTGGCCCAGCCAGAGCCCAGGCTTAAACCTGATCAAACGTCTCTTTAAAAAACTGCCAAGCTTGTAGCATCATACCCAAGAAGAGGCTGTAATCACTGCCAAAGGTGCTTCAACAAAGTACTGAGTAAAGGGTCTGAATACTTATGTAAATGTGATCTTTTGGTTTTTATTTTTAACACATTTGCAAAAATGTCTAGAGACCTGTCTTGGCTTTGTCATTAAGGGGTATTGTGTGTAGATTGATGAGGGGAATAAGGCTGTAACGTAATAATAGAATAAGGCTGTAACGTAATAATAGAATAAGGCTGTAACGTAATAATAGAATAAGGCTGTAACGTAATAATAGAATAAGGCTGTAACGTAATAATAGAATAAGGCTGTAACGCAATAATAGAATAAGGCTGTAACGTAATAATAGAATAAGGCTGTAACGTAATAATAGAATAAGACTAACGTAATAATAGAATAAGGCTGTAACGTAATAATAGAATAAGGCTGTAACGTAATAATAGAATAAGGCTGTAACGTAATAATAGAATAAGACTGTAACGTAATAATAGAATAAGACTGTAACGTAATAATAGAATAAGGCTGTAACGTAATAATAGAATAAGGCTGTAACGTAATAATAGAATAAGGCTGTAACGTAATAATAGAATAAGGCTGTAACGTAATAATAGAATAAGGCTGTAACGTAATAATAGAATAAGGCTGTAACGTAATAATAGAATAAGGCTGTAACGTAATAATAGAATAAGGCTGTAACGTAATAATAGAATAAGGCTGTAATGTAATAATAGAATAAGGCTGTAACGTAATAATAGAATAAGGCTGTAACGTAATAATAGAATAAGGCTGTAACGTAATAATAGAATAAGGCTGTAACGCAATAATAGAATAAGGCTGTAACGTAATAATAGAATAAGGCTGTAACGTAATAATAGAATAAGACTAACGTAATAATAGAATAAGGCTGTAACGTAATAATAGAATAAGGCTGTAACGTAATAATAGAATAAGGCTGTAACGTAATAATAGAATAAGACTGTAACGTAATAATAGAATAAGGCTGTAACGTAATAATAGAATAAGGCTGTAACGTAATAATAGAATAAGGCTGTAACGTAATAATAGAATAAGGCTGTAACGTAATAATAGAATAAGGCTGTAACGTAATAATAGAATAAGGCTGTAACGTAATAATAGAATAAGGCTGTAACGTAATAATAGAATAAGGCTGTAACGTAATAATAGAATAAGGCTGTAACGTAATAATAGAATAAGGCTGTAACGTAATAATAGAATAAGACTGTAACGTAATAATAGAATAAGGCTGTAACGTAATAATAGAATAAGGCTGTAACGTAATAATAGAATAAGGCTGTAACGTAATAATAGAATAAGGCTGTAACGTAATAATAGAATAAGGCTGTAACGTAATAATAGAATAAGGCTGTAACGTAATAATAGAATAAGGCTGTAACGTAATAATAGAATAAGGCTGTAACGTAATAATAGAATAAGGCTGTAACGTAATAATAGAATAAGGCTGTAACGTAATAATAGAATAAGGCTGTAACGTAATAATAGAATAAGGCTGTAACGTAATAATAGAATAAGGCTGTAACGTAATAATAGAATAAGGCTGTAACGTAATAATAGAATAAGGCTGTAACGTAATAATAGAATAAGACTGTAACGTAATAATAGAATAAGGCTGTAACGTAATAATAGAATAAGGCTGTAACGTAATAATAGAATAAGGCTGTAACGTAATAATAGAATAAGGCTGTAACGTAATAATAGAATAAGGCTGTAACGTAATAATAGAATAAGGCTGTAACGTAATAATAGAATAAGGCTGTAACGTAATAATAGAATAAGGCTGTAACGTAATAATAGAATAAGGCTGTAACGTAATAATAGAATAAGGCTGTAACGTAATAATAGAATAAGGCTGTAACGTAATAATAGAATAAGGCTGTAACGTAATAAAATGTGTAAAAAGTCACAGGGTCTGTATACTTTCCGAATGCACTGTACATGGTTTCCATTCAGTCCGCTTCGGCCATTATTATGAGCCGTCCTGCCCCCAGAAGCCTCCTGTGATATGTACCTAAAGCAAAGGGTTGACTGGCTGACACAAGGCACCCAGGGAAGCGTCTTTGAGACTGGTGAATCCTTTGTGGATAGCATCTGATTCTGAACATACCACATCATAAAGTAATGACCTCCCGGAGGATGTGTATCTGATACTGTTGACGGGTCTATATTTTCATTACTGTTACCAAGACGATTCCCATAAAGAAATGTCACGGTAAAGAAACTGGAACCATGTTATTTAGTAATATGCACAATGTTCAAACTCAAAGACAGAGCATTTCTACAAAGTAAAGAAACCAGCTGTTGCATTTCATAATTGTTGTGGGCGCCGAGGTCCCTTTTGAAATTACAGAAAGTCAGGTTTTCAATTAACATCAGTTATTTTTTTTGGACAAACTACTAGAGAAGTTTCGTCCCCGGCAACCAGAATGCATTTTCAGAGAATTCTGCTTCTGTAGAAATGTATGAATCACTGTGCTGTGCAGTAAGGATGAACATTCTGCAGGCCTACAGGCCAGAAAAAGCTGTTTCGTATTAGTCTTGGATATGAGCGATCATCTCTTCTGTGTTGTATTTTACTACCATACATCAAGAGAGGTCATACATTTGGACAAAAAAGTACAACTTCTTTTAATCCTATCCAACACATTCAACTGATGACAACACTTACCATTTCAACATAATTACAGGCCCAGTCCAAGTCATATTTGTTATTCTAGATCAGGGCATGTCTCATAATATTGCCTTTTTCGGTAAGTAGCTGAGAATGAAAAGACTGAGAGAAAAATAACATTGGAGATCAATTTGAGCCTGGGTCAGTGTTCCGTTACAAACTGTGATTTTCACCTTCTTGTTGTCTATGTGCCACGCCATGTCTCTCCTTTTCTCAGATAGTCATCGGCAGTTTAAATCGTGCGGAACAAAATTGAATTTGCTTTTACACTTAGCCTTGAAAATTGGCTTACGTTATCTGTGTTATAGTGTAAACAATGATTGGGTTTCAAAATTTCAGCTCGGCTCGTCTGTGGGCTCCAGTCCTCTATGGAGACGAGTGATTAACTAACTGTGATATGAGGATGAGGGACTTTCTGGACAACGGAAACGAAAACATGCGTAACCCCTTGGAACGCGAAGGAGAAGCCGTATCCGGTTTCTCCTCTCAATTCTGACTGAAGTTATATGCGTTGATACAGCCGACGGACGTGGCCTGTGTATTGCTAAAGAGGAGGACGACGGTATAGGACCTATTGTTGATGATCAGTAATGAGCCAGTCAAGACAGCTGGGCTACTTCAGCAGCTGCTCAGACAGTCATTCAACCTGCAGCCACGAGTCCCAGTGGGGAGCGATCAGAATGGCTATACCACAGGGAGGCTGCATGCACTGTCTCTCCAAGGAACAGTGAAAAGGGAATCCCATCATTCTCACAGCAATAAAACATTTTATGGGCAAAAATAGAGAATCACTGGAATTTTTCTCTCCATATTTCTGGATAACCACACTGACTGAACAGACAGAGTCTTAGTGCTTTAACGACCAGAAAACAATGCCAGTAAGTGGTCTGCAATAAATGTCTGATGGAAATAAATGACGGTCTAACTGGGAAAATATTTCAGCGACATGCAAATTCTAAACATATCACTGATGCTGTGAATTCGTACATGTTTGTTGCATATAATAACAAGCTAAGAAAAGGTAACGCATCGTGCCAAACAACAGCTCTTCGCTGTGGTACATTCACAATATAACATGCCCCCTTGGGTCTCATTGCTTACATTTTGTATTTCACCTTTATTTAACCAGGTAGGCTAGTTGAGAACAAGTTCTCATTTACAACTGTGACCTGGCCAAGATAAAGCAAAGCAGTGAGACACGTACTGTACAACAACACAGAGTTACACATGGAATAAACAAACATACAGTCACTAACACAGTAGAAATGTATATATACACAGTGTGTGCAAATGAGGTAAGATAAGGGAGGTAAGGCAATAAATAGGCCATAGTGGCGAAATAATGACAATTTAGCAATTAAACACTGGAGTGATAGATGGATGTTTGTGTACAAGTAGTGATAGGGGGAAAAGTTGCTAGTTACATAGTGTGATATTATTTTGGATGATATGAACCTGAGGGGGCTGAAAGGGGGCCGAAACTGTGGACATATTTTAAAGAGATCTTAAAACACATTTTCAGTGTTGTTTTCATCAGGGTGCTTTTTAGTGTCAGTTTGTGTCATTCTTTTGTTTTTTAATCTTATGTTTGTTGTGTAGTAAATATTTCACCTTTTATTTTCATCCCCCCCTGTAAAACACATTGCATGTCTGAAATGTGATGTATAAATAAAGCTTGATTTGACAATATCACAATATTATTTATACACAAGTCGGCTGTACCTGCAAACTCCAGTATTTTTCCTTCATAGCTTGTTCTCCATCTTTTTTTTAAATAAGGAGCAAATTTGTTTTCAGCACTTTTATTTCCATGACTGATCCAAACTTGTTTTCTCATGGCTCTCTCTTGTCCCTCTGCAACAGACATATGGGGAGCAATGTGTTTGGAGCATCGAATCGCACTAACATTTCAGTATCAAATCACAATACATATAGAATCGTGAGAATCGCAATACCTATCGTATCGGGAACAAGGTATCGTGATAATATCGTGTCGTGAGGTCCTTGGCAAATCCCAGCCATATATACAAGAGTGTATAAGAAAGACAAGCGACACAGTAGCCTATGTGATTACGGTAAGGTGTGGGCTGTGGGCACTCTAGGGTTAAGTGTGTGTGTCACTGTTAAAAGCCAAATGAGTCAGTCAAACACCCCCAATTTAAGTCCTGATTTCTCCTGTTTTCCAGAACCCGCAAATGAACAATCCCCCACATTCACCTCTCAGGTTCTATTCATTTATTTATTTGTGTTTTGGAGATGAAAGAAAAATAGGAGGATGGAGTGAGGGAGGAGGTAGAGAAAAAAAAGCTGGTTCAATTTCACCCTCGGTTCGTTTACACATCCGGACTCAGTCATGAAGAGCCTGAGAGACGACGCGGCACAATAGCAGCAGCAGCGAGAGCTGCGAAGTGCATTGCTGATGAAAAACATAAAAGACGCATTTAATTGGGCCCATTTATCCAGTCAGGTAGGCCACTCCCCTTTACCCCACTGTGCTTGTGTACTGTACAACTACCACAGCACCGGCTTCTCCTGTTCCATGAATTGTGTTTCTTACGGGAAGTAGGCTGTAAAGTATAGGCCACCGGAATAATTACGGCAATTTATGATCAAAGCTAGAACAATGTCCAAGACAAGTACAAGGTGACATCGGATAGCAGCACATCTGATGATACGCGGGGAATCTGAGATTGCCAAAAGGTGCCCTGCCAAGGTAGAGGCTGCTGAGAGCTGAAACCGCATCACTACACTTTATTACTGAAAAACAAGCGTCTGGAAGTCACTCACACAGGTACCAATTATCCCTTACGACGTGAGTATTACCTTGTGAACTTGGAGTGAACTCAGGTGCCTGTGTTGTGTGATCTACGTCGCACAGGATATGATATGAGGTCAACACACAGATGTTGTATAAGGAGCTATTGTATAGCGGCTGTATGGCGGTAAAGTGGATTATTAAAAACAGTAAAAACATGTGGTCGGTTTGATTTATTTCCAGGTGCAAAGATGTAGTAGAGATCACGTCAAGAGACACATGTGTGTTATCTCAATATGGATAGATTGGATTGACATTCATTCATTATACTATAGCTTGATCACGTGACCTAGGCCTATACTTCAACATTCTTTCCCCCATATTCCATGCATCAAAATTACCCATTCACTCTGTCTCTCTCCAAACCTTTTTCAACTTTAAGACATAACAGGCTGACTGCTGTAGCAACCCTATCTCTCCTGTACCCCTCAACCCTATCTCTCCTGTACCCCTCAACCCTATCTCTCCTGTACCCCTCAACCTTATCTCTCCTGTATCCCTCAACCCTATCTCTCCTGTACCCCTCAGGCATACGGTATCTCCACTCTCTACAGTCTGACTACAGTTCTGAGATTGGTTTAGGAAAGATACATGTTCAGATCCTACACTGCTTATGCATTGGCTGTGGTTTCTTGAGAGAGAATTAGGAAGATATATATATATATACACACACACACACACACATATATACAGTTGAAGTCAGAGTTTACATACACTTAGGTTGGAGTCATTAAAACTCGTTTTTCAACCACTCCACAAATTTCTTGTTAAACTATAGTTTTGGCAAGTCGGTTAGGACATCTACTGTTCATGACACAAGTCATTTTTCCAACAATTGCTAACAGACAGATTATTTCACATACAATTCACTGTATCACAATTCCAGTGGGTCAGAAGTTTACATACGCTAAGTTGACTGTGCCTTTAAACACCTTGGAAAATTCCAGAAAATGATGCCATGGCGTTAGAAGCTTCTAATAAGCTAATTGACATCATTTGAGTCAATTGGAGGTGTACCTGTGGATATATTTTAAGGCCTACCTTCAAACTCAGAGCCTCTTTGCTTGACATCATAGGAAAATCAAAAGAAATCAGCCAAGACCTCAGAAAAATAATTGTTGACCTCCACAAGTCTGATTCACCCTTGGGAGCAATTTCCAAATGCCTGAAGGTACCACACATCAATATGTACAAACAATAGTATGCAAGTATAAACACCCTGGGATCACGCAGCTGTCATACCGCTCAGGAAGGAGACACGTTCTGTCTCCTAGAGATGAACGTACTTTGGTGCGAAAAGTGCAAATCAATCCCAGAACAACAGCAAAGAACCTTGTGACGATGCTAGAGGAAACCAGTACAAAGTATCTATATCCACAGTAAAACGAGTCCTATATCGATAAACCCTGAAAGGCCGCTCAGCAAGGAAGAAGCCACTGCTCCAAAACCGCCATAAAAAAGTCAGACTACAGTTTGCAACTGCACATGGGGACAAAGATCGTACTTTTTGAGAAATGTCCTCTGGTCTGATGAAACAAAAATAGAACTGTTTGGCCTTAATGACCATTGTTATGTTTGGAGGAAAAAGGGGGAGGCTTGCAAGCTGAAGAACACCATCCCAACCGTGAAGCACGGGGGTAGCAGCATCATGTTGTGGGGGTGCGTTGCTGCTGGAGGGACTTGTGCACTTCACAAAATAGATGGCATCATGAGGTAGGAAGATTATGTAGATATATTGAAGCAACAGCTCAAGACAGTCAGGAAGTTAAAGCTTGGTCACAAATGGGTCTTCCAAATGGACAATGACCCCAAGCATATTTCCAAAGTTGTGGCAAAATGGCTTAAGGACAACAAAGTCAAGGTATTGGAGTGGCCATCACAAAGCTCTGACCTCAATCCTATAGAACATTTGTGGGCAGAACTGACAAAGTGTGTGCGAGCAAGGAGGCCTACAAACCTGACTCCGTTACACCAGCTCTGTCTGGAGGAATGGGACAGAATTCATCCAACTTATTGTAGGAAGCTTGTGGAAGGCTACCTGAAACGTTTGACCCAAGTTAAACAATTTAAAGGCAATGCTATCAAATACTAATTGAGTGTATGTAAACTTCTGACCCACTGGGAATGTGATGAAAGAAATAAAAGCTGAAATAAATAATTATCTACTATTATTCTGACATTTCACATTCTTAAAATAAAGTGGTGATCCTAACTGACCTAAGACAGGGCATTTTTACTAGGATTAAATGTCAGGAATTGTGAAAAACTAAGTTTAAATGAATTTGGCTAAGGGGTATGTAAACTTATATATATATATATATATATATATATATATATATATATATATATATATATATATATATATATATATATATAGGATAGAGAGAGAGCATGAGAAAGAGATGAGAGACAGAGAATGAGCACGACAGAAAAAGAGAGACTGACCCTTCTTGGCATGTGGACAACAGTAGAGGAGTACACTACGTGTCAAGGTGTGAAGTTTTGGGGAACCCCAGCAGACAGGAGTAATCATGCAGACAGAGGCACTGTGCAGGGGGGAACAATCCATGTGTTGTCGTCCTCTTGTGTGTCCAGGTGCTTTAAGTCTATTAATTCATGCCATTCAAATGCACCTGCAAACAGTACAGTGGATTGAATGGTTCTCTTGTTAGGGCTTGTGTTGTTTCAGAGGCGTGGTACTATGGTGCAGGTGTGAAATATGCAGGAGGTCATTGGACATGGGCCTAGACTAGAGGCAAAGCTAAATTATTCGATATTGAGAGCTAGGAGCCAATGACAATAGTTAGCAGTCACAGCGAGCCAAGTTTGCTTACTATAGAGCACGATAAACTATAGTTTTAAACATTCAGGCTTCTATTCTATTTCATTCGGATACTCACCTTTCAGAAGTCCTCTGTTGCTCGCCTTAGTAGCATCCCTTCGCTTCACAACTTCCAAGTATCAATAGTAACAGTAGTGAAATCAAGTTCACAACTCCAAGCCTTCGTGAACAAATATACAGGTATCTGCCAAAATGAAGGAAACACCAACATAAAGTGTCTTAATATTGTGTTGGACCACCACAAGCTGCCAGAACAGCTTCAATGCATCTTGGCAGAGATTCTACAAGTGTCTGGAACTCTATTGGAGGGATGTGACTCCATTCTTCCACGAGAAATTCCATCATTTGGTGTTTAGTTGGTGTCTCAGGCGCCGCTCCAGAATCTCCCATAAGTCTTCAATTTGGTTGATGTCCGGTGACTGAGACACACAGACACACCCTCTCAGCTCCTTTGAGACCATCTTTCAAAGTCACTGAGATCTCTTCTTCTAGACATGGTAGATAAAATAATGGGCCACTGGGCATTTTATACATGACCCTCAGCATGATGGGATGTTAAATGCTTAATTAACATTTGTGCTTAACCGTTCAATATATTTTGTTTCCTTCATTTACTGAGGCCTTTCCTATATTCTGGCGGCTACATGTGGTCCGTTGTTCAACATGAGAGGCGCGTGGGGAGATTGATAGAGATTATGAGTGGGAATTCTTCACAATGACTACCGGTGTGCCAGCCTATCACTTGAATGTCACGGTCATCCCCTCTGTGTGGCAGTGGCATAAACGGTGTCATGCTCTCAAAGGCTACTATCAACGATTCATTCATCATCTTTGAGTGAATCATGTTTGTACTATGTTTGTTAATAGGCAGTTGACAACTTGCATTCAGCAAGGCTCATTGAAAACCTGCCATTATAAACAACCATGTGTGGCTGTCTTTGACTGACAATTCCATAATGATGCCTGCAGTTGTTCTAGAGAGAGAGAGAGAGAGAGAGAGGGGGCTGACTGGTCTGGTGGAATCCGCAAATAAAACAAAGAAGCGTTTAGATATTATTGCCATGGCAATGTTGTTAGAACTAGGCCCAGCTTCTCCCAACTTGTTGTCCCCATACCATACGTTCTATGACATGACATGCTTAGGGACTGCACCCAGCAGTGACATCATGAAAATCCCTCATCTCTTTCCTCCAGGTAGGTGGTAGGCAGGCATACCAGGCAGGTGGAATGTACCCATTGTCAGACAGCTAGTACTCAGTAGGTAGGACTGTAGGGGGAAGGCGATGGGCTGGGTAGATACAGCAGGCTGGAGCTGGCCTGGAGCTAGGCTGGTCTCAAAGCCCACCTCAGTACGTGCCTGTCAGGCAGCTTACCCCTGTGTGGTAAAACAGCCTGGAAGAATTCCTCCTTGGTCCTCCCCTCGTTCCCTGCCTGAAACAGATGCATATCCTTTTTGATGTGCGGCGGGCCAGAGCAGGATCATTTGATGAATGATCTCCTCCTCTTCATATGTTCTAGTCTTCCCCCTCTACTGAGGTAATGGTCTCCCGGCCTGTCCCGTCTCACTCTGACACGACGAACAGACAGGATAACATAATAAACCTTAATGGATTTATCCCAGCCGAGATGTTGTAGTAATAACGTCTTCAGTATCATATATCAACAGCGAGTAGAAGTAGCGAGGCTACACGATGTGTGTTTACATGACAGCGGCCAATCATTTGTCATTAACCCCCAGGCTGATGTTATCAAGTCTTTTCATAGTGATTTATGTCCACTCTGGATGACATCACTACACTAATTCATGACGGGAGCCAAAAAAAAGTAATAGGATCACATAGCTACAGTGTAAACACCGTGGTGACGATACTCCGATAAAGAGAAACGATCATTACGCAACTACAGCTGTCTCCACAACACCCCTTAATGGACCGCCAAGCTCCAAGACTTACTTAGTATACTGTATTTAGCCTGGATCCTGATCGATGTCATGCAAATGACCATAGGAGTTGGCTACACAGCAGAAACAGATCTGGAGCCAGGCTAGCCTACTGTATTATGCTGTTATTATAGTCATCTCTCTAGACCATGTGACCAGGATGCTATGGAGTCCGTATGGACTTGATCTGGGAACAGAGACATAAGGATGACAATCCCCCCTGTCCCATTTTATGACAGGCTGGAGTTGGCTTTGCTTTGATTCATCTGTCCAGAGTCCCCAGACATCCTGGTGTATATACCATTGTATTGCATTTTGCAGAGAAGAAGAAGAAGAAGCCTATTTTTATAATGGCTGGCTTTGAATGGGAACTAGAACCAGATGGGGGGAAATTGAAGTTAAATGCAGCTGGAATCCATGTAAGTGGCAGAATCTTTTGGCGATGGAGAGGGGGTGTGAGGTCATCATATGTGCCACGCATGGGTCACTGTGCATTTCTATGGACTGGAGAATCTCTGGGATAGCAGAGATATTGGTGGATGTGCTAGAGGAGGAACAGATCATTATTTTCACATCAATCGCAAATGGCATTACAGTACATTAAGCCCGCTGTACTAAGGCATCTTGTTACATTGCCAGTTGATCAGCTGGCCACTAGTTATATATAAGTCCTTAGATGTTACTTGAGTTGCATTTTTCCTTATTGCATTTGCCTCCATTCTAGTACATGCAATGCCAATTTCTAAACTGCTTTCAAAGTAGATATCCCACAGTATAGCACCTCCGGTCAAGTCTAGCATTTATGGAAATCTCAAACTGTACTGTACATAAAACGGTCTGGAAACAGTTTCAGCAAAGTTGTTCTACAGTTTTAGCCAAGATAACAAAAAGTAAAATGGTGAGACTGTCCTGACGATGTGAGACTGTAATTCAAGTCAATATGAAGAAGTGATATAGGTGAGTAGAGTAGACAGACGAGGTGAGTAGAGTAGACAGACAGACGAGGTGAGTAGAGTAGACAGACAGACGAGGTGAGTAGAGTAGACAGACAGACGAGTTGAGTAGAGTAGACAGACAGACGAGGTGAGTAGAGTAGACAGACGAGGTGAGTAGACAGACAGACAGGTGAGGTGAGTAGAGTAGACAGACAGGTGAGTAGAGTAGACAGACAGGTGAGGTGAGTAGACAGACAGGTGAGTAGACAGACAGGTGAGTAGACAGACAGGTACATGGCACAGTAACATTAGTAGAAGCATTAACATCTTTCTAGTAGTATATTTGGGGCTGGCAGCCAGCCATGTTGTAAAGGAATACTCGTTGGCAAATTTGATGAAATCAGAGATGACAAAAGTTCAAAGCCACATCTGATTAAAGGTAGAGCCATCTGAAAAATTGTCTCGATTCTTCATACAGATGAAAAGGAGTGATAGATGGTATAATCACTTCTTATACAATGTGTGTGATCCATCTAGAACATCACAAGGGTTGAAGGGAATCTGCAGTATAACTCTGCACACCTGAATCCCCCCCCAAGAGAACTACACCCCCTCATTCCCCCAGAGAAAGTTAAAAGGACAACCAAAATGTAAGGCAAGCTTCCCAATCCCTACAGCATTCCTTCATTTACAGCTAAAAAAAAACAACAGCACTCCCTTTGAAGAGGTATCGAGGTCCGAGCTTGATTATCATTTGAGATTGAACCAGGTCTGGCAACGCGGTGTAGAAAAATGACTGCTGGCAGGCAGGTCTATTGGTTACGGACGTCTCCATGAGGTGGCTTAGATGGAATATCCAGGGTCCTCCTGTCTGAGAGGGGCGACTTAAGGCCATGCTTTTACCCTGTGTGTTCCACTTTCACAGGGCCCACGCATCTGGGCCACAGCTGGGAGCTGAGACGGTGTGTGTGTGTGTGTGTGTGTGTGTCAGAAACAGAGACGGAGGGAGAGACAGAAGGAGAGAGATGGAGCACAAGGGGGGCTCTTTACCGTGATTGAGCAGTGAGCACAATGTACCGGGTCTGAGAATATTAAAAACGAATGGAAACTCCTATATAAAACGTGTGGACATGAGGCACTGAGACGTACAACAGGACCAGTTGAAACATTACAGGTTGTCACACATACGTCAGCACTATATGTGCCTGATGGGAGATGGCAGGGTATTTTAACGGTATACATTGGGAATGAGATCACCTACTCTGGTTTAAGTCAGTAAAAGCTCATCAATGGTAGTTCTTTTTGAAGCAAATTAGATTTCGTTCTGAGTTAAACATGAATTCTTTGATGACACAGTATATTTGAGAGTCTGGAAGCATTTTATTTAAATTGTAGCTATCGTGGCCAGTGGCTAACCAACAAAAAAATAAAATACAAAATATATTAATTTGCTAAAAATGCTTTATTGGAGAACATGGGCAATAATATATAAACCAATATCTTTTCTTCCGGCCATACTGGCAGAGCAGACCCATGTTTGTACAGTAGTAACCAAATGGAAAATATCATAACTCAGTACAAAGAATATTAAAACAAGAAAACAAACTAAAATATATATATAGTGACAGACCACAGGGGGCTACTGAGGGGAGGACAGCTCAGAATAATGGCTGGAACGGAACAAATGGAATACCATTCCACCTATCCTGCTCCAGTCTCTACCACCAGCCTGTCCTCCCAGAGTAAGATGCCACCAACCTCCTGTGTGATAAACATCAACTAAAAAAATAAATACTGATAGTTCACTAAAACAGTCACAGGTGGTAAACACTTCACTACATGCTACATCAAGGTAAAAAGAGAACATCATTTATCAGTATGGAGAAATAAAGCCAATGGTAAAACAGGATGTTTTTCTAAAGGTTTAGTCATTAGTTCGGTTCTCATCTGCTTTGCAGATCGTTTCCTGGATCTATTGGACCGCTTTAATGTAACAGAGGCAAGTGGGAGTACGAACAGGTGTGTGTGTGTGGGGGGGGTGCAATGTCTCTGTGTGAGAACGATTGACAAAGACAAGGCACTCAACTTGACCGCAAACTCCAATTCAAACCACAGTTCCAGTCAGGCCAACAACCTCAGATGACAGTTGCCCACATACTGCAGCTACACAGCGATGGCTTGTTTTAAGATCACTAAATGAGTCTACGCTTTCCACTGACTTATTTGAAGTGTGCATGGGGACAAAGGGACAAAGCCAAACACTCAAAAGAATCAATATGATCACGTTAGCCATGGACACGGTAAGAGTTGTAGGAAACATTACTAAGAGGGGCATTGACTTCCTACATGTATCATGTTTTCATCCTCAACTAAACCACATCTTGTTACATCATGAGGAAACTTTTTGCATCATTCTCTAAAAACAACAATCTTTGCCTCTTCACACCTTTTAAAAATGAACATTTGAACCCAGTTTAAAACACATTTAAAAATACTGATAGTTGCACAATTAGAGAAACCAATTTCTAATGGTGAGTTGAAATAAAGTACATACTCAGTGTGGTAAGACTGAAGCCCAGTGGCAGTAGCAGCAGAACGAGAGAGAGGAGAGGAAAGTAGGAGAAAATACAGGAGAAGGGGAGAATAAGAGGTGTGTGCGTTGGAGAGGGACATCTAGCTGTTGAGTGGTCCTCGTATTAATCTTTTAACTGTTTTAGAGGAGATAGCTGTGTCGTATTCATTAGGCACCAAACAGAGGGAAACAGACTGAAGCAGGCAGGGACTATCTGGACTTGTCCAATGACAACCGCTTGTTTTCGTTTTTCCTGGTGAAAAACGTTTGAAAAAGTTTTACTATGGTGTGCCCTAATGAATACGACCCTGATGTTCCCCATTTTGACTTTTGACCACATTTGACCTTAGGTAGCCTTCTCCAGGGACTGATAGTACTCCACCAGGACAGCCCAGGCTTTGGGGGCCATGAAGCCTTCCGGAGGGTTCTGTCCTTCGCGAGCCATCTTACGCATCCTTGTCCCTGAGATGAAGTCATAGTCTTGATGGCTGAAAGAAAATGAAGAAAAAAATGTAGAAGGCACAGTCTAATTTCAACAGCCTGACCCTGAAATGTTGTCTGGTAAGTGAGGAACGATTTTCTAACTTACTGTGTGGATGAATGGCATGACCAACTCAATTCAAGGACACTTTAGGAAGAGTTCTTTGAGGGAACTTCACAAAATGCATTTCATATGCTTGGAAAAAAAGGCCATGTATTTCGATAATTGAAGTAAACACGCACTCGAGCCCCCTTATGCCAGGGGACCTGGGATATCAAAAGAACCTCAGACACATGAACCAGCAGCACACAGAGACGTTGCTTCAAGCCAGCGGCAAAGAGCGAGCGCAACCTAAACGTCAGACCTTCGCCGTCAAATTCAAACCTTCTGTTAGACTTCTCAGTTTAAACAACTGGTTCAAAAATAAACACGGGCCCAAAAAAATTGTCTAAACACAGCTAATTAGTCTCAAACCAAAAATGAGAAAATTCCTGTAAAAAACAGACTAGTCTAAATACAATCTTCCATGACTCCGCCACACACAAGTAGGGGATAAATTAAATATTTGTCAATGATTAGATTCATTAGATACTACTGTAGATTCCTTCATTTAGACAAAGGGGGCAACATTCAATCACATTCCTTCTCTCGCCACTGTTACAATGCACTTTCCTCATAATAATCACATTTGTCAAATGTGGTTTCGTTTCTCAGCGGCTTGCGGTCGTGTGGACTGTTGTGCGCAGCGGAGCGTCTTGTACGGATTTGTACTGTTAGAGCCGCAGCAAGAGTCACAACGTTTCCACACATTAAACCTCATCATGGATTCCTGACCAGCAGAGTTGTAGTAGGATGTTAACTCCAGGTACACATATTCTGCAGTGTCCTCTCCTGTCTACCTCACTCCTGAAACTACATATTGAAGCCCGCAGACAATTTAAGGGTTGGTTTGGGGTTCAATTTCATTCAGAAAATGTCACTTTTTCCCCTCCATTCTTGAATTGGACTTGAAATTAGTCAATGAATCTCATTCTTAAGGACTCTGGGTTCTGGTCTATTCTTTGAACCCACTTGCAGATGTAAATCAGCTGTCAGCTAAATCTGATACAAATGTATCATTTCTCAAGTGTCCTGAAACGTGTGTTTTTGTAGTACATGGTCCCTGTTCAAATCAACTGAATAGACCAATTAAATAACCTCCCTAATTCCTCCCCTAGTACTGCTGAGTAACCGTCATGTTATTTTCCTCTGCACGACAGTGAGTCTTGAGCCTGCAGGACAGTACAATGCAGACCAGGCTGACAGCCAGGTGGCAGAACCCAGAACCCTGTGTATGTCTGACACTCCAGGTGTGCCAACGAGTCAGCTTCCGTTTCTCCATCTCCATAGGCAGCAATGGGATCACCTTCCTCCTGACCTCCGTAATGCAAACCCACTGTTGAACACATCTACTACTGTATTCTCCCCATACATTACT
Organism: Oncorhynchus clarkii lewisi; assembly: GCF_045791955.1. Taxonomy (NCBI): domain Eukaryota; kingdom Metazoa; phylum Chordata; class Actinopteri; order Salmoniformes; family Salmonidae; genus Oncorhynchus; species Oncorhynchus clarkii. The sequence continues at coordinate 70,122,292 of NC_092156.1, read as the reverse complement.
GTATTCTCCCCATAAATTACTGTATTCTCCCCATAAATTACTGTATTCTCCCCATAAATTAGTGAATTTTGTACTGGAAAATCACACCTTTTTATCATATTGTCCTATTTCCTATCAGATCTATAGCTCAGGCCATGGGGCTAACACTTGCAGTCTCGCTGGGAAGAAATAAACATTCTAGAATTGCATTCTAGAACATTCTAGAACCTGTTCTACTGTATACTACGCTCAATGTGTTCTGGTCCTAAAAACTTTGATGAAATACTTTGATGAACTCTGATTTTGGAGGACTTGTATTCATTACAATAGGTGGAAATGACAGGGCAGAGAGAGTGAGACACACAGAGAAAGAGCGAGGGGGGAGGGGGAGCACAAACTCCAAACTCGGCGGAGGAGGAACACTTAATATGCGGTCAAATGAGAAACAGCTTGCGCTGATTTTAGCCATTACACTATAGAGGCAGACTTTAAGGGCGATCGTTGGCAATTAGGCCTAGCATCTATATTCCTCTCACATTTGGCAGCGCCGGCCGGCACAATGTGCACAAGGAGTGGTCGAGAACAGACGGAATGCCATAAATTTCACAAGGCGCCAACCAGAGCCTTTGAAATGGTGATTTAGCGTTTACTTTCTCTCAGCTCTCCCTAGCTGCTAGCCTAGCACTGATACGGTCAGAAAGAGCCAGTCATTGCGGCTTTGACATTTTCTGGCGTAGCTCTTTTCGGGTCTTCAGGTTTCATATTAATAAAAACAACAATTGAGCTGAAATGAAGTCGCCTGTTATATAATGTTATTGTGACAGTCAGAAAACGGACAACTACTTTCCTGGAAGGAGTAGAATATAACGTGGTTAAGGTTCTTGACAAGCCAGACTGCTGACTCGGCAGTTCTTAAGGGGGCTTGTTGAGAAGAGCACAATAGTAACCACTATAGGACCTTTGTCCCATTACTCTTACATTTCCACTGAGTCACACTGCAGAATTATCTCACGCTTTAGCAGGAAGATTTACTGCTATCCAAACTGTCTTATCCAACTGTAAAACTAGTCCAAAAACACTGGATAATGGATAGTTCAGACACTCGAAGTAGAAGACAAGCTGATAGAGAAATACTCATTGATTGTACCTTTATAACATACCAAATGGTTCTGGAGTGAGCCTTTATCAACATACTGGACTACTGGTATGGAAAGACAGAATATAAACAGCCTTGTCAGTTGTGGCTCTTATTGTCGAGTAATTCTCCTGCTTTCAATCCAGGAAGGAAATATATCTCTGTGCTCCATTTCTGAATCCCATGCCTAGGTGAAACCCAACTAGGTGTGGGGAAATATTTCCTTTCAGACTAGTTCTCCTGGCGATTGTGGTATTCCCCCCCCCCTTGTCAACTCAATTTATTCTGATATCAAAACATGCGCCATGGAAAAAAAGGGTGTACCCCACCTTCTGATCAATCAGTTCCTACTTTTTAAGTCATCATATTCCTTTAATCAGATCAGTTTTCAGTCATGATATTCTAAGCCAGACATGGCTATAAAGTGATAGCGTGGATGGTATTAAAGTCCATAGCACACAGAGATTGCACGATTTTCATTAGTCATCGACTGCAGTATCCGTACACAGACTTTTTACAGACTTTAATTAATAGCAGTTCTCTGTGATTTCCGAACGACTTCAAAAGCTCTGAGAAAGCCACAAAACTTTGTAAAGAGCATAAGAAAGCAAAGAAGTTCCTGTTATTCTTGGCTTTGCCGTTTGCCGTAGATAAGGAAGAAAAACACATGGGAGGTTTCAGTGGAGAAGCTTAATGAATGATCAATTTGGGTTATTGGAGTTAGGCATGATAATGTTTACAGGCTGTGGAACAACATTCCTGCCACCGATGAAAAAAATAAAAAAATAACCGCTCATTTGTTTTCCGTTGCAAAACGTTGTACAAAATGTTGTATGTCCTAATGAACACACCCTGCTTACCCACGTCAAGATTGTACGGCAGAATATACATGTTGATAGTATTTTGATTTCTAGGAAAAAGTGTGACTAAATGTTGACTATTTCTGATTGGTTGAGAAAGGTCACCTGCATGACCAGGACTCATCATCATGATGCTAACTTAGAAACATCTTAAAACCTTCAAGAATGTAACATTTGGACTTCATTACATCCGTTGTTGAAGAACACTGGTATTACGAGTGACATCCACCGATTACATTCTTCGAACCTTGAGAGTAGAGATTTGTTTATAAAGACACTCATTATGGGGCGGAAGGTAGCCTGGTGGTCAGAGCTTTGGGCCAGTAACCGAAAGGTTGCCAGAACCAATCCCTGAGCTGACAAGGTAAAAATCTGTTCTTGAACAAGGCAGTTAACCCACTGTTTCTAGGCCGTCATTGTAAATAAGAATTTGTTTAACTGACTTGCCAAGTTCAGGTTTAATAAAAAATAAATAAAACAATTCCACTGGGATTAATCATCCTGTCCTTCACGCAAACACAAAATGGCAGACAGACAACACACAATAAGGAGATCATCTTTCTACAATATTAAAGCTGATCTACCCCCTAAAAAATACAATAAAGAGATGGAACGGAGACTGAAAAACAAACGATGAGTGACAGGGCTTACTTCTTGGGGTCATAGAAGTCCATGGCCCTCTTGGCTTTGTTGTAGGCGGCCACCTTGAAGGGTACAATCTCCAGGGTGATGAGTCCAGGCGCCATGGTGAGGACTTTAGCCCCATGGGTTGGCTCGTACAGGTCCTTTCCCGTGGCTGGGTGGGGCATGCCCGCCGGGTCGCGACCCACGATGTAGAAGTTGGCGCCGGCCACCATTCGGGCTCGGCAGTGCCACTGCACCTGTGGTTTTATGGAGGAAGAAAAGAAGTTTGCTTTAGTTACTCAAAACTAATGTCAATGCTAAATGTTGGCATTTCCAATGGGTGAAAATACTAGCTGGTAATTCTGATTTAGAGCCAATTCTACCTTTTAGCATTTAGAATGGGAAAACCCCCTCTGGTCACTCAGAGGATGAGAACGTTCAGAACGTTTTAATGGGAAGCCAGGAGAAGGGGAAGTGGTCGGGCAGCTCTTTCAGTGGGTTGGAGAAACAAGGAAGCCTTGGCACAACAGGCACATTGTGGTGAGACCGATGGGAAGGGAAAAACAGCACTTGATTACCTTGACTGATTTGTAATCACGTATGGTGGAGCACAATTACCCTAAATACGAGTGGACATCGCTCTCCCTGCTACCGCCGATGGACATGGACACAAGCCCCCTATAATTACATTACAAAGCACTTTCTGCAATAATAAACAGCCAATTACGGTAATGACGTTTGGACAGGAGTGCTCAACCCCCCCCCCCCCCGAACGTAGCGCCCACCGTCGACATGCGAGAATCCGGTTTTACAACACATTACAGAAACAACAATAAACGGAGCTCTTGAGTGGAAGTTTCAAATGACTAAAGAAAACAAGACTTCATTCTTTTGGCCAATCCCACTATTTAACCACCCATACGCTCCCATCCTACTTTTAAAATTGGAAGTCTTCAACCTTAAAAACGCTGGTCTTAAACTAAAAGACCTTGATGAGAGAACAAAGGGAGTTAGGAGGAGAAGAAAAAAACGACAGTTAAACTCTGTAGGCAGTCTGGAGAGGGAGGGATGGAGTGCATTGTTTTGTTAGCTGGTTGCCAGGTTGGAAGCGAGTCTTAAGATGGACACTCAGGGCCATGTGAACCCACTCCCTCCAACCTGGCGGCTATTCTATTTTTATGCCCCTCCCCGGCACATATCCTACTGTGCCTTCCCTGTATTTATATTCCTGATAAATGTACTAAACGTTTTATTACATTGATCTTATTTTGTATCATTCTTAACTTGCGTCCTCTTAACCGTATCATGTAGGTAGGTACCTGTAGTTAAGCACGTCATTGTACTGCGTATCATGTGGCATCGTGGATAGAGAACCTGTAGTTAAGCACGTCATCGAACTGCGTATCATGTGGCATCGTGGATAGAGAACCTGTAGGTAAGCACGTCATTGTACTGCGTGTCATGTGGCATCGTGGATAGAGAACCTGTAGGTAAGCACGTCATTGTACTGCGTATCACGTGGCATCGTGGATAGAGAACCTGTAGGTAAGCACGTCATTGTACTGCGTATCACGTGGCATCGTGGATAGAGAACCTGTAGGTAAGCACGTCATTGTACTGCGTATCATGTGGCATCGTGGATAGAGAATCTGTAGGTAAGCACGTCATTGTACTGCGTATCATGTGGCATCGTGGATAGAGAACCTGTAGGTAAGCACGTCATTGTACTGCGTATCACGTGGCATCGTGGATAGGGAAACTGCAGGTAAGCACGTCATTGTACTGCGTATCATGTGGCATCGTGGATAGAGAACCTGTAGGTAAGCACGTCATTGTACTGCGTATCATGTGGCATCGTGGATAGAGAACCTGTAGGTAAGTACGTCATTGTACTGCGTATCATGTGGCATCGTGGATAGAGAACCTGTAGGTAAGTACGTCATTGTACTGCGTATCATGTGGCATCGTGGATAGAGAACCTGTAGGTAAGCACGTCATTGTACTGCGTATCATGTGGCATCGTGGATAGAGAACCTGTAGGTAAGTACGTCATTGTACTGCGTATCATGTGGCATCGTGGATAGAGAACCTGTAGGTAAGCACGTCATTGTACTGCGTATCATGTGGCACCGTGGATAGAGAACCTGTAGGTAAGCACGTCATTGTACTGCGTATCACGTGGCATCGTGGATAGAGAATCTGTAGGTAAGCACGTCATTGTACTGCGTATCACGTGGCATCGTGGATAGGGAACCTGCAGGTAAGCACGTCATTGTACTGCGTATCACGTGGCATCGTGGATAGAGAACCTGCAGGTAAGCACGTCATTGTACTGCGTATCATGTGGCATCGTGGATAGAGAACCTGTAGGTAAGTACGTCATTGTACTGCGTATCACGTGGCATCGTGGATAGAGAACCTGTAGGTAAGCACGTCATTGTACTGCGTATCACGTGGCATCGTGGATAGAGAACCTGTAGGTAAGCACGTCATTGTACTGCGTATCACGTGGCATCGTGGATAGAGAACCTGCAGGTAAGCACGTCATTGTACTGCGTATCATGTGGCATCGTGGATAGAGAACCTGTAGGTAAGCATGTCATTGTACTGCGTATCATGTGGCATCGTGGATAGAGAACCTGTAGGTAAGCATGTCATTGTACTGCGTATCATGTGGCATCGTGGATAGAGAACCTGTAGGTAAGCACGTCATTGTACTGCGTATCACGTGGCATCGTGGATAGAGAACCTGTAGGTAAGCACGTCATTGTACTGCGTATCACGTGGCATCGTGGATAGAGAACCTGTAGGTAAGCACGTCATTGTACTGCGTATCACGTGGCATCGTGGATAGAGAACCTGTAGGTAAGTACGTCATTGTACTGCGTATCATGTGGCATCGTGGATAGAGAACCTGTAGGTAAGCATGTCATTGTACTGCGTATCATGTGGTATCGTGGATAGAGAACCTGTAGGTAAGCACGTCATTGTACTGCGTATCATGTGGCATCGTGGATAGAGAACCTGTAGGTAAGCACGTCATTGTACTGCGTATCATGTGGCATCGTGGATAGAGAACCTGTAGGTAAGTACGTCATTGTACTGCGTATCATGTGGCATCGTGGATAGAGAACCTGTAGGTAAGCACGTCATTGTACTGCGTATCATGTGGCATCGTGGATAGAGAACCTGTAGGTAAGCACGTCATTGTACTGCGTATCACGTGGCATCGTGGATAGGGAACCTGCAGGTAAGCACGTCATTGTACTGCGTATCATGTGGCATCGTGGATAGAGAACCTGTAGGTAAGCACGTCATTGTACTGCGTATCATGTGGCATCGTGGATAGAGAACCTGTAGGTAAGTACGTCATTGTACTGCGTATCATGTGGCATCGTGGATAGAGAACCTGTAGGTAAGCACGTCATTGTACTGCGTATCACGTGGCATCGTGGATAGAGAACCTGTAGGTAAGCACGTCATTGTACTGCGTATCACGTGGCATCGTGGATAGAGAACCTGTAGGTAAGCACGTCATTGTACTGCGTATCACGTGGCATCGTGGATAGAGAACCTGTAGGTAAGTACGTCATTGTACTGCGTATCATGAGGCATCGTGGATAGAGAACCTGTAGGTAAGCATGTCATTGTACTGCTTATCATGTGGCATCGTGGATAGAGAACCTGTAGGTAAGCACGTCATTGTACTGCGTATCATGTGGCATCGTGGATAGAGAACCTGTAGGTAAGCACGTCATTGTACTGCGTATCACGTGGCATCGTGGATAGGGAACCTGCAGGTAAGCACGTCATTGTACTGCGTATCATGTGGCATCGTGGATAGAGAACCTGTAGGTAAGCACGTCATCGTACTGCGTATCATGTGGCATCGTGGATAGAGAACCTGTAGGTAAGTACGTCATTGTACTGCGTATCATGTGGCATCGTGGATAGAGAACCTGTAGGTAAGTACGTCATTGTACTGCGTATCATGTGGCATCGTGGATAGAGAACCTGTAGGTAAGCACGTCATTGTACTGCGTATCATGTGGCATCGTGGATAGAGAACCTGTAGGTAAGCACGTCATTGTACTGCGTATCATGTGGCATCGTGGATAGAGAATCTGTAGGTAAGCACGTCATTGTACTGCGTATCATGTGGCATCGTGGATAGAGAACCTGTAGGTAAGCACGTCATTGTACTGCGTATCACGTGGCATCGTGGATAGGGAACCTGCAGGTAAGCACGTCATTGTACTGCGTATCACGTGGCATCGTGGATAGAGAACCTGTAGGTAAGCACGTCATTGTACTGCGTATCATGTGGCATCGTGGATAGAGAACCTGTAGGTAAGTACGTCATTGTACTGCGTATCATGTGGCATCGTGGATAGAGAACCTGTAGGTAAGTACGTCATTGTACTGCGTATCATGTGGCATCGTGGATAGAGAACCTGTAGGTAAGCACGTCATTGTACTGCGTATCATGTGGCATCGTGGATAGAGAACCTGTAGGTAAGTACGTCATTGTACTGCGTATCATGTGGCATCGTGGATAGAGAACCTGTAGGTAAGCACGTCATTGTACTGCGTATCATGTGGCATCGTGGATAGAGAACCTGTAGGTAAGTACGTCATTGTACTGCGTATCATGTGGCATCGTGGATAGAGAACCTGTAGGTAAGCACGTCATTGTACTGCGTATCATGTGGCATCGTGGATAGAGAACCTGTAGGTAAGCACGTCATTGTACTGCGTATCATGTGGCATCGTGGATAGAGAACCTGTAGGTAAGCACGTCATTGTACTGCGTATCATGTGGCATCGTGGATAGAGAACCTGTAGGTAAGCACGTCATTGTACTGCGTACCATGTGTATCCTGTGCATTAAGTGCCTTCAGAAAGTACTCACACCCCTTGACTTGTTCCACATTTTGTTGTTATAACCTGCATTTAAAATGTATTAAATGGAGATTGTGTCACTGGCCTACACACAATACCTCATAATATCCAAGTTGAAATATATTTATTTTACGAACTAATAAATGAAAAGCTTAAATGTCTTCGGTCACTAAGTATTCAACCCCGTTGTTACGGCGAGCCTAAATAACTTCAGGAGTAACAAGTCACATAATAAGTTGCATAGACTCATTCTGTGTGTAAGTGTTTAACACGATTTTTAATGACTTCTCTGTACTCCACACATTCACTTATCTGTAAGGTCCTTCAACCGAGCAGTGAATTTCAAACACAGATTCAACCACGAAGACCAGGGAGGTTTTTCAATGCCTCGCAAAGAAGGGCACCAATGGGTAGATAGGTAAAAATAGAAAAAGCAGACATTGAATATCCCTTTGAGCATGTTGAAGTTATTAATTACACTTTGGATGGTGTATCAATACACCGTCACTACAAATATAGAAGCGTCCTTCATAACTCAGAAACCACTCAGGGATTTCACCATGAGGCCAATGGGGACGTTAAAACAGTCACAGTTTAACGGCTGTGATAGAAGACTGAGACTGAGGACATTGTAGTTACTACACAATACTAACCTAATTGACAGAGTTAAAAGGAATCTGTACAGAATAACAAAAAATATATTCCAAAACATGCATCCTGTTTGCAACAAGGCACTAAAGAAATACTGCAAGAAATGTGTGAAAGCAAATCATTTGTCCTGAATATGTTTTATTTCAAGCATAGTAGTAGCTGCATCATGTTATGGTTATGCTTGTAATCGTTAAGGACTGGGGAGTTAGAGGATCAAAAATGAACCTAATGGATCTAAATACAGAGGAAACCCTGGTTCAGTCTGCTTTCCACCAGACACTGGCTGATTAATTACCTTTCAGCAGGACAATAACCCAAAACACAAGGCCAAATCTACACTGGACTTGCTTACCAAGAAGACAGTGAATGTTCCGGAGTGGTCGAGTTACAGGTTTGACTTTAATCTGCTTGAAAATCTGTGGCAAGACTTGAAACAGGTTGTCAAGCAACGATCAACAACCAATTTGACAGAGCTTGAAGAATATTGAACTAAATAATGGGCAAATATTGTACAATCCAGATGTCTACAGCTCTTAAGAGAATTACCCAGAAAGACTCACAGCTTTAAATCACTGCCAAAGGAGATTCTAACATGTATTGACTCAGGGGTGTGAATACTTATGTTAAAGAGGTGTTTCTGCATTTCATTAATACATTTGCAAAAATGTTGTTTTTTTTTAAACACGTTTTCGCTTTTTTCATCATGGTATTGTGTGTAGATGGGTGAGAAATACATCTATTTAATCCATTGTGTATTCAGGCTGTAACAACAAGATGTGGAATAAGTCAAGAGGTATGACTACTTTCTGAAGGTACTGTACGACAAATAAACTTGACGTATGATGGATGGGAATACAGCATATGTACTCAAACACACAAATCATTTCATAGGGTGTTAGATGAGTCCGGAAGATCGTTCATCTTCTCCTAAATGTACGGACCTGGACTGATCTTAAGCCTGTTGTATTATTTCAGGGTGAAGAAGTATTTTATGGGTGAAGTCCATCTGAAGAGAAGGGATCCCTACCACTACCTCGCTATCCAACAAAGATGCCGAATTACAGAGAACATGCAGCAACTCTTGGAGGACAATGGAATTACATTATAAAACGTTTATTTATTCTCAGAAGGCTCCGAAAAAAATCAGAAACGGGTTGGTTCTACTTTTAACAATGAGGATGCTTTTGTGGTGCATTTGATGTCAGGCTGTAAGATCAGACAGATGATGGGCCTTTTCGGGCTGCATCGTGTTCCCCAGAACAGAACAGAGCTCAGTCTGGTCCCAATGATCGTCTCCCCATAACCCTGACTACATGATTAAAGGACAGCAGGAGACTTCAAACAGCTAGACAGGCATCAAGTAAGTACAATACAAAGTGACAGAGATTATACTGAACTTTCTAATTCTGAATGTAAATTGCCATCCATGTTAGATTAAGCTGATTTCATAAGTCACGTGTGGACCGTCCCATCATATTACATCATTGACAGTCAGGCAATTTAAGTAGCCTCCAATTCTTGAAGTGTACTCATTACTTTGGCTTGTGTTACAGACTTTGTCAGGTCCATAGAAATAGAATCCATAGAATGGACTTGGCTGCCAGTCCTCCCATTATTTCAACCATTGACTTGAATAGGGAAGCCCGTTATAGGAGTTCTATGGTCAGGTTACTGCTAAGCTTACCTCAGTGGGGCCGGCGTACATCATGGGCGACGGGAAGATGGCCACGATGGTGTTTTCGGGTTTCAGCACGCCCTCGTCCAGCACGGCGGCGTGCTGCTTCATGCGCCACTCCAACGGCACGTCGTCGTCCTTGGTCCAGCCGCCCAGCGGGTGCAGCAGTAGGACGGGCCGGCGGTAGCCCCGTTCGATCAGACGCTTGTGGGTGTCCTGCATGAGGAGGGCGTGGCCGTTGTGCACCGGGTTACGCAGCTGGAAGGCAAACACCGCGTCTGGAGGGAGAAAGAGGTCAGAGAAAGACTGATTTAGATGCTGCATCTTTATTGAGACATCCTGGTTTTCTAAAACAGAGAGAGCAAAGTAGAGAGAGAGATCTAACTTTCTACCGTTACCTGCATTCATCTCCTTGAACTTGTGTTTGAGCTCAGCGGGGGTGAGTCTGTACTGGTCCAGGCCGTCGTTCCAGCTGATCTTGTCCAGGACCTGCAGGTCTCCTCCTACCAGCCAGTCTCCACTCTCCATTACCATCTGGACCAGACAGAGAGATAACACTCTGACCATTAGCATCCGGACCAGACAGAGAGACAACACTCTGACCATTAGCATCTGGACCAGACAGAGAGACAACACTTTGACCATTAGCATCTGGACCAGACAGAGAGACAACACTTTGACCATTACCATCCGGACCAGACAGAGAGACAACACTCTGACCATTAGCATCTGGACCAGACAGAGAGACAACACTCTGACCATTAGCATCCGGACCAGACAGAGAGACAACACTCTGACCATTAGCATCTGGACCAGACAGAGACAACACTCTGACCATTACCATCTGGACCAGACAGAGAGACAGCACTCTGACCATTAGCATCTGGACCAGACAGAGAGACAGCACTCTGACCATTAGCATCCGGACCAGACAGAGAGACAACACTCTGACCATTAGCATCTGGACCAGACAGAGACAACACTCTGACCATTACCCTCTGGACCAGACAGAGAGAGAACACTCTGACCATTACCATCCGGACCAGACAGAGAGACAGCACTCTGACCATTAGCATCTGGACCAGACAGAGAGACAACACTCTGACCATTACCCTCTGGACCAGACAGAGAGACAACACTCTGACCATTAGCATCTGGACCAGACAGAGAGACAACACTCTGACCATTAGCATCCGGACCAGACAGAGAGACAACACTCTGACCATTAGCATCTGGACCAGACAGAGACAACACTCTGACCATTACCATCTGGACCAGACAGAGAGACAGCACTCTGACCATTAGCATCCGGACCAGACAGAGAGACAACACTCTGACCATTAGCATCTGGACCAGACAGAGACAACACTCTGACCATTACCCTCTGGACCAGACAGAGAGAGAACACTCTGACCATTACCATCCGGACCAGACAGAGAGACAGCACTCTGAACATTAGCATCTGGACCAGACAGAGAGACAACACTCTGACCATTACCCTCTGGACCAGACAGAGAGAGAACACTCTGACCATTACCATCCGGACCAGACAGAGAGACAACACTCTGACCATTACCATCTGGACCAGACAGAGAGACAGCACTCTGACCATTACCATCCGGACCAGACAGAGAGACAACACTCTGACCATTACCCTCTGGACCAGACAGAGAGAGAACACTCTGACCATTAGCATCTGGACCAGACAGAGAGACAACACTCTGACCATTAGCATCTGGACCAGACAGAGAGACAACACTCTGACCATTAGCATCTGGACCAGACAGAGAGACAGCACTCTGACCATTAGCATCTGGACCAGACAGAGAGACACCACTCTGACCATTACCATCTGGACCAGACAGAGAGACAACTCTGACCATTAGCATCATACAATACCACACCCACTTCACTGTGACTCATATATTTTCCAGGGTTCCCACTTTTCAAAAAATATTTTTCCAGGACATTTCAATGACCTTTTTACCAGAACTTATTTCAACCCGGGTATTGTGCAGATCTGAAAAGACTGGATAGCTGTAAGCAATATGGTGAACATTTCAGCCTATCAAAGAAGAGAGAGGTGCCGTAATGACCATATTGTTTATAACTATACAATCCTGTCAGAGGTACATGAAGAGCCTGCGGCTATGGATCAATTTGAAATTGATGCTAAACAAGTGGCCTTCTCTAACTCCTCTACCATGTTCATACTGCGGTTATAACAGCCATCAAGGACTGTTTCAAAACAGTAAACCACCCCAATCTGGCAAACGCTGAAAGAGGGGCGGGATTATGGATAAATCAATAACAGCCCCCAGACAACTTTAAATACAACATCTAAAAAAGTTGAGACTCCTACAAATTGGAGCCCAGGAAGAATGAAGAATCCACTTTGCTTTATGCCTCTGACCGCATCTCTCTCGACTTTAGCGGGAAAAAAACTCACGAGGAACACAAAATATGACGTGTAATGTAATCCACAACGAGACACCATCCACGATGAGCTCATGGACCACATTGAAGCGATTCCCCCCCCCCCCCCCTTACAATATTGTTCTAATGTCCCCAAAGTACTGCTAAACCCAGGCAAAGCCAGCTTTGTTTCAGGCTATAACTCTTGGTCTGCCTTTCTGGGCATGTACTGTGCCGGTGCTGTAACCACTGGGCTCTTTATGGAGTACACACTGCAGGGTAGGTACTCAAGCCATCAAATCAGGACTATGGATAGACTATGGCAGGACCAGGGGGGTCCAGAAGCATATACACAAATGTGTCTTATAGAGAATGGCTATTCAATATTACTCAAGGAGTCAAAGTTAGAAAACAATACCAGCCTACTAGTGGGCAGTTCTGATGTCCCATATAAAAACAGTCACAGTGGCATGTAATGGTTTGGATTTAAAGGGGGTGGGTTCCTATGGATGTAACTGTATGGGGGCGGAGTCTTAGATTCCACAGACTATAATTTATATTCTGAGGAGGATTCCACAGTAGCGCTGACTGTCCGACAGACGTTGGTAGTGCATTTCGCCCAAGTCTTTGTAAGTTGAAGTAGGACGTCTTTCACAACAGAGATGGCGCATGTATTATCCACAAGGTTATATACACTACATACATCTTCAGTGTTCAATAAAACATTGAGAGAACCGAAGGCTGCTAAATCTCTGCCCTCTTGTTGTGATCATCAATAAGCCAGAGAGGAAGGATGGATGGAGTTCAGTGTAACAGTGTGAAGAGGTGCCTTTCATTCCACTTGATCCAACTAGTCTGATCTACTGGCTCCAGATCAGTGGCAAAGAAGACGAATAACCCTCACTTTGGCGGCTGAGACATGAAAAGACCCATCTGAGGAAAAAACGTTTCAATTCAAATCCCAAACACACAGTAGATATTTTAAACATTCTAAGATGGAAAATGATAGTAGAATGCTAGCTCAGGGGTAACCCAAAGCTGCATTTACACGATAACACACACACTGTGTTTTAGATACAAAGGGACTCCTGCTAAATTAAACAACTCAGCATGCTGTAGTTTCCAACGTGAAGGCTCCCATCTCCCTGGCGGCACGGACAGGAGTAAACAGGAAACGTGGATTGACCGCAAAGTAATACGGAGCAGGTTATTCCTCGTCTCAGAGAGAGACGGAGACGGGCTGCCGCCTGCGAGGGGTGTGTTGACGGATCGGCTACAGCGCCGGGAGTTAAAGTGTGTGTGTGTTAAACAAGTGACACCTTAATCATAGCAAGCTGTACACACACACACAGCGGAGACAGGACAGGAGGCACCGTTGGAGAAACAGAGTGAGTGACAGGTCTGGGAGAACCCACTACCCAGCATGCATTGCCTGCAGCAGGGCCAGAGCCGCCAGAGACAGACGCACTAGAGGATTATGGGTAGCTGATGGACAGCCAACTACGCTGCTTTCTTGGTAAACTGACAGTGCCTACAACTGAACACCAACCCAGAATGGATAACAGAGATGCTGAAGATAGTGTTGGCTGTTCAACTTTGTTGAATTGAAGGGCATTTTGAGTGAAACAGGAGATGCAAATTCACAGCATCTCACCCAGCCAATGACTCAACAGGGCAGGGCTTTAAAATGAGCCACCGTGGTGTTAGTGTGTTTCTGTTCAGTGTGTTTAAAATCATCAGACCGAGTTGGGCTGAAGACAGTATATAGCACTACTCCAGCTCCCTCTGTGTGTGTGTGTGTGTGTGTGTGTGGTGTGAAAACCCACACTAATCCATAATAACAATGGGAGCCCAAATTGTCCCGAGACAGATAGCAAAAATAACCCTAGTCCGGCTCCTGCCACCATCAGTCTTGAAGATAGGGTTTCAAAAATGCAATTTCACAATTGTCCTCCCTGGTTATAGATCTCCAGTCCTGTTGTGTGACGTGGCGGCGTGTGTGTGACTACACTTGTGTGTGCGCAAGACAGCTTTCCCAGGTCTGATCCCTCGCCACGGCTGGGCTGGCGCCTGTAGTTTTTTTTAAAAGCAGGGGGGTGGGATCATTTCAGGGCGCCACGAAGTCTACCTGAGCGCCCACTGATATAATAACAGTCCATAATAATAAGAAACCATTGTTGCCATCTTTGCTCAGGTATATTTGGAATGGATGAGGTGGGTGGCTGCTGGCGAGGGGTAATGTGTTCAGCAGGGCCAGCTCCAAGTCCAGGACAGCTTTACTAAAAGCCCTGTGTAAATAAAAGGCGGTTTGAAGGGGCCAGATGGAGAGAGGGGGCCGAGAGAGACTGCGATCCAAATAAAACACATGTGCAAATTGAGGGCGGTCCGAGGGCGATGGAGCGATTACACAAGCACTTCTGACAGGGGAAGGAGAGCAGCAGCAGCTCATTTCTTTACGACACTACTCCACTTTATTCAGTCCTTCCATAAGCAGCACTGAGGAAAAGGGTCACCTAGGATCTGTCTTCTATTAGAACGAATGTGTGTGTGTGTGTGTGTGTGTGTGTGTGTGTGTGTGTGTACGTACAAGGGGAGAGAGAGTTGGTTGGGTTGGACATGGGGAGGGTGTTTATCAAACATCACGTTAAGGGTAACCATCTCAGGGGCCATGCCTGCATTGTTCAGCATTATCACCAGGGTTCCATTTCATAATAACTACCAGTGGGACATTCTATACAGCTCTGGAGACTGTGTAGCTGTAACACAAGGTATGGGTGTATGATAATAAACGTGGTGGAGGGAGGTGTGAGAACACCAAGGCTCCTCCCTGTCACATGACATAAACTGTCAGATGAAGCTGTCAAGAGCACCGGTTTGAGCCAAACAAAGATAAGAAACACTCAAAGGAAAACAAACATCGTCGTTTTGACATGTTACATGACAGTTTTCAAAAGTGACAGCTTTCGTCGGAAAGTCAAGACACCCCTTGCTGTGCAGTGGAACGGTCCGTAGTCCCCCCTGCTCGTTTATGTGATAGGGTCTCTGGAACTAACCACTGACCTTGATGTAGGAGTGTTACTCAACAGTTTTCAACACAGCTTTTGCTGGCACAACACCCCTCGTGGTGCAGTGGACTGGGCCGTGCCTGCCCTGTCTGTCTATGTGGCAGGGGTCTTTGGAACTAACCACTGACCTTGATGTAGGGGTGGTCCTTGCAGGTAGTGCCCCACTGGCGGGCGCAGCGCTCCTCCTTGCGGTGCTCGTAGAACTCGGGGTTGCGGAGGATGGCCACACGGCGGCCCTCGTACACCAGGGCCATGGCCGTGACGCCGTCCAGACGCTCCTTGTCCGCCCCCGACACCGGCAACACCACCGGCACAGACAGGTTGATGACGCCACCTAGGGGACGGGAGGGGAACAGGTGGTTTGGTTCATTGAGGGGGTCAGAGGTTGAATTAAGGAAAGGAGACATGGAAGGTAGCCATGTTAGTGCTTTGAGACACAGAATAAATCAACGTCAGACTGCTGACAGAGGAAGTTGATCGGTCAGAAACCAGACAGCCCCATCAGCAAACCTGCAGTCTCTCCTACAATAACTTCAAGTACAGCCTATCTACTGCATACTATACCAGGGAATATTTAGACATTTAAGATATATGAGGTGTTTAGGGAACAAACACCATCCAGTCTTGTGCATTCAGGTGGTTTCTGACCCGCGCAGAAAGAAAGAGAAAGAGAAAAGAAAGAGAGGCCCCGTGTTGACATGACGTTGGCAGATTCATTTAGCCCTACACCTTGATTAAACCAACATGACCAGCACGCTTTTCACATCCTATTGGATCAGAGGGTGTGTTGCTGGATGGGATGCCATTGCTGCCAACCACCCCGCCACCACTCCTCTGTCCTCTGTCACAGAGTTAGCACACACAGCTGGTTTCAATAAGACACGTGAACACACACACATGCCTGCTGTCCCAGCCTGGCCCATGCCAAACAAGGAGCTGGCACAAACACACAACACAGTCATCTACCAGGGAAATGCTGGTGTCCTTGTCAATCCTATTAACTGGGACTCCACATCAGGGACGGATTACAATGAAGTGAGAGTAGGGTTGTAAAATTCCAGTAACATTCCCAAAATTCCCTCGTTTACCAGAAGTCCTGGTTGGAGGATTCCCATATATCCTGCTTATTTCCAGGAATCTCCCAACCAAAATTTCTGAAAAATGGGGAATTTTGGGAAAGTCACCAGAATTGTGGCAACCTGAAGTGAAAGTGAGGGTAAAAGGGTAATTTAACTACAAAAGTTGTGTTATTTAAATGAAGAAATGATCTGACTTCTATCCAGTCATGTTTGGTTCAGTCGTGATTGTGTGGAACGGAAGCTCCTCCAGCGCCGTAAGGGTCAGCCACTGTAAAATCCCTAGAAGGAACTGGAAATAGACAAATGATAGTTTGTGGAGGCAATCAATATTGAGGCTTCATCCTTTTCCTCCGCTCACATTTCCCTCGCTAGGACAAACAAGCGAAACCCGAGTGAGGGCATTGCACATGGACACGTCATTCAGCGTTCTCTACCAAGTACACAGGCCCAGTTCCGCTTATTTACCACAGCATAGAGTCACCATTAGCTCTGGTCCAAAACATATTGAAATCATATCTAAAGAAAAACCAAACAAGACCTGATCCAAAAATGACTCGTTGGTGCTGTGAAGAATAGAGAGTTGTTGCTGTAAGGAACACCTGTGATTATCGGACAGCTAATGAAACACTGGCTTGGTTATCATTTCTGTTGTTTAACACATTTTTATGCTGCGCGTGTGTGTGTGTGTGTGTGTGTGTGTGTGTGTGTGCCAGTATGTATTGGCAACACATCACACACGTCGCCTTAAGGGTCAGTGTTATGTGGGCAATAAAAGCAAATTGACTCTTTTTTGGAAATTCAAACTCTGTGTAGGAAATTGGTGTAATTACACAGTTTCACCAATACCAAAGACTGGGCCCCGCGGTGTTCCTTCAGCCCAACTCAAAAGGTACCGGTTCCATTTGTTTCCAGAGAATTAAAAGTCTTGAGCCTGAAGTGTAAAAGGATCACGATGACTCAACACAATACCATGGTAAGATTATCCCTCTGATTCTTTCATCTAAAAATCAGACTTACTTTTGATTAACTAGTGTATTCGGTCATTTTGAGGTAATGATGAGCTAATCAAGACCACTTGTTCCAACTCTACATGTACATATTACCTCGACACATTATTTTACTGCTGCTCTTTAACTATGTTATTTTTAACTTGTCTATTTTTTTACTAAACACTTAAAAATATATATATATATATATATTTAACTGCAGTGTTGGTTAAGAGCTTGTAAGTAATTTCACTGCATGGTCTACACCTGTTGTATTCGGCCATGTCACAAATAACATTTGATTTGAACATGTCCTTTTGAGAGCTTTCATCTCCCTCTAGTGGCCATTATAGAGCATAACATCCATCAATTTATTTGACTTCACAGAGAAATACACCTGTATTTATCACAGCACCTCCTTCTCAAAATGTCAGTGAGAAGTGAGGAGAGGATTAAGAAAGGCAGACATTGAGAAATAGGCAAGGAAAGGACTCTAAGGCAGACATTTTGAGGAGAGGACAAGAGGAAAACATCAGGGATCAAGGAAAGATTATTGAGAAAGGGCCATGATGCCATCTTACCGTCCAGCAGACAGTCAAAGTGGAGACACTGCAGGAACTCCCTCTCCCTCATGAAGCCGTTCAGAGGGGTGGCCCAGCCCTCAGCAAGCACCTGAACCCACTGCATGTCAACCTGTGGTCAAACAGCGGTCAATCAGCACTCAAATAATGGTTCAACGGCATTCCAAGTGTGGTCGAACATGGATCACACTTTCAGAAATGTTCCCTTATCACTTTAACATAGGCCTTTAGAATCTATCCATCCCCCGTAGACTCTCGGAAAACACCAGTAGGTGTTTGTAAAAATGGTATTTGATGAGAACGGTTACCTTTCCAATCTGCACAGCAGGTAGTGTTTCAGCATCCGTCTTGGCCAGGTCCAGCTTGTTCTCAACTACGTACAACTCCTTCACTTCATAGGAAGCATCCACCGGCACTATATCCTACAAATATTCATTCATTATACCAATGAAAATGCACAAAATATCATCGCAAAACGAGAACATCCAAGAGGTTGATCATGTTGGATAAGAATTCAGGGGTGTGAAAGTGGGGGTTATTCAGCTGTGAGGCGTTAGTATTTTTGGAAATGTGAATCCCAATCTGAAAGTGTGAAGACACTGCCATCTAGTGGTGAAAATTAAATGTGACAGCCTGCTTTCATGTTACAGGTTTCAATGAATCTGTTTATGCCAAACCTCATCAATGGATGGATGAAAGAGAAGGTTGTTTCTCTCACCTTCTCATGTAGCAGGTCAATGAGCTGCTGTATAGACTCGTTGACACTGCAGGAGTCAGTCTTCAGCACCAGCTCTGGGGCCTCTGGTTTCTCATACTCCGAGTCTATCCCAGTGAAACCTGACACATGGAGAAAACAGTCACAATTCATTTATGGAATAGCTAAATCAGTCCCTCAATTGGCATGAATAACAATAGCTGAATATGAAACAATATGTCATTTGCAGAAAGGTTGTGACTTCATTAATGTTGCAGGGAAGGTAATATCTATCCACTGAGTCAGTGGCTCACAAACATTATCAGTGATTGGGAAGAGCACAATTCAGTTGGTGGTACAGAGTTCCCCTGAAGTACCCCCTCATGTGCATTTGAACAGCAACCCTATTGTCTCATGAGTCTTCTCAAGTACCACTGTGGAAAAACCAAGTAACCCCAGGGGCCCTTGTACTTCTGGTTGGAAACACTGCACAAGTCACACAACTTAACTACAATCTAGACAGGCTTTTTTGTTGTTGACATGGTTCACACAGCTTATTATCCAGATTGGCGTGACAGGAAGAGACAAGATTCTTAATAGTGTGGTCTGAGGACACACTCGAACAGGGCTGAATCCCACCCCATCCCCCCATTCAATTAGTCACTCTACTACCTGACATATGGCACCTGGTAGATCATGTCATGACTAGTTGGAGAGCTTAACTAGACTTCACAGTATATTGTCTCATGCCTACAGCTCAGAGCTTAGCATGAAGGAACCTGTAAGTAAGCATTTCATTGGACTGTGCACACCATGTGGATACTGTGCACGCCATGTGGATACTGTGCACGCCATGTGGATACTGTGCACGCCATGTGGATACTGTGCATATGACAAATGAACTGACTCCGAGCTCAGCAGGGTGCACTAGACTAGATGAAGATCTTGTCCCAGCAGCTTCCTTAGCTTGTGACTCACTGTTTCACTAAGCGATAAATGACACAGCACTTCCTCTGGTAACAACAGCCAAAGACATGAGATCTCATGTTCCTGCTGGTCCAAACCAATACACTTTACATACTTTCTCTAGAGACTTCTCTCCAACTTTTTCATACTTACTAATGCTATAAGAGTTATGGTAAAATGCCTAAAAGCATTAGAGGTCACCCGAATATGACTTTTCAACACCGATACCGATTATTGGAGGACCAGAAAAAGCCGATACCGATTAAGATTTTTATTTATTTGTAATAATGACAATTACAACAATACAGAATTAACACTTATTTTAACTTAATATAATACATCAATAAAATCAATTTAGCCTCAAATAAATAATGAAACATGTTCAATTTGGTTTAAATAATGCAAAAACAAAGTGTTGAAGAAAATAAAAGTGCAATATGTGCCATGTAAGAAAGCTAACGTTTAAGTTCCTTGCTCAGAACATGAGAACATATGAAAGCTGGTGGTTCCTTTTAACATGAGTCTTCAATATTCCCAGGTAAGAAGTTTTAGGTTGTAGTTGTTATAGGAATTATAGGACTATTTCTCTCTATACGATTTGTATTTCATATACCTTTGACTATTGGATGTTCTTATAGGCACTTTAGTATTGCCAGTGTAACAGTATAGCTTCCGTCCCTCTCCTCGCTCCTATCTGGGCTCGAACCAGGAACATATCGACAACAGCCACCCTCAAAGCAGCATTGCCCATGCAGAGCAAGGGGAACAACCACTCAAAGTCTCAGAGCGAGGGACGTTTGAAATGCTATTAGCGCGCATCCCGCGAACTAGCTAACCATTTCACATCGGTTACACCAGCCTAATCTCGGGAGTTGATAGGCTTAAAGTCATAAACAGCAGAGCTGCTGGCAAAACGCACAAAAGTGCTGTTTGAATGAATGTTTACAAGCCTGCTGCTGCCTACCGTCGCTCAGTCAGACTGCTCTATCAAATCATATACTTAGTTATAACATAATAACACACAGAAATACGAGCCTTAGGTCATTAATATGGTCGAATCCGGAAACTATCATCTCGAAAACAAGACGTTTATTCTTTCAGTGAAATACGGAACCGTTCTGTATTTTATCTAACGGGTGGCATCCATAAGTCTAAATATTCCTGTTATATTGCACAACCTTCAATGTTATGTCACAATTTCGTAAAATTCGGGCAAATAAGGTGGCCCAAACTGTCGCATAGACACTGACTGCGTGCAATGAACGCAAGAGAAGTGACACAATTTCACCTGGTTAATATTGCCTGCTAACCTGGATTTATTTTAGCTAAATATGCAGGTTTAAAAATATGTTTCTGGTTAGGTACAGTCGTGCAACGATTGTGCTTTTTTCGCAAATGCGCTTTTGTTAAATCATCCCGTTTGGCGAAGTTGGCTGTCTTTGTTAAGAATAAATAGTCTTCACAGTTCGCAACGAGTCATGTTAGCAGGCAATATTAACTAAATATGCAGGTTTAAAAATATATACATGTGTATTCATTTTAAGAAAGGCATTGATGTTTATGGTTAGGCACACGTTGGAGCAACGACAGTCCTTTTTCACGAATAAGCACTGCATCGATTATATGCAACGCAGGACACGCTAGATAAACTAGTAATATCATCAACCATGTGTAGTTAACTAGTGATTATGATTGATTGATTGTTTTACAATTAACCCACTGTTCCTAGGCCGTCATTGAAAATAAGAATGTGTTCTTAACTGACTTGCCTAGTTAAATAAAGGATAAATAAAGGTGTAGTAAAAAATAAAATAAAAATCAGCCAAATCAGTGTCCAAAAATACAGATTTCCGATTGTTATGAAAACTTGAAATTGGCCCTAATTAATCGACCTCTAATAAGCATGTGTTATTTATCTGGCCTTACCTCTGATCTCTCCAGCCCTGGCTCTCTTGTAGAGGCCCTTGACGTCTCGCTGTTCACACACGTCAAGCGGCGCGTCAACAAACACCTCGAAGAAGGGCAAGCCTGCAGCCTCGTGGATCTTCCTGGCGTTCACACGATCCTGGACGATGGAGAGAAACAACGGGATAGTTAACTCCTGACGATGATGATAAGTGTATTTGAAATCGTCAACTGGGAATTACAGGCAAAACACAAGTAGCAGCATATTAACTCTCTCCATCTTTCTTTTTGCTCTCTTTCCTCTCCTCTTTCTCATGACTTATCACCTCTTCCCCTCGGTCTTCCTATATCCTCTTCTATTCTGTCTCTACCTCCCTCTCCCCGTTAGCTCACTTGTTCCACCCCTCACTCACCCGTCCGTAGGGAGAGATGAAGCTGGCGATGCAGACGAGCCCTGCGTCGGCGAACAGGCGGGCCACCTCGGCTATACGCCTGACGTTCTCCTCGCGGTCCTCAGGGCTGAAGCCCAGGTTCTTGTTTAAGCCCTGGCGGATGTTGTCTCCATCCAGTGAGTAGCAGGGGATGCCATGGCACACCAGGTACTCCTCCAGGGCCATGCTCACCGTGGTCTTCCCAGCCCCAGACAGACCTGGGTGGGAGAGAGTGGTGAGGAATAGGTGTTGATGGTGGTTGGTCAATATTAGTATTGAGTGTAGTGTAGCCAACTAGCAATACCCCCATTTTAGCATTGCGTCAATATTAGCATTGAATGAATGATGAAAATGGTGGCTGTCAATATTAGCTTTGAATGCATGATAACAAATGGTGCCTGACAATATTAGAATTGAAGGCAGAGCGTGGATGAATGCATGAAGTCTTTAGAAATGCTACTGTTGATTGAATGCTAATATTGTATTTTGGTAGTACTTGAAAGCTAAATACATGAGTAAACCTTGTTCAATGGTGAGTTAGTGTGAGTGAATATAAAGTGACTGAAAGAAAGGCTTAATAAAGCGTTTGTATTTCTTTGAAGACTAACTGACGATAGCCTGGTCCCAGATCTGTTTGTGTGGTCTTGCCAACTCCTATGGTCAGTCTCACAACAACCAATGACCCTAGGAGTTGACAACACAGTCCAAACAGATCTGGTACCAGGCAAACTGAACTTTAGTTATTCTGTATACCTGTGAGCCAGACAGTGCATCCACGGAAGCCCCCTCTCGTCCCCACCACCTGACCACGCTTGTTCCTGCTGACATGATGAGCCTGGTAGGTCACATTAGTCGCCCTCTGCATTCCCTGCAATCACAATATTGTTCTGTCCTTTAGTTTCGTATCAAATTACACTGACTTAGTCCCATTTGTTCCTTTGCATTTGCAGCTAACACTGACTGTGACTTTGCAACATACAGAAGCCACAATGACTTGCACTGAGTCCAGGACAGGCACATTACTTACTCATGAAGCAAAAGGTCATCAGCAATATTATGACAAAAACGTTGAAGGACTGGTTTAACCCTAATGTACAGTAAGGTGACATAGGTCTACATTCCAATGCATGTGCTCTGTCACTAGGCTCCTGCTGAGTAGATTAGCAAGAAGCATTTTGAGAGTCACACAAAAAATGTTCGTCAAGGTACACGGGTCTTCGTGATGACGACAGATAATTTTGCAGCAGATACAGTATCTCATAGTTAACTAGCTAACTGCAGCATTAAGCAGTTGCTATATGGCAGAACAGCTTGCTTTTGAAATGTCGTGCAAGCTATAGCTTGATACAAATGGCTGTCTGTCTGGCATTTGGTGGCAAGACTAAGACGCTAACTAATTGCATTCCTCCAATCCTAGTAACACGGCCATTCCGCGCAGCTAAGAAAGTATTGCATAATTTAATTATAGCAGTAAATGTTTTACTGGGAACAGAAATTGCAGAAACAAGAGACAACATTGATAGTTCAGCAGCATATTGTTGACGTGGCAGCGGTTGCCGGGGTAGGAATGAATACAACAACTCACCCAATTCTCGCTGGACGAGTTGCTCAGCTTCGGTTTCTTGTGAGAGTTTCCGGAAGTCTCCATAACGGTCTATAATGAACGCTTTCGTCACCAGTTACGGTATGTGCGACCTACTAAATCAATTACTAAAACGTTATATTTTTACGGACAGTTATCTCTTTGAATGGACGAACCTCAAACAGGAACCGAGGAGGACGACCTACGTCATCAGAATCGGAAGTGATGTCTATTGGCTGGTGAACTGTCTGTTCTTTGAAAACTGATTTTGAATCAGTTTTATCCGCGCAAGTCTCAAACGACACCGTGATGACATCTATGGATGACAGAGCTAGATTGCATAACATATCCTGGACCAGTTATTTATTACCTGTGGTGTGCATCGCGGAGATAAGTACGGAATGCACATTGGATAAAACACATATTCATATTAGACATTTTAGTTTGTTGGCTCCAGTTCGATTTTTTCCAATTCAATTATATGATTGGAAATAACTTATTTAAATAACTATATCACGTACTGTGGCAAATCCTACTCATACAAAAATACATACAAAATATTACATATACATATAAAACAATTATCGTAAAGACAGACTTGATTACAAAACATTAAAAGCAATCTGTGAAGAATTGCACTGTAAACTAAAACTTGTAGCCGACTTAATGTTGCATATGGTTGGCCCTGTAGTTTGCTTCTTTGGAAAACGCCTAACCCCACATCAAAGAAAGAAGTGTGATAATAGGCTATGTACTTATCCAATGTCCTCATTACAGAACAGGCCTGGGAATAAATAGCCTATTTTTCTTAATCATCATGTAGGCCTAGTTGGCTAAGACTAGGCTTTACCTCTTTTGAAGCGTGAACAATCTGACTTAAATAGAGCATGTTTATTTCTTAGATGTTTTGTATGAGAGTTAAAAATATAAATATTTTTAAAAATAAATTGAATTGCAATCAAACATCCAGTTGTATACATTGTAGTCCTAATTCATTATGGAAAGTTAGAAAAAGATTGAAATGCACTTCAAAATGCTAAGCAATATATCTTTGAATGGGTGGGTATTGGAAGGTTGCTTTATCATGTCTACCACCTCTGGTCAGGTGAAACAATTGTCTGCTTGCTATTAAATCATCTTTATACAAAGGAGTGGGCAGGTACGTAAATAAGTGTTGTTTTTGGCGACAGTTTCTGCAGCTGACTGTAGGCTAGGCTGTACAGTAATACAGAGAGGGGTTGGACCACTGTATGTTTGCATATGGGAGGAGCGCACGCTCAAAGACAGAGTTCATTTCAGCCATGTAAACATTAGGAGTTTGATCGCTGAAAGAACAAGGCGCACAACTGGAGAGGATCCCAAGCAAGACAGGTAGGTTGATAAACGATATGCTCTATATAAAATGAATTATAACCAAATGCACGTATGCTAGGCTACTAAATAGCCTAGAGTGAATTGCATCATATGGAATGAATATTACAACGTGTGAAGATAATTATTGTGATCTAGGTTGGTATCGCCAATTTATGTTATGTTGCCAGTAGGTCACGTCATTGTAGTTCGACAACAAAATACGTTTTCTTTCATTCACTGTGTAGCCTATAGTCATGGACAGTTCCAAATAGCCTACTTTCCAAATTAAAACATGATCTTTCCCAATATTAAATTAGCAAGCAAAGATGCCTGAGTGGTGAAAGAATACTAGCCTAAAACTGTGCACGAAATGATGATGTCATGTGAAGATACTTTATTAGGGCCAAGAGAACAGGTTCGTGATCATTCATTGGCAGCATGACGTGGAACAGGAAATACTGTAGACAAGGCACACTTCTACAGGTGATATGTTCTTTTTGAACGTCTAAACTATGCTAACTATACAGTATTTGAATAGAATACGTTTCATGTACAAGCCAATGACGTAGGCTACAGTAGATGTTCAAATGTTTCTTAGTCTAATTACATTACATTAATCCAATACCGGCCCATTTCCAATTGCAGCAGGTCTCTGAAAGTCTGGAAATGGCCTTCCATTGAGTTGCAAGAGACAGAACAGCTCATGGAACCCTTACAATTATAATGACTATTTCCATGGTGGAACCCTCACCTCACCCTGGTGCCCCTTTTAGAACATGGTGGTAAGTGAAGGTGGGGGGTGCTGTGTCCTACTAACTAACCAGGGCTGTTCCTGAAAAGTAAATGTTAAATGTGGAGACCTGCTGCTCAGCACACAGACACACCCCCGCCGCAGCGCCCTGTAATCCTGGAACCCAGGCAGTCTCCATACCCTGAAATTATCCACCAGGCACCCACCCATGTGTGGCTAAGCCACCAGGGTGTAACGGAGTGGTTTCAGCTGACCGGAGACCTGCCCATGTTGGTCTTCTAAGGGGAAGGATAAAGTTACTGCTATGTGCTGCCGGTGAATAATTTTTCCATGTAAAAGAGTAGGAACATGCACATGTTATTTGGTCCTATGTCTTGATGGAAGACAGGCTTGAACTTTACAATGCTAATCAAATCAAACTTTATGTCACATGTGCCGAATACAGTGTAGACCTTACCATGAAATGCTTCCTTACAAGCCCTTAACCGACAGGGCAGTTGAAGAGTTAAGAAAATATTTACCAAATAGACTAAAGTAAATAATATATATTTTTTAAAGTAACACAATAAGAATAACAATAACGAGGCTATATGCAGGTGGTACCAGTTAGTTGAGATAATTTGTACATGTAGGTAGGGGTGAAGTAACTATGCATAGATAATAAACAACAAGTTGCAGCAATGTACAAAAGGGAGGAGGGGGGGGGTCAATGAAAATAGTCTGGTGGCCATTTTATTAAATGTTCAGCAGTCTTATGGTTTGGGGGTAGAAGCTGTTGAGGAGCCTTTTGGTCCTAAACTTGATGATCCGGTACCACTTGCCGTACAGTAACAGAGAAAACAGTCTATAACTTGGGTGACTGGAGTCTGACAATTTTATGGGCTTTCCTCTGACACCGCCAAGTATATAGGTCCTGGACAGTAGGAAGCTTGGCCCCAGTGATATACTGTGCTTTATGCACCACACTACCAGTTCTCTGATGTCCTCCCTATAGGCTGTCTCATCATTGTCGGTGATCAGGCCTACCACTGTTGTGTCGTCAGCAAACTTAATGGTGTTGGAGTCATGTTTGGCCATGCAGTCACGGGTGAACAGGGAATACAGAAGGGGACTAAGTACACACCCCTGAGGGGCCCCAGTCAGGAAGTCCAGGATCCAGTTGCAGAGGGAGGTGTTTAGTCCCAGAGTCCTTAGCTTAGTGATGAACTTCGTGGGCACTATGGTGTTGAACGCTGAGCTGTAGTCAATAAACTGCATTTTCACATAAGTGTTCCTTTTGTCCAGGTGGGAAAGGGTAGTGTGGAGTGCAATTGAGATTGCGCCATCTGTGGATCTGTTGGTGCAGTATGCGAATTGGAGTGGATCTAGGGTGTCTGGGAGGATGCTGTTGATGTGAGCCATGACCAGCCTTTCAAAGCACTTCATGGCTACGGACATGAGTTCTATGGGTCGGTAATCATTTAGGCAGGTTACCTTCGCTTCCTTGGGCACAGGGACTATGGTGGTCTGCATGAAACATGTAGGTATTACAGACTCGGTCAGGGAGAGGTTGAAAATGTCAGTGAAGACACTTGACAGTTGGTCTGCGCATGCTTTGAGTACACGTACTGGTAATCCGTCTGGCCAGCGGCTTTGTGAATGTTGACCTGTTTAAAGGTTTTTTCACATCGGCTACCGAGAGCGTTATCACACAGTCATCCAGAACAGCTGGTGCTCTCGTGCATGCTACTGTGTTGCTTGTCTCGAAGCGAGCATAAAAAGCATTTAGCTCATCTGGTAGGCTCGCGTCTGGGTTTCCCTTTGTTGTCTGTAATAGTTTTCAAGCCCTGCCACATCTGATGAGCGTCAGAGCCAGTGTAGTAGGATTCAATCTTAATCCTGAATTGACGCTTTGCTTGTTTGATGGTTCGTCTGAGGGCATAGCAGGATATTCTTGCGTACAGTCACTGTGGGAACAACGTTATCAATGGACGTATTGATGAAGCCGATGACAGGTTGGGAACTCCTCAATGCCATTGGATGAATCCTGGAACATATTTCAGTCTGTGCTATCAAAACAGTCCTGTAGTGTAGCATCCTTGTCATCTGACCCTTTCCGTATTGAGCGAGTCACTGGTACTTCCTGCTTTCAGAAGGAATCGGAAGGATAGAATTATGGTAAAATTTGCCAAATGGAGGTCGGGGGAGAGCTTTCTATGCGTCTCTATGTGTGGAGTAAAGGTGGTCTAGGATTTTTTTCCCTCTGGTTGCACATGTGACATGCTGGTAAAAATTTGGTAAACGGATTTAAATTGGCCGACCTTCCAATGCTGTTGCCCCTATTGTTGAGTGAGAAGGAGAGGTATCGGAGAAAGAGAGCGATCACTGCAATAAGAAGAAGACTCAATGATTAAGAGCTCAAATCTAAGACATTTGAAGAAGGCAAAGTAAATGTGGAAATGTGGGTTGTTTTTAAAAAGGTCTTATTAACAGACAACAATATGTCAATATTCCTCTGTTAGGCAGTACCTCATATTGATTACTGTGCATTTATCTATTCACTGACTGAACTTGATTTAAATCAACCGCATTGATTGGACAGTGGGAAAGGACATACACTGATTCCTGACCTGCCATCATTCATTCCATTAGTGTGTGCTGTGCCGTAAAGCCTTCACAGTGTATGTAAACCACTGTCTAAAAATGCATAATTAACTGCTCTCTAAACATACATACATATTTTCGAAGCTGCATTTAGCATCATAGTCCACTTAGAGCTCCCCATAAAATGTCTCCTCAAATATGATGATGATTGCTTTCCAAACATTTCTAAACTAAACTGCAAAGCTCTTGAATAGTGTATGTTTCTTTCTCTGTGTGTGTGTGTGTGTGTGTGTGTGTGTGTGTGTGTGTGTGTGTGTGTGTGTGTGTGTGTGTGTGTGTGTGTGTGTGTGTGCGCGTGTGTGCGTGTGTTTAACTGTGTGTGTTTAACTATCCTCAAGTGGAGACATTTTGCCACTCCCCACAAGGAAAAATGCTATTTTAGGGGTGGTTAGGGTTACAATTCGGGTTAGAATTAAGGTTAGTGTTAGAGGTTACATTGAGGGTTAGGTATAGTTTTAGGGTTAAGGTTAGGGGTTAGGGAAAATAGTATTCTGGATGGGACTCTTCACTATGATGAGCTCTGATCTCCACAGGGCCGAGTCACTTCTGGTACTGACTCTGCTTTATTTTTAACACTCCCTTTGATGGTGAATCTGACTAAATAACTGGACAGCTATCATGTAACATGTCATTATGTGGGGCCCAAAATGGTGGCCGCAGTTTCACGACTCCTCTAGAGTAAAATACAGCTTTCATGGCAACTGGGGTGGCTCCTCTAGAAATAGCTAGTATAGCTAACATGAGTAGAGTGGAGTGCCATCCATTACTCAGTCTGTGAGCATGTGGGATAGGTTTGGCTGCCAGTTTTGCCATCACCACCCATCCCTGTAGACTCAGAGAGAGAACTGGGTGCAGCAGTAGGGACTGCTGGAAAACAGGCTTTGCTGTGCACACAGCTGGGAGGACCAGTGGAAAACTAGCCTGGTGGAGAGGCTATCTGTTGACCTGCAGGTCAGTACACAGTACAGTCATGCGGAGGACACCATTGGAAAGAAATATCTTCAATCTCATCTGAAAAATATTAGTTACAGTAAATACGAATAGAAATAAATTATAGACTTATATCCACACCTTTACTTACTCATAGAAACCCTGTAGCATATTTTAGCCCTTATGATGCTCTCTGCACTGTCTGTAACCTTGAGAGAGCATTGAGGTACCTGCCATTGATTGATAGCCTTGAGTGAAGCATCAAAACATTGAGTATTGGCCTCAGCGCTACAGAAGGAGAGGAGACAGAGAAGGCTTCTTGACAAGGACATGCTGCCTTTGATGTGGTTACTTGTCTATATCATTTACTGATATGGGATTCCTAATAGAGCTTTGTTCAGAGAGCAACAGTCAGGAAGTAGTTATTGGTTTACAGCCATCCTCTCAGAAGTTTGTTACAGAGAAAGCGAAACATCTGTGAGTCAGGAAGGTGGTGTTCTATCCGAAACTTGTTGATTGTGGTGACCCGTGGAATGTTGTCCCACTCCTCGTCAATGGCTGTGCGAACTTGCTGGATATTGGCAGGAACTGGAACACGTTGTCGTACATGTCAATACAGAGGATCCCAAACATGCTCAATGGGTGACATGTCTGGTGAGTGTGCAGGCCATGGAAGAACAGGGACATTTTCAGCTTCCAGGAATTGTGTACAGATCCTTGCGACATGGGGCCATGCGTTATCATGCTGAAACAAGAGGTGATGGTGGTGGATGAATGGCACGACAATGGGCCTCAGGATCTCGTCACGGTATCTCTGTGCGTTCAAATTGCCATCTATAAAACGCAATTGTGTTCATTGTCTGTAGCTTATGCCTGTCCATACCTTAACCCCACCGCCACCACGGGGCACTCTGTTCACAACGTTGACATCAGCAAACCGCTCGCCTATACGACGCCATACACATGATCTGTGGTTGTGAGGCCGGTTGGACATACAATGCCATTTTAGAGAATTTGACTTATGATAGAGAAATGAACATTATCTGGCAACACCTCTGGTAGACATTCTTGCAGTCAGCATGCCAATTGCACACTCTCTCAAACCTTGAAACATGGGTTGTGTGACACAACTGCACATTTTACAGTGACATTGTATTGCCCCCAGCACAAGGTGCACCTGTGTAATGTTTAATCAGCTTTGTGATATTCCACAACTGTCAGGTGGATGGATTATCTTGGCAAAAATAAATGCTCACTAAGAATAGGGTTGAAATAAAAATTTGTGGAAACATTTTTGAGAGAAATAAGCTTTTTGTGCGCATTGAACATTTCTGGGATCTCGGGGCGGTAGGTAGCCTAGTGGTTAGAGCGTTGGACTAGTGACCCAAAGGTTGCAAGATTAAATCACCGAGCTGATAAGGTAAAAATCTGTCAATTCCACCGCTGAACGAGGCAGTTAACCCACTCACTGTTCCTAGGCCGTCATTGAAAATAAGAATTTGTTCTTAACTGACTTGACTAGTTAAATAAAGGTTAAAAAAATAAATTCAGCACAACACGTTGCATTTCTATGTTTTTGTTCAGTATAAGATGCATTTTGGAAGCCGGAGATGCACTCGCACCTTTTTAAAGGCGGCAGAAGTGCAGGAGAATAGAAAAAGGCCATTCCTGAAGTCCTCTCACATCATGAACTGAAAAGAGGTAGAGAGCATGAACAGGCAGAGATTATCCCCATTTCAAGTACATTTTACTGGCATCCTTTTTGGTTCATGTCTCCTGTATTGGAATAGTGGAATACTATACCATGCTGTGTTGCATTCTCTTCCTTTTTACTATACCACTCCGTGTTGTGTCGTGCCTAAGATCAGCCCTTAGCTGTGGTATATTGCTCATGTACCACTTCCCCTCGGGCCTTATTACTTCATAATTTTCTCCTTCAGTGTTGCTGTTGGGGCGATTTTCCCCGGTGAATGAAACCGTGTTTTGTACTGTCGGGTCAATCTGCCTAAGGCAAAGTTACAACACCACCGTACAGTTCTTTAAACAGTACACCAGAAGGCTCAGTTGGAACACCAGGATGCAGCCTATTTCGGGTCAGGTGCAAAGTACTCTACTTTGCTATTCAAATTCCGTGAGTAGCCCTGTCTTCTGAGGGACCTGTTCATATCAGTTTGGAAATTGTATCTAGGGTGGGTAGATAGACAGCATGTGGACTGTGTTGCCCTAACCATTTGGTATTTTATTAGGATCCCCATTAGCCGGTGCAAAAGTAGCAGCTACTCTGCGCAGGGTACACATGAAACATGGCATAATACAGAACATTTAATAGACAAGAACAGTTCAAGGACAGAACTACATCAATTTGAAAACCATACATAAAATTGTGCAGTGCTTCCACCTAGTGGGTAAAATACCTCTAAGAACATGGTCCACCTAAGGAAATATAACATGCCTCTACAGTATATGAAACAACACAATCTATTCCTTTTAACTTAAGAATAAACACAAACACAAGGTAAAGTTCTGAATTATTATTCCTCCATTTCCTGTATCTCCTAACGTCCATGCAAGGTGGACTACACAAGCCAAGTGACATGGTGTTCAGTGAGCAGCTTCTACACTGTAACTACTTGAGGCAGTCTTGCAGAACATATAGTCTATACATGTGAAGCCTGCATTTAAATTCAGTTTCAACATGGTCTGTGAAGTCTGCATATCAATTCAGTTTCAATAAACAACTAAACTTGGAAACATGTATTTAACCAACCATTATTATCACCCCCTTTGAGTCACTAAATCAATCCCAGATATATACACACTAGTTAGTAAGGACCTGGCACCAGGGTTTAACACCTCAGACCTCACGGATGCTTTAAATGGGGTCCCCTTCAACACAAAAGAAACAAGAAAAAGGGCTCAGTCCCAAATAAACTCATGGTCCTGTGTCCAAGAATCTGTGCTTTATTCTGGCGCGCGAATGGAAACCACTAGTCAACGGACCTGTGGCTTTAGGTAAGTCATGGTCCTTTGTTTTGGCTAGTTTGTCCACCTCTGGAAAGTTGACAGTAAACTATATATTACTCCCACATCAAATGAACAATTCTTTATTTTTGTAGCTACAGTTGTTAACTTTTTGAGAGTTTAAGCATGTGGTTGCAATAATATTTTCTCTAATAATTAAAGACAACAGAGAAAAATTAACTTTGAATTTCAGAAGGCGACCCCTTGCTCTGTGTGTGTGTGTGTGTGTGTGTGTGTGTGTGTGTGTGTGTGTGTGTGTGTGTGTGTGTGTGTGTGTGTGTGTGTGTGTGTGTGTGTGTGTGTGTGTGTGTGTGTGTGTGTGTGTGTGTGTGTGTGTGTGTGTGTGTGTGCGCGCGCGCGCATCTGGAAGAATGTGATGCAGGAGAGGTGTGTCTGTCGACAAGTTTCAGTCAGTCTCAGGTTACACACACACACACACTTTGCTCTTTGGCCATGTGAATCTCGCAGGTACACTGGAGCCTCCCTATACTAAGACTGTCATCTGTATCTGTGATAGAAGATACCAACTCCGTGATCTCAGTCATCCATCCACCCCCTGGCTGAAGATTTCATTTGTAGTAGGCCTTGGAGTCAGAGGTTATACTTAGCTTAGGACTCTTCAATCAAGCCAGATGCCCTCACTTTGAGAGCTGGATAAGCAATGGGCTGGGCTCTCTTTTCTTAGCTCAAAGAAACCTCAAAGTACAGTGCAGTCGGTGTAATGTGTCTATGCATTGTGTGTGTTTGAACATGTGTGCATGCATGGTATAGAGTGTGTGTGTGTGTGTCTTTTACCTGGATTGGCAGCTGGTACAATGGGATTGTGTGTTCTTGTGCATCGGGACAAAGCCCCTCTGATTGGTGTCCTCCCTTTATGAGAGAGAGTCCATAGGTTCTAAGTCATTCCCACAGACACCTCTCTCTCTCTCTCTCCTCTCTCTCTCCTCCCATCTGTCTACCTCTCTACCTATTCTCTTTCCCTCTCTCTCTCTCTACCCATCTATGTCTACCTCCCTCTGTCTCTCCTTTCCTCTTCTCTCTCTTTGTTTACTTCCTCCTCTCTACCTATTATCTCTCTCTACCTCTCCTCTCTGGCTCTTGTTTCCCTCTTCCTCTCTAATTCTTCCCTCT
The DNA here is from genome assembly GCF_045791955.1 of Oncorhynchus clarkii lewisi. NCBI lineage: Eukaryota > Metazoa > Chordata > Actinopteri > Salmoniformes > Salmonidae > Oncorhynchus > Oncorhynchus clarkii. Next base: position 70,088,933 of record NC_092156.1, on the reverse strand, counting down.
ATATCTCTCGCTCTACCTATTCTCCCTCTCTGCTCTCTCAAGTCTCATACCTAGCCTACAGTACAGTGACAGTCTGTCCAGCCAGCACACTTCATACAGCAACTACATGCAGATGTACTACATGCATCTCCCAACCAATCGCCATTTCCTGTATCTCCTAACATCCATGCAAGGTGGACGACACAAGCCATGTGACATGGTGTACAGTGAGCAGCTTCTACACTGTAACTACTTGAGGCAGTCTTGCAGAACATATAGTCTATACATGTGAAGCCTGCATTTGGACCGCTCCTGGCAGCTGGGGATATAGAGAGGAGGCTGGGTATATAATCTCAGGCAGGGGAGGACAGAAAGAGAACTACGTTGACGTGGCGGAGCTACAAATGGTTTGATCAGCGTTCCAGATCCTCCTTGACAGAAGAACAAACTAGCAGTTCAAATAAAAGCCCCAGGCCTGGGTTCAAATACTATTTGAAATCTTTCAAATACTTTTGAGTGTTTGCTCTAGTCTGCCTGGAATGCCAGGTGGGTGGGGTTTGTAGTTTTTGGACTATTCTATTGGTCCATTAAGCCATGCAAGCTCAATTAACCACAAATAAAGCAATAGGGTTTCAAATAGTATTTGAACTCAGGTCTGAGAAGTAGGCTGTCTGGTGCAAATGTCAGAGTCCCCAAAAGAAGAGCCTTCAAGGAGTAAATGAGCCAGTGCTTCTGGGAAATATCCAACTACAAAAGGTTAAAATAAACACTCACGTCAACACCCTAGAGTAGCCTGCAGTTGTAAACACCATAAAGGGCATTTTGATAAAATAAACATTTAAGCTGATACAGCCAGGAATGACTAGTACAGTAAACTCTATCTCCTTAATTTGCTAATCCTACATATAAAGAGTAGTGGAATCACAGTAAACATCTGGAAGTTTCCACCACCTCCCTGCTCATCATTCTAATCCTACATATAAAGAGTAGTGGAATCACAGTAAACATCTTGAAGTTTCCACCACCTCCCTGCTCATCATTCTAATGAATGTGGTATTTAAAAATGTGGTGTTTAAACCCAAACTATTTAAATCACAGGACAGGAGCTGATAGTTGACGAGTTAGTAATGAAAGGGACATACAGATATAGGATTTTCTAGTTTGATATTTAATTTTATTTCATCTTTATTTAACCATGTTAGCTAGTTGAGAACAAGTTCTCATTTACAACTGCGACCTGGCCAAGATAAAGCAAAGCAGTGCGACATAAACAACGAATAAACAAGCATACAGTCGATAACACAATAGAAAAAAAAGAAAGTCTATATACAGTGTGTGCAAATGGCATGAGGAGGTATGGCAATAAATAGGCCATAGTAGCAAAGTAATTACAATTTAGCAGATTAACACTGGAGTGATAGATGAGCAGATGATGATGATGATGGTGTGTAAGTAGTGATACTGGTGTGCAAAGTAAATAAAAACAATATGGGGATGAGGTAGGTAGATTGGAGGGGCTATTTACAGATGAGCTATGTACAGCTGCAGCAATCGGTTAGCTGCTCAGATAGGTGATGTTTAAAGTTAGTGAGGGAAATGTAAGTCTCCAGCTTCAGCAATTTTTGCAATTCGTTCCAGTCACTGGCAGCAGAGAACTGGAAGGAAAGGCGGCCGAAAGAGGTGTTGGCTTTGGGGATGACCAGTGAGATATACCTGCTGGAGCACGTGCTACGGGTGGGTGTTGTTATCGTGACCAGTGAGCTGAGATAAGGCGGAGCTTTACCTAGCATAGACTTGTAGATGACCTGGAGCCAGTGGGTCTGGCAATGAATATGTAGCGAGGGCCAGCCGACTAGAGCATACAGGTCGCAGTGGTGGGTGGTATAAGGCGCTTTGGTAACAAAACGGATGGCACTGTGATAGACTGCATCCAGAGTAGAGTATTGGAAGCTATTTTGTAGATGACATCGCCAAAGTCGAGGATTGGTAGGATAGTCAGTTTTATTAGTGTAAGTTTCGCGGAGTGAGTGAAGGCTTTGTTGCAAAATTGAAAGATTTTGGATTGGAGATGTTTGATATGAGTCTGGAAGGAGAGTTTACAGTCTAGCCATACACCTAGGTATTTGTAGTTGTCCACGTGTTCTAGGTCAGAACCGTCCAGAGTAGTGATGCTAGTCATGCGGGCAGCGAACGGTTGAAAGCACGTATTTGGTTTTGCCAGAGTTTAAGAGCAGTTGGAGGCCACGGAAGGAGAGTTGTATGGCATTGAAGCTCGTTTGGAGGTTGGTTAACACAGTGTCCAAAGAAGGGCCAGATGTATACAGAATGGTGTCGTCTGCGTAGAGGTGGATCAGGGAATCACCAGCAGCAAGAGCGAGGTCGTTGATATATACAGAGAAAAGAGTTGCCCCGAGAATTGAACCCTGTGGTACCCCTATAGAGACTGCCAGAGGTCCGGACAACAGGCCCTCCGATTTTACACACGTAACTCTAACTGTGAAGTAGTTGGTGAACCAGGCGAGGTAGTCATTTGAGAAACCAAGGCTATTGAGTCTGCCAATACGAATACGGTGATTGACAAAGTTAAAAGCCTTGGCCAGGTCGATGAAGACAGCTGCACAGTACTGTCTTTTATCGATGGCGGTTATGATATCGTTTAGTACCTTGAGCGTGGCTGAGGTGCACCGTGACCGGCTCGGAAACCAGATTGCACAGCGGAGAAGGTACGTTGGGATTCGAAATGGTCAGTGATCTGTTTATTAACTTGGCTTTCAAAGACTTTAAAAGGCAGGGCAGGATGGATATAGGTCTGTAACAGTTTGGGTCTAGAGTGTCACCCCCTTTTGAAGAGGGGGATGACCGCAGCAGCTTTCCAATCTTTAGGGTTCTCGGAAGAAATGAGAGGTTGAACAGACTGGTAATAGGGGTTGCAACAATGGCGGTGGATAATTTTAGAAAGAGAGGGTCCAGATTGTTGTTGGCCGGGGTTGGGGTAGCCAGGAGGAAAGCATGGCCAGCCGTAGAGATATGCTTATTAAAACTTTCGATTATCATGGATTTATTGGTGGTGACCGTGTCACCTAGTCTCAGTGCAGTTGGCAGCTGGGAGGAGGTGCTTTTATTCTCCATGGACTTTATAGTGTCCCAAAACTGGAGTTAGAGCTACAGGATGCAAATTTCTGTTTGAAAAAAGCCTTTGCTTTCCTGACTGACTGTGTGTATTGGTTCCTGACTTCCCTGAACAGTTGCATATCGCGGGGACTATTCGATGCTATTGCAGTCCGCCGCAGGATGTTTTTGTGCTGGTCAAGTGCAGGCAGGAATGGAGTGAACTATGGGCTATATCTGTTCTTAGTTCTACATTTTCTGAAAGGGGCATGCTTATTTAAGATGGTGAGGAAATTACTTTTAATATATAGCAGGATATAGCAGGAAGATAATCCTGCAGCAACAGGACATTTGAATTATTATGTGTATTATATTTAATGGAAATGTTTGTAGGTTTTGATAAATTTTTTTGATGGGCAGAATCAAGTCTGAAACTTCAAATTGGAAATTACAAATTTCAGAAGCCATTTTAAACCTCAAATATACTGCACATTTTAAATGTCCTGCATTGCAGGAATGTTTTCCTGCAACAGAGTGATCAGATTAAGATCCTACATCTGTAGCCTACTAGCATTTCACAATGATAACTTCCTTGACATCTGGTATTATTAATTAGTATCTCAGTTTACAACTGTCCTTTTGCTAATGGAATGGTGGTGGACATTAGTGTACTGTACGGCTGCTTGTTGTTAACTGAAGAATGAGAAGAGGTTGTCATGAGTTTCCAACAGACATGTCTGTCTCCAGCCAAATTGAAGACAATGAGGGAACATTAGCCAGTGATTACCCACAGATAGGCATTCCATCCTTCCATTACGGCTCAAGTCTCTCCAGTGTCTTCTTTCTCCTGCAGGAAACAAGCACACAGTAAAAATCTTTTGAACCAAAATGAAACTGAAATCCTAACCTTGTTCTTCTTCAGGGGGAAGACATCTTTGCCTCAGTCAATCCAAATACAGTAGGCCCAACAACAAGGACTAATTCCTATTTATCCAGGGCCCTCAGAGGCACTAGCTGACTTTGGGTGAACCAGAGAGCTCTTCATTGGTGTGTGGACAGTAGACAGTGTTGGACCATGGCGCTCGTGGACCCGACTGCATCCCATCTGGACCCGGGCATGGATGGTGAGAGCGGGGTCCTCGCCAGTGTCTTTGGGGTCCTCCCTAACGCCAACTGCCCCAAACACGGGCAAAACACTCCGGAGGACACGAAACGATGCCTACGCAAGGTCATCAGGCATCACAGGGACTACGTCAAGATCTCGCTGCCCGACGCCAAGGGCAACCGGCTGCCCACGGAGTGGTGGAAGACAGCCATCGCGTTCTTCTATGCCATCTTCAACCTGGTCCTGACCACCGTGGTCATCACGGTCGTCCACGAGAGGGTCCCGGAGAAGGAGAACAGCCCGCCACTGCCCGATAAGTTCTTTGACTACATCGACCGAGTGAAGTGGGCGTTCACGGTCACCGAGATCAACGGCATGCTCCTGGTGGGAATCTGGGTTATACAGTGGCTTTTCCTCAGATACAAGTAAGAGAACGGTTATCTTGGGATATCTGTGTCACAGGCTATCCCCATGTATGTGAAATTCTAACCAGACTATACAACATTCAGGTTTAACAGTATAAGACAGTGATTGTAGGCTATATGAAGTGCTACGGTATGCTGAACATGACATTTTCATTATTATTATGTCACAGGAGGTTAGTGGCACGTTAATTGGGGAGGTGGAATGGTATCAAATACATCAAACACATGGTTGGATGCCATTCCATTGGCTCCGTTCCAGCCATTATTATGAGCCGTCCTCCCCTCAGCAGCCTCCACTGTTCTATGTCCAAGAGAAATGTTCCACAGCCCTTTTAACAGTGGCCTGTTTGATGACATCATTTATTTCCCTTTGTTTCCAGGTCGATTGCAGGTCGGAGGTTCTTCTTCCTGATTGGCACCCTCTACCTGTACCGCTGCGTCACCATGTACATCACAACCCTTCCTGTACCCGGCAATCACTTCACCTGTGCCCCCAAGGTGTGTGTGTGTGTGTCAGCTGTGGCATGTGAACCACGTCCTGCCGTGATCTCATCCTGGCTCCCTCCAGAACTCATATCGATCTGCCTGCCATGCTCAATAGCTGCTCATAAAAAAGCAATTTTGAATTCGAACCCTGGAGACACAAACATCATCGCATCCGGTCTTGAGTTCGATTGGAAATATATGCCCCAGGGAATTGAGGTTTTCTGGGTATTGTGCTACAGTGATCTGATGGGAGAAAGATGACGACACTGGCGAGTTTAAATGCAATTTCATTGGATAGGTACAATTCTATCCATTAACACAGGCTCATATTAACACTTCCAAACATTTACAATTGAAGTCGGAAGTTTACATACACCTTAGCCAAATACATCTAAACTCAGTTTTTCACAATTCCTGACATTTAATCCTGGTAAGAATTCCCTATTTTAGGTCAGTTAGGATCACCACCACCCACTGGGAATGTGAAATGTCAGAATAATAGTAGAGAGAATGATTTATTTCAGCTTTTATTTCTTTCATCACATTCCCAGTGGGTCAGAAGTTTACATACACTCAATTAGTATTTGATAGCATTGCCTTTAAATTGTTTAACTTCAGGTAGCCTTCCACAAGCTTACCACAATAAGTTGGGTGAATTTTGACCCATTCCTTCTGACAGAGCTGGTGTAACTGAGTCAGGTTTGTTGGCCTCCTTGCTTGCACACACTTTTTCAGTTCTGCCCACAAATGTTCTATAGGATTGAGGTCAGGGCTTTGTGATAGGCACTCCAATACCTTGACTTTGTTGTCCTTAAGCGATTTCGCCACAACTTTGGAAGTATGCTTGGGGTCATTGTCCATTTGGAAGACCCATTTGCAACCAAGCTTTAACTTGAGATGTTGCTTCAATATATCCACATAATCTTCCTCCCTCATGATACCATCTATTTTGTGAAGTGCACCAGTCCCTCCTGCAGCAAAGCACCCCCACAACATGATGCTGCCACCCCCATGCTTTAACATTGGGATGGTGTTCTTCAGCTTGCAAGCATCCCCTTTTCCCTCCAAACATAACGATGGTCAATATGGCCAAACAGTTCTATTTTTGTTTCATCAAACCAGAGGACATTTCTCCATAAAGTACGATCTTTGTCTCCGTGTGCAGTTGCAAACCGCAGTCTGGATTTTTTTACGGCGGTTTTGGAGCAGTGAGCAGCTGCTGAGCAGCCGTTCAGGTTATGTCGATATTGAACTCGTTTTACTGTGGATATAGATAATTTTGTACCTGTTTCCTCCAGCATCTTCATAGGGTCGTTTGCTGTTGTTCTGGGATTGATTTGCACTTTTCGCACAAAGTACGTTCATCTCTAGGAGACAGAACGCGTCTCCTTCCTGAGCGGTATGACGGCTGCTTGGTCCCATGGTGTTTAAACTTGCGTACTATTTGTACAGATGGACATGGTACCATCAGGCGTTTGGAAATTTCTCCCAAGGATGAACCAGACTTGTGGAGGTCTACAATTTTTTTTCTGGGGTCTTGGCTGATTTCTTTTGACTTTCCCATGATGTCAAGCAAAAAGGCACTGAGTTTGAAGGTAGGCCTTGAAATACATCCACAGGTACACATCCAATTGACTCAAATGATGTCAATTAGCCTATCAGAAGCTTCTAAAGCCATGATGTAGTTTTCAGGAATTTCCCAAGCTGTTGAAAGTAGATGTCCTAATTGTTTTAATGACAAACCTAAGTGTATGTAATCTTCCTACTTCAACTGTACGTAATTTAGCAGATGGACTTGTCCAGAGCGATTTACGGTAGCGAGTCCATACTTTTTAATATTTTGTTTGTACTGGTCCCCCGTGGGAATCAAACACACAACCCTGGCATTGCAAGTGCCATGTTCTACCAACTGAGCCACACGGGAACATCGTTTGTGTTGCAGTGATGTTACAATGACGTTCTGTATAATGTTCTTTATTCCTCTAACTGAAGCTGCTTGTATTGTCTGTCAAGCTAATCTCTCTCTCCTATCTCTTTCTCTCTCTCCCCCCCCCTTCTCTCTCTCTCCCTCCTATCTCTCTCTCAGCTGTATGGGGACTCTCACGCTAAGATGCAGCGTGTGCTGACGTTGATCTCCGGCGGTGGTCTGTCCATCACCGGCTCCCACCTCATGTGTGGTGACTTCCTCTACAGTGGACACACCGTCATGCTAACCCTCACCTACCTGTTTATTAAAGAGTGTGAGTGCTGGATAAAATACCACACACACACACATCTAAATACTGTTCATTATTGATAACTAACAAGTATATCATATTCTCATCTAGGTTAGATTATCTGTTAGGGCAAACAAGGTCCCATAGCTACGGCATCATGATCTCTGAACATTTTCCGGATTATGTAGTAATGTTACCGGGCAGATATACATTTGGTTGATGGAGGGACATTTTCCAGGTGTGGCCTGATCCTCTATTACAGTGTTTCCCAAACCCTATCTATTACCTTCCCTCCTGTGTGGGACTTGTTCAAGAGGATGCAACGTCTGACCTTACTGACGACATACACAACCCCCTGTGTGTGTCTGTCTCCCCCCTTCTCTGCTCCAGACTCATGTGTTTATATGGCCATCCACTTAACATTGACCAGGTTAATGAAATGAAAGGACCTCCTGTGTGTGTTTTGTCTCGTCCAGACTCCCCGCGGACGTTCTGGTGGTACCACCTGATGTGCTGGCTGCTGGCTGCTGTGGGAGTGGTGTGTATTCTGGTGGCCCACGAACACTACAGTGTGGATGTGGTGGTGGCCTACTTCATCACCTCACGCCTCTTCTGGTGGTACCACACCATGGCCAACGTCCAGGTGACATGCTGACACTGTAGGATCTAGAATGATGCTGATACTAGATATAGTAATGGGGTGGCAGGTAGCCTAGGGGTTAAGAGGGGTAGGCCAGTAACTAAAAGGTTGCTGGTTGGAATACCCAATGTGAAAATCTGTCTGTGTCCTTAAACAAGCCATTTAACCCTAATTTGCTCCAGTGGCTTCGTACTACTTTGGCTGATCCTGCAAAACAACACATTTCACTGCACCTATCTGGTGTATGTGACAGTGAAACATCTTAAAAATAAATGACACATTCTCTTCTGGTCATCCAGGTGAGATATTGATCAGTCGGCTGCTGAGGGGAGGACGGCTCATAATAATGGTTGGAACGGAACAAATGGAATCCCCTATTCTAGATCACCTATCCACCTATTCCGCTCCAGCCATTACCACGAGCCCGTCCTCCCCAATTAAGGTGCCACCAACCTCCTGTGATGTAGATAGAGTAATCGTTTCTCTTCTGGTGGTACCACACCATGGCCAACGTCCAGGTGACATGATACTGTCATGTAGTAGAAGCAGATAGATAATACAGCAGATGGACAGAGATGATAAAGTAGATTCTTGATGATACTGCAGATGGACTGATAACTATCCAGCAGAAACGGCTTACCAGGCTTCAGAACCTTCAAACTCAAATCTGGACCTCGAAACCAGCTCCACTGCATTTTTTTCATTGTTCCCCAAAAATCAGGGACTGATTTAGACCTGGGACACCGGGTGTGTGCAATTAATTATCAGGTGGAACAGAAAACCAGCAGGCTGTCGTCGGGTCAGAGTTGAATACTGCTGCATTAGAATCTTCTTTACAATATTAATTTAATTACACCCACCAGTGAGAATGAGACAAAGTAGAAAAAGTGTCCCTTTTTGACAAGCAGCTTGTTCAGTCTCTACTGCTTTCTCTGTAGACCTCTTGGTGGATGAGCAAGAAAACACTGACAATACAGCAGTTTAAAAGGCCCAGTGCAGTCAAAAACTTGATTTACCTGTGTTTTATGTATATTGTGACACAGAGGTTGGAATAATATGTGAAATTATGATAATGCCATTGTAATGTAAGAGCTGTTTGAAAAGGCAGGCTGAAATTTCAGACAATTTTAGTGGGATGAAGTTTTTGCCTGCCTGGTGAAATCACCAGGTGATAAGTTAATAGACCAATAAGAAATGGTTCCAAACCAAAAGTCCCCACAAGAATAGTAAACAAACAATAATTTGACCAACTGGGGACATGATGTTAGTCCCCACGAGGTCAAATGCTATTTCTAGGGGGTTTAGGGTTACGGTTTGAATTAGTGTTAGGGTTAGAATTACGTTAAGGGTTTGGGTAAGGAGCTAGGGTTAGTTTTAGGGTTAGGAGCTAGGGTTAGTTTTAGGGTTATGAGCTAGGTTTAGTTTTAGGGTTATGAGCTAGGTTTAGGGTAAGAGTACGGGTTAGGGAAAATAGGGATTTTAATGGGACTGAATTGTGTGTCCCACAAGGTTAGCTGTGTGTGTGTGTGTGTGTGTGTGCACGTGCAATGCCAGAAGCACTCGCATACACTTCTGAACCACCTACCACAGTGTTTACACGACTGAGTACACCCTCATCCTCATCCATTAGGCCTGGCTAGGATCATGATAGATGGCTCTACCCACCCTGTGAGATTCACCTCAAAAGACGACCGCTTTCTGCATGTTTACATAATGATTAACCTAATGTTAACGTAATGACCTTCATGTTTCAGGGAAATGTTGTGTAAACCTCCCATAGTTCTGTGAATTACAAGTGTGAACGTTTGTTTGAGAGCAGTGTCATCACAACGTGTAGGTTATAGAAGTGCTATAATGTGTTGGCATGGTGTTACTCCCTCTGCTGGTCAAAACTAAGACTGCCATCATAATAGGGCCTGGCATTTACTATTACAGCTCCTTCCCTTGTAGTTGTGTCAATTGCCTGACTGTCAACAATTTCATTGATTATTGAATTGCACAAAATTAGATGTTCTACATATCCATATTACTACTATTGATAAATGTTTATGCCAAAGTCTACAATTGTTTTTGGCTGGTGTCACGGTGCTGACTCTTGCCCTTTCGCCTGCAGCAAAAGCCTCTACCCCGTCCTCTGGCTAGGCAGAGTACTTTAGGATTTTAGTCACTTCGACCCTACCAACCCTTCTATGTATTCGTAATGGCCCTTCGCGTGAGTTGAGTTTGTTCCTTTGTTCACGTTGTCACTCCCTTATTTCCTGGTCTAGTGTGGGGCCTTGGATAGATGAGGACTTTATTACTTTATGTTTATAGACTCTTCCTATACTCCCTTACCTTGTGTCTTCCTCTTTTATATATCAATACCTAATAACTTATTTTCTGTTAGTTATTATGCTCGTCAGCTAGTAGTCACTTGGAAACTAGTATCGTTATATGTATTGACTTTTCCAAAGATACAGTGCCAAGAATCAACAACAAGTGGGACACAATCATGAAGTGGAACGACATTTATTGGATATTTCAAACTTTTTTAACAAATCAAAAACGGAAAAATTGGGCGTGCAAAATTATTCAGCCCCTTTACTTTCAGTGCAGCAAACTCTCTCCAGAAGTTCAGTGAGGATCTCTGAATGATCCAATGTTGACCTAAATGACTAATGATGATAAATACAATCCACCTGTGTGTAATCAAGTCTCCGTATAAATGCACCTGCACTGTGATAGTCTCAGAGGTCCGTTAAAAGCGCAGAGAGCATCATGAAGAACAAGGAACACACCAGGCAGGTCCGAGATACTGTTGTGAAGAAGTTTAAAGCCGGATATGGATACAAAAAGATTTCCCAAGCTTTAAACATCCCAAGGAGCACTGTGCAAGCGATCATATTGAAATGGAAGGAGTATCAGACCACTGCAAATCTACCAAGACCTGGCCGTCCCTCTAAACTTTCAGCTCATCATTGTTTTTGATTTGTTTGAAATATCCAATAAATGTCGTTCCACTTCATGATTGTGTCCCACTTGTTGTTGATTCTTCACAAAAAAATACAGTTTTATATCTTTGTTTGAAGCCTGAAATGTGGCAAAAGGTCGCAAAGTTCAAGGGGGCCGAATACTTTCGCAAGGCACTGTATATTATTGTCCACACAATGAAATATTCTTTAGAGCAATCACTTTAACCTATAACCAGGGTCACTTTCTGTTCAGTGAGTGTCAAAGGCGTTTGCTCTCCAGATCGTTCATCTGGCCTAGTTGTCAAAGTTTCAAGCTTTTATTAAGTCACTCTGTTTTTTGTCTTATACACGTTATTACAATTCAATGGTTCTACAGTCCCAATACATCAATAATGCTCAATCAATCCTTAATGCGCTATACTATGCCAGATAATATTGCAAATGTAAATCGCTTAACACACTTCTTATAACTCTTAAACAAAGCAAACACCCATATATTTACCTTGAAGCTCTATTCCCTTAGTCCTTCCCGAAACTGCTCTTTATAAGAGTAGTAATAGTTTTGCAGCCTCTGCTGTTTATAATACTATAATGTTCTTATTTAGTCCGAATTTCCTATGGTTACACTATTTACTAACTACTGTTTAGATATTGATTCCCTTTTATCGACCCTTGGCTACTACGAGGCTTACTTATTGCTGGGCTTTTTCAATCTTGCCAAACTGCAATTGTCACTGACACACCAAAGATGGAACTTGTTGCTCCCAAGAGTTCTCTACGCCTCGCGCTGTTGAGGGGTGAAGTTCTCTCTTTCACAACCTTGTTCTCTTATTATTTTTATGTGGTGTGAGCTTCCAGTGTACAACACAATTCTTAAGATATACCAGTCAATAGTTTGCTCGTGCCTTGATGTCAAAGTAGTCAATACAAACAGAGTATAGTAAAGGTAATTTACCTTGTCTGATGATTCTCTATGATGTCCAAATCATATGGGTAGAGGATCATGGCTAGGCACTGATCTCTCCTCCTTTTATACCTCTTTTAGACACTCAGTTTGGGGGAAGATGTTCGGGAGTGCAATCTATCTTAACACAGGGTGCCATTACATTATGTCCTTGCCACTTTTCTTTGCCGCGTGCTCAAGATTATGTAGCACTTAGTCCAATGTTAGTTCCTTCAGCACTGATGCCCATAAAGTATTCTTCCGTTGGGGCGTTGGTTTGGTAGGTCTGTTCATACCACTCCTCCTCAGTCTTCCTGTAGGTTGGTTCTCGTTTAATGCTCAGTACTTGTAGTTCCTGTGCATTTGGCTCCCTCTGCTGGTCGCATGCTGTTGTGGCAGTTTCTTATTTTATTCCCCAGTCAATAGTTGGTCTTAGAGCCCATAAATGTGGCTCTGGATCTGGACCGGCCACTGAGGGAGGGGTCTGATCTTTTTGGGCTTTTGCCACACTGGGTAGTAGCCTAGCGGTTAATAGGTTGGACCAGTAACTGAAAGGTGTTGCTGGTTCCATTCCCCTAGCTGACTAGGTGAAATCTGTTGATGTGCCCTTTGTGCAAGGCACTTAACCCTAATTGCTCCTGTAAGTTACTCTTAATAAGAGCATCTGCTAAAAGACAAAAAAAATAAAAAGAGGACTATTTATTCTTCAGTAAGGCTCTTGTCTTTGTTTGTTGTGCTAATACTCCCGAGTGGTGCAGCGGTCTAAGGCACTGCATCTCAGTGCAAGAGGCGTCACTACAGTCCCTGGTTCGATTCCAGGCTGTATCACATCCGGCCGTGATTTGGAGTCCCATGGGGCGGCGCACAATTGGCCCAAAGTTGGCCGGGGTAGTCTGTCATTGTAAATAAGAATTTGTTTTTAACTGACCACCACAGTCATCCTCTGCACCTCCATGATGGTGGCCTCTGTGAACGTCAGGCTGCCTTTATCAGTGAGAGACGGGACCCTGTCTGGGCCCACCACTGCATCGATCTCCGCCTGCACCCTCTCTGTGGTGTGAATGGGTACAAATGACATGGAAAACATTATTACAAAGCAACGAGCATTGGGAAACAGGACACTGGATATGTTACACATAGCATTATGATTGGGTACTGTACTTCATCATGCTTCAACAAGGAGTTCTCTTTAGGCTCCATTGAACTGGTCCTCCACACCCCTCTTTCTGATGTAGTACCTTGGATATCTGGATACACAACCATGTAGAGCATCATCCACAGCACTGTGTTGGTGGTGGTATCAGTACCAGCAATTGAAGTCTCCTATGATGTAATGCTCACGTTTAAGTTGTCTGTTGTTTTTTGTTGACAGGCCCTGCGGTGCTCGCCCAACAACTACCTCACCAACACCTGGTGGAACCCCGTGTTCAACTTCTTTGAGAGGAACGTGCAGACCCAGGTGCCCTGCTCCTTCTGCTGGCCAATCACCTGGCCCCCTGCCTGCCTTAAGAACTCCTGTAAGAAGTACAGTGCAGTGCAGAGCCTGCGGGAGGAGTAGGGAGAAGGGACTCCACCCCAGCTCAGGGTCCTTTGAACACCCCAACCTATTTTGTATTCGTGCAGTATTTATGCTCTATTAGGTGATTTCAAGTATTATGTGAAGGATAGTTGAAGTTTGTGAGGAAATGGTCATATAGGGAAAGTATGTGAGAAGAATAACATAGTCCACATTGGGTCCTTGTGTACTTCACCACTACAATGTATGTTATTTATGAGGTCAGTTTATTTGAAAATGTTCTTTATTCTTGTGAATGTTACTGTAACAAACTCAACTGAAGTCAACATGTTGCGATGTCATGCAGCGCTTTGCCACTGGCTTGCAGCTTTACTCAAAACTCCAACATAAAAATTGAATTTTATAGAGCTATACATTATTACGTTTACATCAATTAGATTTAATGAATATTAAGTACTTTAAAAATATACTTTCCAAAATGTGCCTTTAAATACAAATGCATGCAATTTTAAATTGCAAACTTTAAGATGTTTGTTTTCAATGTTTTATATTGTGTATTAATTTAATTTGCATTTAGTCTTTAGTCTCATATGATTGTGTGTCCTAATGTACCATAATTTATACCTTCATAATAAAAAAAGAACACGTTGACTTCAGTTTTGTCCAAAGTGCAGATACTAGGAGAAGTATGAAGCTCGCTTGGGTCAACCCCTTTGCCTTCGTCATCTATCAACGCACCAATCACACCACCCGTCCTCTCACCGACCAATAGGAAGCTAGGAATCCCCATGCGTCGTTTGCGTACACAGACAAATAACATGGCAGACCCTTCTGAAAAGCATATTTAAATTTTCAAAATATACTTCGAATAGTCTAAATATTCAACTCGTTTCCAAGGATTACGAGGTATTTTTTTGTGCTTTGCAGCCGATATAAACCCTATGGTTATGGAATTATGGCACGAGCTCCTGGGCACTTCTGCGCCGTCCCATGTCTGCATTCTGGCCTTGACAGTATTCGTGGCCGTCTATTATCTAATGCACACATTTCGCAAACACCAGGATTTCTCCAATATTCCTCCTGGTCCTAAACCATGGCCAATAGTTGGAAATTTCGGCGGGTTTCTGGTTCCCAATTTCATCTGGAGGAGGTTTGGAGGCTGGGGAGGGAAGGACGTCCCAAAGTCAAAGATACGAGCTCTAATTTCGCCTCAAGTTATTATCACGGAACAAGCTAAGGTTTACGGTAACATCTACAGTATGTGGGTAGGGAGTCAGCTGGTAGTAGTACTGAACGGATATGAAGTGGTCAGGGATGCCCTCTCAAACCGGGCAGATGTGTTCTCCGACAGACCAGAGATTCCCACCGTTACCATCATGACAAAGCGGAAAGGTAAGTGCTGCTTCTAGACTCGACCTGTGCGTAATAACGCATGAAAGCGCAATAGTCCATCGATTTTGCTGAGTCGATTTTACTCATGGATGAGCGTTTTGCCCGGTGAATATTCTATTGTTCTATAAAAAATTAAAAATTAAAAAATAAAATAAGTTGATGCTGGATAGTAAACAATGCCGGAAAAGCCTTTGTGCAAACGAACTTCCAGAAGTAATCAAGGCACTCTCATGTAACAGAAAAATGTAAACGCCTTCGTCGTGGCTTACACCGACGTGTTGCGGCTATATCAGCCTTCATCAGGGTGACAAAGAATAGTGGTGTACGAACAGGTGTATATCCCAACTCTCACAGGAAGTGACTCACTTTATTACCATATGTAATTGATCAAGTTTTTAAAAAATTGGGTGGAAAAACACATTCAAGATACAAAGATGAACCAAATAAACATGGCATAACAAGAGAAAGAAATGCAATATCATAAAAGGAAAAAACTAACTGTGTACACGTGAGCTCGTTACCAAACTTAAGAATGGAGAACCAAAAAATAAACCCCATCTTTTACAGGAAAGGAGAATAATCCATTTCCTCATTTAGACCTGGCAATACAGTGGCCTTTAGTTTAAAGATCCAGAACGTTTGGCATTTTAGGAGGCGTTTGAGACTATCACCCCCCACCTGCGAGAAATGGGAACCACTTCAACGGCCATGGCTTTAAGAGGGTTTGGGCTGGCATGGCCAATCTGTCTGTAATGTTTAGCCAAAGGATATATGTCGTTAGCAGTCCTTATAGCGTAGGCATGACGCCCAGACACCCTGTCCTTGAGCCTTCTCTAAGTACGTCCTATGTAAAAGCACCCACCTGGGCAGCCTGTACACCACATAGGCAGCCCAAACTCTCTGAAAGCCATGGCCATTGAAGTGGTCCCCAGTACTCGCAGGGATCTCAAACACCTCCCACCATGCAAAACGTTCTGGATCTTTAAACTAAATGCCACTGTATTGCCAGGTCTAAATGAGGAAATGGATTATTCTCCTTTCCTGTAAAAGATGGGGTTTATTTTTTGGTTCTCCATTCTTAAGTTTGGTAACATGAGGTCACATGTACACAGTTAGTTTTTTCCTTTTATGATATTGCATTTCTTTTGTGGTGTTGCATTCTTGTTATTCCATGTTCATTTTGTTATTCTTCATATCTTGAATGTGTTGTCTTTCTCCAAGTTTCTTTACTTCATCAATTACATACAGTATGGTAATGAATTGAATCACTTCCTGTGAGAGTTGGGATATACACCTGTTTGTTCACCGCTATTCTTTGTCACCTTGATGAAGGCTGTAGCCACAACACGTCTGTTTTTTTTAATTCTTGCCACGCATAAGCCGTAAAACATAAATGCTTTAAAAAAGATTCCACTACATGAGAGGGCCTTGATTGGAAGTGTGTTTGAACAAAGGCTGTTCTGGCATTGTTTACTATCCAGCATCAACTTCTTTTTGTTGTATAGTATTTCATCCCATGATCAAAGAGCACCTCATGGATGGACTATAAACA
Organism: Oncorhynchus clarkii lewisi; assembly: GCF_045791955.1. Taxonomy (NCBI): domain Eukaryota; kingdom Metazoa; phylum Chordata; class Actinopteri; order Salmoniformes; family Salmonidae; genus Oncorhynchus; species Oncorhynchus clarkii. Next base: position 70,072,620 of record NC_092156.1, on the reverse strand, counting down.
AAAGAAGCCCTCATCTCCTTTGTCTCTATTCTATTGTTCTATTATTCTATTCAATTGTTCTATTCAATTGTTCTATTTGATTGGTATGTTCTATTAGATTGTTATGTTATTCTATTGTTCTGTTTCATTATAGTGTTCTATTATATTGTTCTATTATATTGTTATATTATATCGGTCTGTTCTCTTGTATTGTTCTCTTGTATTGTTCTATTATATTGCTCTATTCTATTGTTCTATTCTATTCGTCTGTTCTATTCTATTGGTATTTTCTATTCTGTTGCTCTATTTTTATGTTATATTGTTCTATTCTAGTGTTCTATTCTATTGGTCTGTTATATTATATTATTCTATTATATTCTATGGCTATATTATATTCTATTGTTCTATTATATTGTTCTGTTATATTCTATCGTTCTATTATATTATATTGTTATATTCTAGTGTTATATTCTATTGGTCTGTTATATTATATTGTTCTATTATATTATATTGTTATATTCTATTGTGATATTATAATGGTCTGTTATATTGTTATATTCTATTATTCTCATCAAAAGTCTTCCAAGCAGAAAAGGAAAGAGACATTTCATTTTTCTCTGTAAATAATTACATATGTGTACTAGTGCATAGTGACAGCACTATTAACCGTCCTCGCCTCTCATCATTTCTCTGAACCTTAGGCATAGTTTTCGCACCTTATGGACCAGTATGGAGAAGGCAGCGCAAGTTCTGCCACACCACGCTGCGGAACTTTGGCCTGGGCAAGTTGAGCCTGGAGCCCTGTATCCTTGAGGGGCTGGCTGTGGTCAAATCTGAGCTGCTGCGTCTCAGCGAGGAAGATACTGAGGGTTCAGGAGTGGACCTGACCCCTCTGATAACTAACTCTGTGTCCAACGTAATCTCCTACATCGCCCTGGGCCAGCGCTTCCACCACACTGACCGGGAGTTTGGCGCCCTGCTGGACCTGATGGCCCGCGGCCTAGAGATCATCGCAAACAGGTAGCCTAGAGTTTAGAGATGTGGATCAGTAGCCGGAAGGTTGACTGGTTCAAATACGTGGGAACTGAACTGATAACTGGAGAGCTGCTGGTCCTCTGATCTCAAGTAGAAGTTCCTGCTGTGTGCCCTTAAGCGCTTAACACATTTCAGTTTCTCCCAGAAAACAGGCAGTAACGTATCTATTCTACTCTATTCTATTCTAACAGCGCGGCGGTCCTCATCAATGTCTTCCCCCTGCTCTACTACCTGCCCTTCGGTGTCTTCAAAGAGGTACGGCAAGTGGAAAGGGACATTACTGCCTTCCTGAAGCAGATCATCACCAGACACAGGGAGACGTTAGACCCAGCCAACCCCAGAGATCTCATAGACATGTACCTGGTAGAGATGCTGGCCCAGGAGGCCGCTGGGGAGACGGACAGTAGCTTTTCAGAGGACTATCTATTCTACATCATAGGAGACCTCTTCATCGCTGGTACTGATACCACCACCAACACAGTGCTGTGGATGATGCTCTACATGGTCGTATATCCAGATATCCAAGGTACTACATCAGAAAGAGGGGTGTGGAGGACCAGTTCAATGGAACCTAAAGATAACTCCTTGTTGAAGCATGATGAAGTACAGTACCCAAATCATAATGCTATGTGTAACATATCCAGTGTCCTGTTTCCCAATGCTCGTTGCTTTGTAATAATGTTTTCCATGTCATTTGTACCCGTTCACACCACAGAGAGGGTGCAGGCGGAGATCGATGCAGTGGTGGGCCCAGACAGGGTCCCGTCTCTCACTGATAAAGGCAGCCTGCCGTTCACAGAGGCCACCATCATGGAGGTGCAGAGGATGACTGTGGTGGTCCCCCTGGCCATCCCTCACATGGCCTCAGAGACCACAGGTGAGGAGAGAGAAACCCATACTAGTCATTATAATTCTATGGTAGAACCTGACTCTCCCGTTATGCACAGTCAGATCAATAAAGTTGTATTAAATTGCTTTCTCAACAACTTGGTCAGTCAGTTCCACCAGACCAACACTACAACAGGGACTAGGCTGCTGCAGCAGAAACAGGAGAGTACAACCCTTTCGCTATGGTTCGTCTGTTGTTGTCTTGCAGAGTTCCGTGGCTATACGATCCCTAAGGGCACAGTGATCATCCCCAACCTGTGGTCTGTCCATAGGGATCCCACTGTGTGGGAGGAGCCAGACGACTTCAACCCCTCTCGTTTCCTAGACGACCAGGGGAATCTCCTGAGGAAAGAGTGCTTCATACCGTTCGGAATAGGTAAGTTGTTCGGCAGTCTCTCTCGACAGACGTATGTGGGGTGTCCCATTAGCGACTTGCTCTACGATTGGCAAACGGGAGTGTAGTTACACGGCAGGGGCGGCAGGGTAGCCTAGTGGTTAGAGCGTTGGACTAGTAACCGGAAGGTTGCAAGTTCAAACCCCCGAGCTGACAAGGTACAAATCTGTCGTTCTGCCCCTGAACAGGCAGTTAACCCACTGTTCCCAGGCCGTCATTGAAAATAAGAATTTGTTCTTAACTGACTTGCCTGGTTAAATAAAGGTAAAATAAAAAAAATAAAATAAAAAAAAACACGGTATACACGGAGTATGAAGCCTTTCTACTGTGGACATTTACAGTTAGGCTCCTGTAAAATCCACTGAAACAAGGTTCAAACGGTTAGTTTACAATCTCACTGGATTGTTGAAGTCCCATACTACCCCTACATGACTATGAAGCAGTTAGGCCACGACTGAACATTTCAATCATTTGATTTCACAGTCTTACTTGATTATTGGAATGCACTTAGTATGACACATGACTTAATGTGCATCTTTACAGTGTTCTCTCCCTCTCTTTCCCAGGCCGCAGGGTGTGTATGGGCGAGCAGCTGGCTAAGATGGAGTTGTTCCTGATGTTCACCAGCCTGCTGCAGGCCTTCAGTTTCAGACTGCCCGAGGGGCTGGCCCCTCCTCCCATGCACGGGCGCTTTGGCCTCACCCTGGCCCCCTGCTCATACACTGTGATTGTGAGGCCCCGGCGATGAGGCCACCAGACGAACAACAACCGCTGACACTGTAATTAAGCCATAAGGCACAAGAGGAAGTGGTGTATTATGAATACAGTCACAGGTAAACGGCGTTAGTTGGCCCGATGCGACAGCATCAGCCAGTCAACCCATTTGTCTGTGACTGTATTCATGATACTGCCTCGTGCCTTATTGCTTTTATAAAACTGTTACTAAAATAACAATTAATTACATATTTTAATTAAAACAGTATTTTGATAAGTCATACTATTTAATTCTTCCACCAGAAGATATAGTCCAGACAAAAATCAGGTTTTTAGTTATTTTTGTCATGTTGCTACCGATGCCACCCAGTCTTAATTTTTTTTTGCATAGTTGCTATGCAAAGGTACCGGGAGTTCATTCTAAACAAAATGGGTGCAATGCAGGGGGACCATGTCTGTTCCAAGGACCCTATGTTTCCAGGGCCTAATGTTCCCAGGGCCCAATGTTCCCAGGGCCCTATGTTCCCAGGGCCTAATGTTCCCAGGGCCCTATGTTCCCAGGGCCCCATGTTCCCAGGGCCCTATGTCCCCAGGGTCTAATGTTCCCAGGGCCCCATGTTCCCAGGGCCTAATGTTCCCAGGGCCTAATGTTCCCAGGGCCCTATGTTCCCAGGGCCCCATGTTCCCAGGGCCTAATGTTCCCAGGGCCTAATGTTCCCAGGGCCCTATGTTCCCAGGGCCCCATGTTCCCAGGGCCTAATGTTCCCAGGGCCCCATGTTCCCAGGGCCTAATGTTCCCAGGGCCCCATGTTCCCAGGGCCTAATGTTCCCAGGGCCCCATGTTCCCAGGGCCTAATGTTCCCAGGGCCTAATGTTCCCAGGGCCCCATGTTCCCAGGGCCCTATGTTCCCAGGGCCTAATGTTCCCAGGGCCCTATGTTCCCAGGGCCCCATGTTCCCAGGGCCCTATGTCCCCAGGGTCTAATGTTCCCAGGGCCCCATGTTCCCAGGGCCTAATGTTCCCAGGGCCTAATGTTCCCAGGGCCCTATGTCCCCAGGGTCTAATGTTCCCAGGGCCCCATGTTCCCAGGGCCTAATGTTCCCAGGGCCTAATGTTCCCAGGGCCCTATGTTCCCAGGGCCCCATGTTCCCAGGGCCTAATGTTCCCAGGGCCTAATGTTCCCAGGGCCCTATGTTCCCAGGGCCCCATGTTCCCAGGGCCTAATGTTCCCAGGGCCCCATGTTCCCAGGGCCCTATGTTCCCAGGGCCTAATGTTCCCAGGGCCCTATGTTCCCAGGGCCCCATGTTCCCAGGGCCCTATGTCCCCAGGGTCTAATGTTCCCAGGGCCCCATGTTCCCAGGGCCTAATGTTCCCAGGGCCTAATGTTCCCAGGGCCCTATGTTCCCAGGGCCCCATGTTCCCAGGGCCTAATGTTCCCAGGGCCTAATGTTCCCAGGGCCCTATGTTCCCAGGGCCCCATGCCTAATGTTCCCAGGGCCTAATGTTCCCAGGGCCCTATGTTCCCAGGGCCCCATGTTCCCAGGGCCTAATGTTCCCAGGGCCCCATGTTCCCAGGGCCTAATGTTCCCAGGGCCCCATGTTCCCAGGGCCTAATGTTCCCAGGGCCTAATGTTCCCAGGGCCCCAGGGCCCCATGTTCCCAGGGCCCAAGGTTCCCAGGGCCCCATGTTCCCAGGGCCCCATGTTCCCAGGGCCTAATGTTCCCAGGGCCCCATGTTCCCAGGGCCCCATGTTCCCATGGCCCTATGTTCCCAGGGCCTAATGTTCCCTCAACCATTTTTTTCCTTCAGCTCTATCTTCTAAACAAGACAACAGTAAATATTAAAGACAAAAACCTTCTGTCATGTAATAAAATATTTTACATAGCTTATATTTTTCATACCCTTTGTATTTTGGTGCGTTAATCCACTGTTACTGATGGCCAGTATTCTGTTACATGTTTTTGAAATATGTATTTCAATTACTTGAGTATTTTGTCATTTGTATTTCACTGGACTGAAATAAGTTTAAAAATCTAAAATGATTTTGAATATCTATTGCATTATGATCTTGATGTGCTTTAATGCATCTGTTGCACACACTATTCTTGTCTTTCAATAGAAAGTGATCTTGCATCCTATCAAACTACAATGGTATTATTGACTAATTTCTATAGCAGAGCAATAGTAGAAATCTAATAAAACACACCACATCAAAACTGTGTGAAAGGTCATGGAACGGGCCAAATAGTCACGTGACCACTGCCACACAACGACCTTCCTACTTTCCATGGTGTCTGAGTGTCAGTCTGCCTGTACATTCAGCCACAGCCAGCTCCTTCGTTCTGGTGCGGTCCTCTCCGCATTGCAAACCATGGCTTTCTTCACTCACCAAGTCATCAGAGGTCTCTCCTCTTCTGCAGTCCGAAATGCAGCGATCAAACACGTTACGATCATCGGGGGTGGTCAGATGGGTGCAGGTATCGCACAGGTAGTTAATGTTAACTGTAAATGACAGAAGTTTGTTTGCTAACATTAGCTTGCTATATACGCTAACTAGCTATCTTGTAAGCTAACCAGCTGTGTAGCTAACGCTGCAAGACCAGCTAACAAGCCAGTTAAATATAGCAATGAAGTGCACGAACTTACCGACTACTGTTGGTTAGTTAACCGCTAGCTTGCTATTAACTAGCTTGTTAGATACCCACTTGAGAAGCCAACCAAGGCAATTCAGGGGAGAAGTTGTGCAGGCTAATCAGTAACACAACTCTGTATTATAAGCAACGGTTGTTCATCTCTGAGTAAGAAGTACAGTATGTCTCACAAACTGTCTCAGGTTGATCAGTGCACAACACAGATGGTGAAGATAGCAGCAGGAGGTGGCCTTTGACCTATATCTACTTTAGCTAGCTAGTTATAGAAGGGTTTTTGTTACCTACCTGAAATGTCCTTCAATTCAGGAGTTCTATTACCAAAGTGACGTTTTGACAGTCCAACCTGGTGAACACCTGTCCCACCCACTCACAACTCGCACTTGTGTTCCCCCTTTCTAATAGGTTGCTGCTACAACAGGCCATTCGGTGGTGCTAGTTGACACAAATGAGGAAATCCTGAAGAAATCCGCCAAGGGAATAGAAGGCAGCCTGAAGAGGGTGGTCAAGAAGAAGTTCGCTGACAAGCCAGATGTTGGTCACTAATATGTTAATGTTGCTGTTTCCAATGAGGAAATGTTGGCAGAACTTCATTGACAGTCATCATCATGTATGTTACAGGCAGGAGCAGAGTTTATTGCCAAGGTGATGGCCAACGTGTCCATATCGACAGACGCAGCGTCTGTGGTGGGGAGTACAGACTTGGTGCTGGAGGCCATCGTGGAGAACCTCAAGATCAAACAGGGCCTCTTTGGTGCTCTGGACAAAATGGCACCAGCGTAAGTATGACCGACTAGGGCTTGAACCTGTGTCTCCTACACACCACAAGACTGTCTTACCCCACTGAGCTGAATCCTAGGCATTAGCTTGTGGGTCCAACCCATGTCTTTGGTCTGAAGGTTACTCGCCAGGCGAGTGTGAATCCAAACCACATAAGCACTGTCCTGTCTCCGCTGCCTGTGACTTTGTCAATAACCATAGGAGTTAGCGATCGATGATCAGTGTTGAGATGAACGTCAAGCCAGAGCAAGTGCTGTTTGATGAGAAAACATTTGTTGTTGCCGTTTTGAATGTGTAGCCTAAATATCCAAATTCCTTTATCTGCATTTCAGCTTGTTTTTCTAATCTTACTATAAAGCTATGCCGGTATCCTTGAAATGTGCTTAAAATAGACTATTTTAAAACTATTCTAATTTAAATAAAATATTTCAAAAGGAAAGGCATTGTGTGTCCCACATAATTGATGTTACTAATTGGGATGCACCTCATGGGGGTTTGCTTGTTGCCTGATGTTTTTGGTTCCTCTATTTTAAGACACACCATTTTCGCCAGCAACACATCCTCTCTGCCCATCACCGACATAGCCAGCTCCACCAGCAGGCTGGACAGATTTGGAGGGCTGCACTTCTTCAACCCCGTCCCCATGATGAAGCTGGTAGAGGTAAGGATCAATAGTGTGGTGTACATTTTAGGACATCTCCTCCCTATGATAAGTATATCGTCTCCCGCAAAGCAGTTATTTTTTTGTGTCATGATGGCGATGTTTAAATTAGAAACATATGTAAGTTGCTTTAAAAAATGACACTAGGCTTGCTCTCCTTATCATCAAGATTCAATTGAAAGATGTTAAGTAGTTTACGTGTCCTCTTCAGGTGATTGGAACATCAGCCACAAGCCAGGACACCTTCGATTCCCTCCTCGCTTTCAGCAAAGCACTGGGAAAGACGCCAGTGTCCTGCAAAGTAAGATCCTCTCTCATTTGAACAAAAATAAAGTATTTCTCTAGTATTGTACACCTTTTAAAGATAATGCAGTGACATACCATATTACACCATACATTATGTCCATCATATGCCGTTCAGATGCGTTATAAACGGTTCACTAACGTCAGTACGTTATGTTCATCTCCAGGACACTCCTGGGTTCATTGTGAACCGCCTGCTGGTGCCCTACATGATGGAAGCCATCAGGCTACATGAGAGAGGTACACCACCAAATGTTTTGCCTGTATATGAATGAAAATTGCATCGGCGCCAAGAGGGATGTGACAAACGGTTATGTATGAACATCTATGGTTAACAAAACATAGTTGTCTGTATATGAAACCGTTGTCACCCTTCATTCAAAGTCAATGGCTGAGTGTGTGTGTGTGTGTGTGTGCTCTTCTCGTCAGGCCACGGGTCAAAGGAGGACATTGATATTGCCATGAAGCTGGGAGCTGGGTATCCCATGGGGCCCTTTGAGCTGCTGGACTACGTAGGACTGGACACGGCTAAGTTCATCATGGACGGTGAGTGTTGGGCTGCTTCACAAGTGTGTTCCGATTACAGAGTGATTTCAGTACCAGTTAAAAGAGGACTGTATTAGCAGCTAGGAACAGGCCCAATTGAAATAACTGCATGTCATATGGCACAGGGGCAGAGCACTGTTTTGGTTATAGAATGGGGAGATGGACGAGAGGTGCCGGTGGTCTTTGAAAATGGTGATGAATAATTTGAAGAAACAAAAACATCAAATGAAGTAGATGCAGGTAGTGTAAAACCAATGCAAAAGCAGTTAGTTAAAGTGAACCGTTTGTGTTGATAACTTGATTCCAGGCTGGGTTGAGAAGGATCCTGACAACCCGCTGATGCAGCCCAGTGAGATGCTGAACAAGCTGGTGGCCGAGGGCAAGTTCGGCAAGAAGACCGGAGAGGGCTTCTACAAGTACAAGTAACCCCGCCCCAGAATCAACACGAGCTGGAGCCTGTTCATTAAGGCACACCGTGACAAAACGGAAAATGAAAATAAGCGCTTCCGATTGGACAAGATCATGTAGTCCCTCCCAGTACTGATAAGGGCATGAATGATAATAGAAAAAAACGCGGGTTAATTTTGACAACGGTAGAACAGAGATGCAGCTGGTACGACCCTCGGTGCCTTCCTGAAGAATGGTAGACCGGTGTTATCAATTCAAATCTGTCTTTTGACTGTATATTCTGAATGTCATCTTTATGTGTGGTTTGTAAGTAACTGAGTTTGTGGCATTAAACTGACTTTTCCAAATGCTTCCCATAGGTTGTTCTGAGATTTCTATTCATACAGTTGTTTTCTAGGGATGGATTTGCCTCTGGACCTTTGAGCCAACACACCCTGCCATTAATGATACCCGGTGCATTCAGAAAGTATTCAGACCCCTTGACTTTTTCCACATTTTGTTACGTTACAGCCTTATTCTAAAATCTATTGGATTGTTTTTTTTGTCCTCGTCAATCTACAGACAATACCCCATAACGACAAAGCAACAACAGGTTTTTATAATTTTTTGCAAATGTATTAAATAAATGGAAATATCACATTTAAATAAGTGTTCAGACCCTTTACTCGGTACTTTGTTGAAGCACCGTTGGCAGCGATTACAGCCTCTTATTCTTGGGTATGATTCGTCTACAAGCTTGGCACACCTGTATTTGGGGAGATTCACCCATTCTTCTCAGCAGATCCTCAAGCTCTGTCAGGTTGGATGGGGAGCATTGCTGCACAGCTATTTTCAGGTCTCCAGAGATGTTAGATCGGGTTCAAGGACATTCAGGGACTTGTCCTGAAGCCACTCCTGTGTTGTCTCGGCTGTGTGCTTACGGTCGTTGTCCTGTTGGAAGGTGAACCTTGGCTACAGTCAGGTCCTGAGTGCTCTGGAGCAGGCTTTCATCATGGATCTCTGTACTTTGCTCCGTTCATCTTTCCCTCGATCCTGACTAGTCTCCCAGTCCCTGCCGCTGAAAAACAGACGTGACTCTTAGCATTCTTGTTTCTCATGGCCTGAGAGTCCTTTAGGTGCCTTTTAGCAAACTCCAAGCGGGCTGTCATGTGCCTTTTACTGAGGAGTGGCTTCTGTCTGGCCACTCTACCATAAATGCCTGATTGGTGGAGTGCTGCAGAGATGGTTGCCCTTCCTCCAAAGAGGAACTCTATAGCTCTGTCAGAGTGACCATTGGGTTTTGGGTCACCTCCCTGATCAGGGCACTTCTCCCCAGATTGCTCAGTTTGGACAGACAGACAGCTCTGGAAAGAGTCTTGATGGTTCCAAACTTCTTCTATTTAAGAATGATGGAGGCCACCATGTTCTTGGGGACCTTCAATGCTGCAGAAATGTGCCCCAGATCTGTGCCTCGACACAATCCTGTCTCGGAGTTCTACGGACAATTCCTTCAACGTTTTGGCTTGGTTTTTGCTCTGACATGCGGTCAACTGTGGGACAGGTGTGCCTTTCCAAATCATGTCCAATCAACTGAATTTACCACAGGTGGACTCCCAAGTTGTAGAAACATCTGAAAGATTATAAATGGAAACAGGATGCACCTGAGCTCAATTTCGAGTCTCATAGCAAAGGGTCTGAATACTTATGTACTTAAAAAAAATATATATCAAAAATGTATAACCTGTTTTTGCTTTATCATGGGGTATTGTGTGTAGATTGAGTAGGGATTTTTTTTTTAAATCCATTTTAGAATAAGCTGTAATGTAACATTGTGGAAAAGGGGAAGGGGTCTGAATACTTTCTGAATGAACTGTATGGTCAGTCAACAACCCCTGCGTGTTCAACCCCACCGTTCATTTCCAATATAGTTTCAAGAGTTCCTTTGATGTTATCCCTACTACTCAATTCAAAAATATTACCCTCTTTATTTCCCGGCATTAATTTGATCATCTTGGATACATGAGACATCACATCTCACCTTTTTCCATAGATTTCACAGTTTAAGAGCAGCTTCAATACTCAAGGTAGATTTTCCCTTTTGTCAGCATAGCCGTAAGACTGTATGAACGTAACCTCAGTCTCGGCATGCTGCTAGAGTTTTAATTGGTCGGTTTTAGGGCCTTTTGAAGTTTCCCCTCGAGATTTGAATGATTTATAGTCAATAATTCCACTTGGTAGTTCTATTTAAGACCACTAAGTGGCAGTGTTGTCAAATGCAGAATTTCTGGATAGGAATCATATGATGGGCCGACAAGCTACAAGATTATTGGGCTGGTTTTCTGGAAAGAGATTTAGCCCTAGACTAAAAACAATGCTCAATGAAGAATCGGTTCTTAGACTGAACTAAGACTAGGTTTAATCTCTCTCCTGTAATTAAGGTACACCTTCTATCGCATAAATCTGGTCGGGAGATCAAATGAGCCAATGCCTTTTTATTTTTCTTAAAAAAACAAAACATGTTGAAACTGTTAAAATGTGACCACTTGGGAAGCAAAGTGCTTATGCCAAGATGACAGTGATTCAAAATACGACAATGAATAAAAAATGCATCAAGTAATACTAAAAATAGAGCATAAAATCAATGAAATGTTACAGAAATGCATGGAATAAACAACATGGGCAAAAAGACCACAGTTACCAGATAGAGAAGAGAAAAGTCCATCACAATCAAGCTTGGGGTCAATTCAGGAAGTACACTGAAACTCCAACTTCTCTTCAATGCTTTCCAATGAGGAAAATGTCAAATTGCAATTGGATTTTGGTTAACTTTCTGAATTGACTGGAATTGACCCCAACCCTGATCACAATAAAATGAACACTGCCAAGTGCTGGGGTAAATATATATCTGCTTCATTTGTCAGTTTAGAACAATAAAATATAGGCCTCTGAGCAACCACTTGCCTTTGTCCTAACGTTGCCTGCAAAAATACCAAGAAAAGTGACATATTCTGACAGTTTCTTTAAAAAGTACACATACTGAGCTTTATCTTACATCTGAGCAAGACTCGAGTCAAGGTCACTATTTGTTACAAATAGTATCAAAAGAAGCCTTAATTTTCATTTTTCTGCAAGACGCTTTAACAAGAAAACAAATGGCTTTCCTGTGTTCAAAGCTTATTTTCATATATACCAGTATATATATATATCAAAAAAACATTCACTGAAAATATACACCGAGAAATTTAAACCAAGTTCAAAATACAAAAAAAGCATTCAATTAATTCCAACTCAAAAGTAAAAGCTATAATCATAAAATGTTGATATTGTTTGCACCAACTGGTCGTTAATAAAAACAAAATGGAGGACAGGAGCCGTGAGAGGAGCCGTTTCCTTGACAACATGTGATTGACATCCCTCCATCTTCCTTGTGATAGTGCAGTCAGTCTAAAGAGGTGTTGGGTCAGGCCGCAACCCAAACATGTGGTCGGTCTGAAATCCAGTAAGAGAGGGGAAAGGGGAGTGTTGATGGGTCGAACATAGTGGGCTGTACAAAGGAAAGGAACGGAGGTGGCAAATAACTTAGGAATAACTTAGAAACAGGTGTTGGGGTATGTTTGGGGAGGTGTTAATTGTGTTTGACAAAGTGAAATCGCTGAACTGTTTTCAGTGCAGTGCCTTGGATTGAGATAGAGCTGCTTGTAAGGAAAAAAAAGGTGTGAGGGGGCTGGGGAGTGAGGGGGCTGGGGAGTGAGGGGGCTGGGGAGTTTGCATGCGGTTGGATGATGGTCTTTAGTAGTGATTGTCTTGTTCAGCTCAGAGTTTCTACAGCAGATAGGAGAGTCACTGCAGGAGAGGAGTATAAAGTCAAGTTCCTCTGAGAACAGGAGTTGAGGCTTGGGGGTCGGGGATAAGATGGAATCTAGCAGGCCTCCATCTCTAACAGAGGGGCCATAGCTGCTGCCTTCGCTTTGCACGACGTGGAGAAAGCGTTCCGTTTTCCTCCTGAAGGACAGAGAGAGAAACATTGTCAGTTCAATGGGCAACAACAGATGGCCTAAACGTGTCCATAGTGATTGCTGTTATAGGTCATTTGCGAGTGCTGGCTGTCTTTCATACTGGTCAGAAACAGAGAGATGCAATGCACTTATAACCCCGTTCAGTCTGAGGGAAAATCCCTCACTAACTAAAAAGGAGCTGAAACACATGAAGCCACAACAACACATTGCTGTCAACGTCGTCTGAAACCAGACAGTCTCACACATCCCACATACATTGAATGAGTGCTGCATCCTCACAATGCTACACACACACGCACACACACACACACACACACACACACACACACACACACACACACACACTACAGAGGACCTGGACGAGTGAAGGAGCACTACAGTTCTGCCATCTTCAGAGAGCAGTAATGGCGTTGCCGACTGAACATTAGGTCGTAGGTTAGTGACAGGATGTGGGTTGGCATTAGCTTTGATCTCACTCTGACATCAGGTCACTGTGACCCAAGCTGGCTCCATCTGCTCTGCCCCCCTCTCTGACTGACACCCTGATGTCATCTACCTACTGCTACCGCTCTCTCTCTGAACGCAACCAGCTATCTAGTTAGGATACAGCTTCTTGTTGACATTTCTGCTGCCACCGCTGTGTGTGGGCTGTGGGGAGGTAGAGAGAGTCTTCTCAAGCTGAGAAGGCACTTTACAGGGCCTTCTAAAAAGCCCCGCCGGCCACCATCCACCCATCCATGCAAGGGAAATTGTTTGTCAAACCACAAAAGTGGTTTTGCTCAAAATACTGGTCTACGGCGAACATAGCTAAAAGAGTTAGCCTCAGTTATTGACGGACGGGCGGTGTTGGTTATTTTCCAGCATCAAATAGAATCTGTGATCAAAGAGAGAGAGGAAAGAGATTCAGAGGTAGATGTCTGACCGGGTAGGGAGTGAAAGATGTGAGGAGAGAAAAGAGAGAGAAGGTGTATTAGTGGAAGGACCGCTCCCTTGTGGTGAGGTCAGAGAAGAAGTGTGTTTTTGTGGGTTGAGAAGTCAGCTGAGCCCTGCAACTCCACCCTGGCACCACACACACACACACACACACACACACACACACACACACACACACACACACACACACACACACACACACACACACACACACACACACACACACACACACACACACACACACACACACACACACACACACACACACTCCCCTCCCTCCAGATTGCTTTACCACATGTGGATGAAAGGGAGTGGGACGGAGGCCGCCTTTCCCAGGGATGGCTGACCCTGAGCCTCCCGGGCGGAGGAGAGGAGGTACTGTAGTGAGGGCCGCAGAGAGAGAAAGAGCCTCTGTCGCTGTTTATTTACCTCCACTGCCCCCTTTTTATCCCAGGATCTGAGAGCCCAGCCCTCAGCCCCAGCACCCCCTTCCCGTCCTGGGGAGCTTTTTCCTTCCCTCCCGGCCACAAGATGAAAAGCCCTGGCTTAGTCCTTCCTGTCTTGGGGAAAAAAAGCCTGGGGGGCTGGGGGGTGGAGGGGGCGATGGTGGGGTGTGATGGTGCTGGGTCAGGAGGGGGCATCAGGCCAGGGCTTCACAGCAGACCCACCCGACACCAACACACAAACGCCGGGATTCAGAAGCAACTTGACCCCTTCCCTGCCCCCTCTCCCTCTGCCCACCTCCCCTCCCCTCAGTTAGCACTCAGGAATGCCGGCTGGACTTCTTTGCAGGAAATGAAACGCTCCTCTGTTCCAGTGGAGGCCGGGTCCTGGCTCTGGCTCTCTCTCTCCTTGGCCCAGGGAGGGGATGGGAGGTGGGGGGAGCGACTGAGACCAACGGGGCCCAGGCTCTGGGTCTTTGAAGCGTGGGAGGTTAAGATAACTGGCACGGCCCCTCGTCTCTCAATCGCCGCCTCCACCTTACCGGGGCAAATCAAAGAGCCCGCAGCTGGGGCCCGTCCCGCCTGCCTTCCTCTACTCCTCCCCTTCTCCTCCCCCTCCTCCCCCCTCCTTCCTTTCGCTGCAGCGGCGCTCTGGGATTTCTTTTGGTTCCATGAAAAAGGAAAACACAGCCGACAAATTAGTGAAAATAAGCCAAATGGAGCGAGGTGTCTCCAACACAGGCAGGACTGTAGACTTTACCATGGCAGAGGGAGAGAGGGACATTTGGAGGAGGAGGAGAGGAAAAAAAGAAAGAAAGAGTTCTGGGAGAGAGAGGAGAGGAGGAAATGCCAAATCAGCTGACTGTTTGTTGCCATGTCTGTCTCGACCACAAAAGTCAGCAACCTAGACAGACAATGTTCTAATTTTATGAAATATGAGTTCAGAGATCAACTCCAAATCACAGAAACCCAGGAACTTGTACATCTCGACTGGAATTTACTCCAAGATGGCATTAAAATCTGGAAATAAACCTGAAATTCTTGTAATTTTCTCTGCCAAGTCTCCTAAATGGTCAGAATCAGGTTTTAACACAGCATTGGCTGGATGGAAAGAAAGGGAAAATGGCGGCTATTCAAATCCACCCAGTGATTGAGACAAAGCATTAAGTTCAGGAAACACAGTCAGACGACCAGAAAAAAACGGCGATGGCCAACCTTTGCACTGACTGTGCTCCGTTTTGGTGAGATAATCACCTTGCTGTGAAGAGTTTAAACTATGGTTTTGTTTGGCGACACCCTCTTGGCTCAGGCAGTCTCACTTTCTCTATTAAATTGTGACAATGCCACAACCGGCAGCCATCAGCTTGAGAAGGAAGAGGTCAAACTGATGTTTTAAACAACTGGCTTCATCCGGTCAGCACTTTCTCTGGCTGGGGGACAGAACGTTAACAGGAAAACAGGAATACTTGTGTCTGTCATTTCTAACCTCCAACCAAAAGTCAGGGTGGTTTGGTGGGAGAAACGTTGTTCTTGTCTGGGCTGGGAACCACGGACAATGGTATTGTTGATAACGGTGGGATGTACCGGGGGGGGGGGGGGGGGGGGGGGGGGGACAGAACGAGGGAGAGGGGGATGAGAAGAAAAGAGAAAGGGAAGTGTGTAAAGGAGGTTTCTGTCTATACGAGGCTAGATGAAGGGAGAGGGTAGGGTTTTTGATTGTGGGGAGAGGAACGGTAGGGGGTAAGGCTCCCGCCCACCGAGCCACCAAAAGCCCAAACCTCAGGCATGTGCTGGTGAGACTGGGGTAGAGTTGGGGGTCTGGGGGTAGGAGCCCTGTCTCCTTACCCCTCTACCCACATCTGATGCGCCGTCGCTGGGGGCCCGAGCTGCTGAAGTCTGGCCAAGCGCGGCGTGGTGTAGTGTGGTGTGCCCCCGCAGTACTGCACAGCTACAAAGCTGGAGCTGAGGGCTGGAGGCCAGGGCGGCACTATCAAAGGGCTCGTACAATGACTGCTCCCTCTGCCGCGGCGCACTTCAAAGGAGCTCCACCGCCACTCAGACTCACCATCGGATGGGAGGGAGGGAGAAGAGGGAAGAGAGGGGAGAACGGGGAGAACGGGGAGGAAAGACGGGACAGAGAGAGAAAGAGAGTAGGAGGAAAGAGAGGGAGAGAAACCCACCTACAATAGGAGCCACATTTTGTTCAGCAGAAGTAGAAACTCAGCCACATCTCAAAACAAAGTTTTGTGTTTATTAAATAGAGAAAGAAAGACAACATCTTCCTGCGACCCCTTTCCCCTTCCCATCTCTCCCCTTCCCATCTCTCCCCTTCCCATCTCTCCCCTTCCCATCTCTTCCCTCTGTTACCTGCGGGCCTTTTATGATCCAGAGATAACGACTCAGAAGGGGGGACGTTTTACAAGGCAGCACACCCCCACCACCCCCTCAATCTGCAGTCTCAAGGAGCCACCGGGGAGAGATAGAGAAGGGGGGAGGGAGGAAGGAGAGGAAGTAGAGAAGACATGACAAAACCCAGCAGGGAGGGAGAGGCTCTACCCTCATACGGTCGCTCCCTGCAGCTGGCCAGACCTCGGCACAATAGGCCAGTGACTCAACCAAAACAAACCCACAGACCCAGTCTAAACAGAAAGCCCCACTTTAGGTGATTCGCTGTGTCCCAAATGGCACCCTATTCCCTTTATAGTGCACTACTTTAGGCCAGGACCCATAGGGCTCTGGTCAAAAGTAGTGCACTATAAAGGGAATAGGGTGCCATTGGGGGTGCACAGTTCAGTCGCACACATGTAAACTAGAAGTCCCCAAGTGCCCCTAAGAAGTATCAAAGAGAGCCCTTTTCTCTGAAGGAGGAGAGGCAAGAGATTATGTCCAGGGTTTGACTAAAACACACCTGCATAGTTTAGACATTCCACTACAGCTGCTACACCCCTGGAAGGCCACAAGTGCTGAGGTTGTCTTTTTCTCCTTCACAGGGCTCTGCTTTGTGTGTGTGTGTGTGTGTGTGTGTGTGTGTGTGTGTGTGTGTGTGTGTGTGTGTGTGTGTGTGTGTGTGTGTGTGTGTGTGTGTGTGTGTGTGTGTGTGTGTGTGTGTGTGTGTGTGTGTGTGTGTGTGTGTGTGATTGAGAGTGAGTGAGCGAGCGAGCGCGAGAGGGGACATTTCCGTTTCCACTTCCTAACCCACAGTAACATTAGCCGGTGGCTGTCGCCCTGATTTATGCCAAGGCTACTCTTTTTTTTCCTTCTTTGTGAAGTCTAGTTTTAAAGAGGAGGCAGGAGATCCCTCTCCTCTACTCTGCTGAGCTGAGACGCTCAGAGCAAGACCCTGAGTGTTTCACAGCCCCCCGAAACCATTCCAATTATCCCAGGTCACTAATAATGCTGTGGTGGTGGAGTGTGTGTGTGTCCTCCACTGTGGCCTTAAGGCAACCAGCACCAAATCAAACTGAAGGTAAGACTCTGAACCTTGCCTGACGGCAGCCAGAGAGTGCGGCTGGCTGTTTGAGAGAGAGGGGGAGAAAGGGAGGAGAGAGAGGGGGAGAAAGGGAGGAGAGAGAGGGATGAGGGGCAGAGAGAGAGTGGAATGACAGTTGGGAGAAGGAGAACTCTCGAGCACAAGAGGAATTTTATTTTTTGCCCTCTCCCTCCCTCCCCCTTGCTCCCCCCCACCCCCACTCCTTGCTCATCAAAGCCTGACAGATGACTTCTGCCTCCACACATCACAGAGAGGTCTCTCCACTACAGTCAACGCTTCGTACCGCACTAGTTCACCAGCTACCGACACAAACACACCATCTTTGGCCTCCAAACCATTTTTAGTTGGGGCAGTCGAAAAAAAGGCATTCAAACAGCCAAGCTGAATCCCCCCCCAAAAAACTAAATCCAAAATGTAGAGCTACAGATTTACTGACTCGCACGAAAAAACTGGGGAAATTCAAGTGTGCTCTCACAGAGCTATCCGGTTACCGGGTGGAAACAAAAGAGCACGTTCATAAGAGTTAGACTGAGATGACTCCGTCAGTTACAACGCTGGGAGTTTTTATGAAAGTTTGTGACTCATGGCCCACGCTGTTCATCAGATTGAAAAGGCCACCTTTGTTAGTAGTCGTCTCCCTCCCTTTGTGACAAATGCGCAGTGGCTGAAAAGTAGATAGCCTTAAGGACATGTGTGTTTCCCGATCAGATAAACATCTCCCTGTGAATCAGACTGGCTGAGTCAGACAATGAGACTAACAGAGAGAGAGAGAGAGCGAGAGAGAGAGAGAGAGAGAGAGAGAGAGAGAGAGAGAGAGAGAAAGAGAGAGAGAGAGACAGAGAGAGAGAGAGAATGAGTCAAGAGCGACAGAGTGAAAAGTTATGTGTCAGAACAAAAGTGTCAGAGAGAGAGGAACAGAGAGAGAGAGAGAGAACGTATCAAAGAAAGAGGAAGTGCGAGAGAAATTTAGTGTCAGAGAGAGAGCGAGATGGAGGGAGGAAATACACATTTCACAATGTCAAACTAATAGCTGGATTCCCAGAGAGCTATTTAACTGCGGGGTAAGAGAACCAGCTGTTTGCTGGGTCTGGTGTCTGACCCACTGGGGATAACAAACAATCCACTCCAAGAAATGAAACACTGTTGAACTGCTGCACTCATTGGTGTGACCTTTTCAGCCAGACATTTACATCTGTACAGAAGAGTTGTATTGATCCTTACCCTACTCTCCTTTAAAAGGGTATTCTGATTCATCATGCCCTGCAAATTAATGTGCAAACAATATCAACAGAAATAAACAAGAACATCCGGTGTGTCCTTTCAAAGTGAATAGATAGATGCATTACAAAACCATTACAAAACCATTACAAAACCATTACAAAACCATTACAAAACAACTACAAAACCATTACAAAACCATTACAAAACCACTACAAAACCACTACAAAACCATTACAAAACCACTACAAAACCATTACAAAACTATTACAAAACCACTACAAAACCACTACAAAACAACTACAAAACCATTACAAAACCATTACAAAACCATTACAAAACCATTACAAAAACCATTACAAAACCATTACAAAACCACTACAAAACCATTACAAAACCACTACAAAACCATTACAAAACCATTACAAAACCACTACAAAACCATTACAAAACAACTACAAAACACTTACAAAACCATTACAAAACCACTACAAGACCATTACAAAACCACTACAAAACCATTACAAAACCATTACAAAAACCATTACAAAAACCATTACAAAACCATTACAAAACCACTACAAAACCATTACAAAACCATTACAAAACCACTACAAAACCATTACAAAACCATTACAAAACCATTACAAAACCATTGCAATCGAGGCGAGGGCGGATATAAAAAGAAATAGACAAGTAAGTTCATTTAAAGACGTTCGCTGCCTGAAGTCTGCATTGCCAAACGCTAACCTCAATCCAGGCTCTTTGGGATCTACATAAATTGAGGAGTCGTGGCAGTCCTCTCTGGTATTATGCATATGAGTTTAAGGTTGTCACAATGAATCAGCCGTGGTGTCCATCCTGCCTCGGATAGACCCAGCTAATTATTGGATCACGGATAAAGTCTCTCCGTCTTTGAAAAGAGGCAGAGGCGAAGTGCGGCCGACGAATAAGAGAAAAGCGGTCCAATTTAGGTACGGCGGGGGGAGCCACCGGTCAAGAATCAATCAAGCAGAAAACCTTTGTCTGGTTCAGGGTTTGATTTCGTTGTAAGTTCTGCCCTACAGAGAGAGAGAGAGAGAGAGAGAGAGAGAGAGAGAGAGAGAGAGAGAGAAAAGAGAGAAAAGAGAGAGAGAAAAGAGAGAAAAGAGAGAGAGAGAAAGACAAAAGAGAGAGAGAAAGAGGATGCCATAAAAATGCAGACAGCAGGATGTTATAAGATTAACCTCAGAGAGAGAGAGAGAGAGAGAGAGAGAGAGAGAGAGATACCTAATGGTAGAAATGAGGGCATTCATTTATTTTACCCCGTTTAAAGCCTGGTGACACTTTGGTTCAAAAGCTCTACATGTTTGTGTCTGTTACTGGCGCTGGTCACAACTTACCCAATGACAAACTGACACTTTTCACAAAGAACAACCCCACAACATTTGACTGATTACGTAGTGCTTTATGTGTTATAGTGCTCGTACACAACAGGACCCTCCACACTTCACACCAAACCGCCAACAAATCTCTACCAAACGATGTGATTTGACAGTATTCTAGTGGAACGTGGTGTTTCATAGCTTTCCTGAGCCCAGATGTAGTCTGGAAGGTCTAGTCTCCATTCAGTGTCGGGTAGAACAGAAAACATGCAGACCATCTGGGTCTAGGCTGCATGCCTCCCAAATGGCACCCTATTCCATATAGTGCACTAGGCCCATAGGGGTATGGTAGTGCACTATGTAGGGAATAGGGTTCCATTTGGAACGGAACCTCACACTCCTCCAGGAATATCTGCTGCTATGAAGAGGCCAGACTAGAAAAAGGTCTGTTCTGTAACATCTTGCGATAATGCAGAGCACTTTGTCCATATCCGTGTTGGAGTTACATCTAATAAGGACATCAGTTTGGATTTAAGACAGGACTCAACAACAACAGTTTCTCAGCCATGCACTGCCAACGTTCACACAGAGGATTTAGATGGTCATCTCACTAGCCAGACAAAAGACTGTCAATGGAGTGGCCAGGTCAGTATACACCCAGAACACACACACACACACACACACACACACACACACACACACACACACACACACACACACACACACACACACACCTCACTCCTTGAGATTTAACACCATTGACACCACAGGAGGTTGGTGGCACCTTAATGGGGGAGGACGGGCTCATGGTAATGGCTGGAGCAGAATATGCAGAATGGTATCATACACATGGTTTGACGCCATTCCATTGGCTCCGTTCCAGACCTTATTATGAGCCGTCCTCCCCTCAGCAGCCTCCACTGAGTGACACAATGACCATGGTGAGTTGAGGGTGGACCCTGTAGGATTAGTCTGTAAACAGTGTACAAGGCTTGACACATACTACCAGACCAGACGGGCATGACTGGAGGGGGGGGGTCTTACCATTTATGCTCAGATGTACGCCGTTTTCATTCTCTGGCCTGTACCTGCAGAAAATGGCATCTTTTAACATGTTTGTCTTTACATAAGGCATGTCCAGGTGAGGAAAAGAAAGCCAATTGGGCTAATGGAGCGTCTCACCACAAACGACAGCAGAAATTCAATCAATCTAATGTTTTTATAAAGCCCTTTTTACATCAGCAGATGTCACAACGTGCTGTACAGAAACCCAGCCTAAAACCCCAAACAGCAAGCAAATGCAGATGTAGAAGCAACTTGATAATAGATATGGAAATGGTAATATAGCACGTGGTCTACGTTATAGCTGGGCCGACAGTGATTAGATTTCTAAATATATATTTTTCCCCCAATAGGTTCCTACACAACGGTGCAGTGTTTACATAGAGCTTTAAGCTAAGAGCACAGTGGCAGAGACATACAGCAGGTCAACCAATAGAGTGCAAAGCCCAGAGAGCAGTTAAGAAGCCAACCAGCATTTACAGACTAATCCCAAAGTAGGTGGAGTGGAGAGGGGGGTGAGAGAGAGGGGGGTGAGAGAGAGGGGGGTGGATGGATGGAGAAAGGAGAGGGGGAGGGAGTACAAAGGAGAGGTGCAGGTTGAGTGACACTGGTACCTGCATGGTGGTTCTGAAAGCCCACTCTAGTGAGGGCGGAGGGGTCGAATGGAGTTCTATGGGGGTCTGGAGAGGGAGGAGGAGGAGAGGGGTGGTTATGGGTGGATGGGGCTGAAACCTTTCATGCATATTCCAGGTGAAACTACCCACATGGTCAAAGTGGGGCCTCTTGATTGGTTATTTCTAGGGAAATGCAGCTATAACTTCCCCAATACTGTGTGACAAGCATGTCACAACACCTGGCTATGATTATCTCAGCATTACAGGGGTCTGTTTCACAGTGACAAGACCTTTTACTGCTTGTGGTGCATGTAGTGTTAAAATGACTTGGGCTAGTGTGAGAGACGAACACAAAAGAGACTGCATGGAGAGTTTGTACAGGACAAACTGAACACTCATCACCTCATAGAACAACAATCGAGAGGAAAAAGGGAAAATGGAAAAGACAGGGAGAGAAATAGAGGGAGAGAGAGGTAGGAAAAGAGGGAGAGAAAGAGAGGGAGAGAATTAGAGGGAGAGAAAGAGAGGGAGAGAATTAGAGGGAGAGAAAGAGAGGAAAAGAGAGGGAGAGAAAGAGAGGGAGAGAAGGAGAGGGAGAGAAAGAGAGGAAAAGAGATGGAGAGAGGAAAAGAGAGGGAGGAAAAGGGAGGGTGGCGAGAGGGAGGAAAAGAGAGGGAGAGAGAGATGAGAGAGAGAGAGAGGAAAAGAGGGAGAAAGAGGGAGAGAAAGGGAGGGAGAGAAAGGAAAAGAGAGGGAGAGAGAGGGAGGGAGAGACAGGGGAGGGAAAAGAGAGGGAGAGAAAGAGAGGGAGGAAAAGAGAGAGGGAGAGACAGGGGGAGAGAGAGAGGGAGAGACAGGGGAGGGAAAGAGAGGGAGAGAAAGAGAGGGAGGAAAAGAGGGAGGGAGAGACAGGGGGAGAGAGAGAGGGAGAGACAGAGGGAGGAAAGAGAGGGAGAAAGAGAGGGAAGAAAAGAGAGGGAGAGAAAGAGAGAGAGAGAGAGATAGAGAGAGGGAGAGATAGATAGATAGGAAGAGAAAGAGAGGGAGAAAGAGGGAGCGAGAGAAAGAGCGAAATTGGGAAAAGGATAGGAAGAGATAGAGGAAAAGGGGGAGAGGTTGGTTACCTGCAGCCGGTTCCTGTATCTTCTCCCTCTTCCGCTTCTTCTTCTTTCCCTAGAAAATATCGAGGTGAACGCTTAAAGTGTGGCTCCAGCACTCACCCTCACTCCACCACGCTTAGTCCTGCTGCCGTTTGCCCTGTTCACTCATCCCCCGCCGGGCAGCCAACCAGCACTCCTCGCTCTCTGGGCCTGCAGCCAATCACCACGCTGGGATTGGTCAGAGGGGCTGACCATCTCTACTCCCTGCCTATGAGAGCTGGTTGTCTCCATCCTCTCCACACCTGACTTCAGTATAGTGTGCTCTCTAACAAACAGACATGTTTGGTAGGATCCATTCTAGAATGTTAGGTTTTGAACCCCACCCTTGCCTTCCAATCGGAGCAAGTAGCAAACTTGGCTGTCCTCTCCTCACTGTATCAGTGTGTGCTCTCTAACAACCTATAATGAACAAAACGTCCATCACCATTCTTATATAAAGACTTAAAGTGTAGCAGCAGCAGCGTATGTAGTCTTTTCAGTCTCCTAACACCAAACATCAATATGTAATTAAAACATAAACATGTGGCTATATATTACTTGGGAGAGCTGGTCCTCAACTGATTACCATGGAGAGCATCAGTCAACCCCCCTCCAGCGAGCGCTGATCACTGAGCTCCACTGTGAGTAAGTGTGTGTGGATTTATAGCTTATACCCAAATCCCCTAGGGAGGGGAACTATAGGTGGAGATAGCAGCATAACAGTCATTCTAGTCAAATATGAGCAGCACTTTGGTTTCCTGCTGCAAAGTCTACTAATCCACTTATTTATGATGAGCTAATCTGGGTTCCTCTCACACCGCTGTGGCAGACAGAGAGAGGAGAGGGGGGGGGGCAGGTGATGTGTACAGTAGTCTATGACAGTGTGTGTGTGTGTGTGTGTGTGTGTGTGTGTGTGTGTGTGTGTGTGTGTGTGTGTGTGTGTGTGTGTGTGTGTGTGTGTGTGTGTGTGTGTTACAGTACTATGAAAGGCTTAGTTTATTTCGGAGGGGTGCTTGGTGTTAAGTGTCTATGAGACTCATAAGCTGTGTTCGAATATCCATAAAAACATCCAGTATACTACATACTTAATGAGTATATACTACGTACTATATACTACTAGTTCATTTTAGAATACTGTAAACGAGCGGTATGCTTTCAGTTGAGCGTACTAGCGCTTCGCCTGTCTATCGGAAGTTGATGCTGTTGCTATGCAACCTCTTGCTAGCTTGTTAGCATAACAAATTACTAGCTAGACATCTTACGATGTGTGTTCATAAATTCAATCGGGAGTGCCAGAGAGCGCTCTGTGCATTCATAAACTTAGAGCTTTGTCAGATTGTCCGTTCCTTAATTCAGATCGCACACTGGATGCTCTGGTCGAGGAGTAGGATTGATCTGAACGTTCTGACCTCACAACAGCAGTCAAGCAACCAAGCTAACTGGCTAACCTGCTAGCTACTTCCAGAAAAACATGAGAGAATAGCTCACTCTGACCATTTTACTCACCCTAGCAGAGCTGGTTAGGCTGTTTTCATGTTATCCAGAGCGTTGGTGACTAACTGTGCTGCTGACAACAATTTAATTATGCTTTTTTGCCGACAACGTTTACTGACACCGGCCATATTCAACGGGTGTTGAGCGTTAGTAAATTCATCAGTTATTCTACACTCTGGCACACTCAGACAAGAGTGCTCTGAAATCGGAAAAGATAGCCAGTCCATTGAGAACGCACACCGACTATACCACTTAGCTAAGCTAAGAATGCTGTGAATAATAAGTCAATAAAAGTTGGGTAGTTAATTAGATAGCATATAGTTAATATACTGGCAAGTTCAACAAGGTATTAGTAGCCAACTAAGGTTAGGTAGCTAGCTAACATACCTGTCCATACTGCTGTAATGATATGCTATGTGGTTCGTAAGGACAGCGTAGCTAACAAATTGTCAGCCAGAGAGGTAACTTATTTGAAAAGTCATTACTTTATTACATTGCTCAACATTTTCTTAACATTTGTCATAATTAGTTAAAGCAACCAATATGTATCCGCTCTTGTCTGACTTCTGCTGCATATTTACCGCCATTTTCTTCAAACCTGGAAATGTTGTGAAGCCACGCCTATTTTCTGAATCATTTCATTATGGGTCCTAAAAGCACAGAAATAGTGTCCACTGCTTTCATATTCTGGCGAATTTAGTACGACATCCGGGAACTTTTGGCATACTAACCTCCATACTATGACCAATAAGCATACTACATACCCAATTTACGTCACAACAGTACGGTTAGGATAAGTATTCGAACGCAGGTATACGGTAGTAGAGGCCATCAGACACCAGGAGGTCATCCACTGCTTCCTGGCTTATTGCTTTAGCCTATCAGATCAGTCCTTTCAGATCTGTCAACACCAATGGGGTAAGGGCTAGAGACTAAAGTCTGTACTGCATTGTATTGTCCTGCCCTATGCTGTACTGTCCTCTACTCCCTGTCCTGCAGTGTTTCCCCCAGCGTGGTGTGGTGGCGGCGGGGCGGCGGAGGCAGAAGGTGAGAGGTGCTGAGCGGGGCTGTCCAGAGAGAAGGCAGATGAACACTACAAAGAGCCCCTGTGGTGGTGGAGTGAAAGTGAGTGCTGGAGCCACACTTTTTAACAACGGCAGGCGCTAGCATACAGTCACATACACACACACACGGAACAGTCTCACACACACACATATATGGAACAGACACACACACCTAGATGAACATGACATATTACTAACATGACAGGTGCCCTGACACACACACACATCTTGGTGCTGTGCCATCTGAAATCACACAGTAATCTACTCGTCACTAAGTGTCTACGCTCTTGGTAGGGGCATCAACTCTGTTTACATATCCAAGGCTTCCTTGTTGATACGGAACATCAAAGACTGGCAGCACCATCCACAGGCCACTATTCTCAGTGTCGCATAATACTGAGTCTGATACTAGAATCCTTTATGGTGGTAATAATAGCATGGAAGTAGAGTGCTATGAATTACACATTAGGCTGTAGCATAGCAGCTAAAAATGGACACCATTATCATGGAAAAGGCTAATGTTTATTAGAATGTTGTAGCTAGCATTGTCTTTAGAAATCTAACACAGAATACTAGCTACTGTTCTGAAATTCGTAAACAACATATAGCCTACATCAAAACTGAACAGGCCTGGGTTCAAAGAGCATTTTAAATCTTTTAAATACTTTAGCGGTGCTTGATCAACCTTGCCTGGATAAATATGACCAATGGAATAGCCCCAAAAGTGCAAACCCTGCTTATCTGGCACTCCAGGCAAACTCAAACACTCAAAAGTAATTGAAAGATTTCAAATACTATTTGAACCCCAGTCAGAAAAATACAATCCCAGTAGACAAAAATCCCACACACAAACACACCTCTCCGCTGCCAATCCGTTTCTATATGATACTTACATAATTATCTCTGGCGGACCAGCCTGGGTAGAGCTGCATGTGGAGCTGCCGTTCCTTGCGGGCTAATTCGTAATACTTAGCTTGCTCTTCTCTGGATAAAGCATGCCACTGATTCAGTACGAGAGAGAAAAAAGAAAAAACACCACACAGTCAATTACTGGTCTGCACTTTCAAGTTCCCTCCAAAGATCCCTCCAAAGACACGGGTGCTAGTGTTTTGCTACAGAAAAAAATTCCTTTACAAAAATGTACAAACGCTTGGTAAAAAAAAATAGGGAATCATTTTTGTTTTTAAAGGGGGCGAACATGATGAAGAGATTAGCATATGGGCAAGAGAGAGAAAGAGAAAAATACTTTGATTTCATATCAAAACACTGGTTCCAATTTAGCGGCGCTTTTGTTTCAGACTATGTCAGCGGGCAATTACCAAACACAGGCCGCAAACAGAGCTCTGCTGTGACTGGCTGGCCCAAACACCAGGGCTTTCTGTTAAGGCTTTAAACACCTTCTATCGGCCTCTTTCTCATTCACTTTCTTTCTTCTACTCCCAGTCTCAAAAGGAACACATTTTGTCATTTCCAAACCACACTATTATTATCTACGGTAAGTTTAAAGAAAAAACCCATTTGGTGGAATGTCCGCTAGTCAGTCAGGTAGAAAGTGGATCTGTCTGATGAGGGGAAGTAACAGGTTAGGACAAGGAGATGGTCATCGGGATTAGTCCCTTGAAGGACCTTGATGTGGAAGAGTTGAAGGAACATCTCAAACATAGAAAGAGAATCCAGAGAAAGGTCTTGGAACCTCTAACCAGTCCACCCATTATGACATCATTTGTTTTTGTATTTATTAGGGATCCTCATTGGCTGTTGCCAAGGCAGCAGCTTCTCTTCCTGGGGTCCAAACACACTAAGGCACTTACGTTACATACGAAACAAAAGATAAACCAGTACATCATATAACATCATCATGATCTCGAAGCCCTCTAGCTGAACGAGAGATGCTGTCAGGTGGTTATGGTTAACACAGGAACACAAACGGTGTCTTATGGCCGTTTCCCTGGCACACATCATCACATTGTCACGGTTTCAGACCCGTGATTACAGAACAAGGGGTGGTTAACCGTTCTCCACCCCAGTCAGGGTGCTCTATCCTGGGTTCTCGCATACGTACCCTCCGTCCCAGGATCTGGTTGATGGCGGCGCTCTCCTTGAGCGTGCACTCTGCCACCACGTTGGCCCTCATCTCCTTCATGTACAGCATGAAGGCATTCAGCGGCTTCTTGATGTGGGGTCTCTTGGGCTCCTGCTCCTTCCTCTGATCCTGGTGCTGAGGCTTCCTGGCAAAACAATTGGCGAGAAAAGAACAAGGGAGCGAGGTAAAGAAGAAGAAGGGCATGGCGGCGGTGCTAAAACAAAGAGAGGGGGGCAGAGGAGGGAGGGTTGCGACGGTGAAACTGGGCGCCTCCGGAGTGTGAGAACAAACGGCAAGGGGTCTGTTTCACTTCAGCCAATTGGGAGCGAGGGTGTGTGCGTGCGAGGCGTTTCCGCCACGCCAGGAATCTTTAATCATGTACAGTCATACAGTCTTGGAGCTTTCAAGCGGAGAGAGAGATTACTTCACCAGTAATGGCAACTAAACCTTCCCCCCAGCACACACACTGCCAATCGCTTAGTAGCTCTAGAGTCACAGGGCCTTGATGTGTGTCTGTGTGTGGTGTGTGTGTCTCTGTCTCTGTGTGTCTCTCCGTTTCTGTGTGCGTGTGTCTCTGTCTCTGTGTGTCTCTGTGTGTCTCTGTGTGTGTGTGTGTGTGTGTGTGTGTGTGTGTGTGTGTGTGTGTGTGTGTGTGTGTGTGTGTGTGTGTGTGTGTGTGTGTGTGTGTCTCTCTCTCTGTTTGTATGCATGTTGTGATGCCAGGGGCCAAATGAAGCGTGGTGGTCCCTTATCAGCTCTATGAGTCCCTTGTTGCTTATCTCCTCACATCAAGGTGATAGGAGAGAAGGGAGGCTGGACTGCTGAGTTGTTGGGACATGTGGTTGAGTGGCCAAATACCTGGAAGTATCCTGAACTCAATGTGCTGCTAATACGATAAGGAGTAGAATAGTGAGGTGTGTTTTGGTAGGAATGTGTGTTTTCAGCAGAACAGTAGAGAGGGGCGTATGAGGGTTTGTTTGAGCCCTGTATGAAGTGGACCCAGACAGGGCCACTGTTTGGGGGACTCACATGTGCATCAGGTCGTTGTCGTGCTGGGGCTCGTGTTTGACCTGGGGGTTGACGATGGCCGGGTGGGGGATCCCTGTGGCGTGGGGGCCGGGGGGACCGGGGACCATGGTGGGAGAACCTGGAACAAGAACCCATGCAATAATTTTAGAACCTCGTCCTCTCTCTCTCCCCAACATACTCACACTAGGTGAAGTAAGAGTTCAAAGATATTCAAAGTAAAACACAGGAGAGAGGTTTGAGAAAAACACAGTAGGGAAGCATCTGGGTCCAAAGCCTCTCCTGTCTATACCAGGACTGTCCTGGCATGTACCAACCAGAGAAGGGGGAAGGAGAAATGAGAAGGAAAGAGAGATATGGCAATAAAGAATCCAGGGGAGAGAGAGAGAGTGAGAGAGAGAGAGAGAGAGAGAGAGAGTAGGAGAGAGAGAGAGAGAGAGAGAGAGAGAGAGTAGAGAGAGAGAGAGAGAGAGAGAGAGAGAGTAGGAGAGAGAGAGAGAGAGTAGGAGAGAGAGAGAGAGAGAGAGAGAGAGAGAGAGTAGGAGAGAGAGAGAGAGAGAGAGAGCGAGAGAGCGAGCGAGGCCTCATACGAGAGCGAGTAACATAGTGCAGCTCAGAGGGAGCCGCTGACACAGGAGTCTTTTGAGCAGCTAAATAGACAGCTGAATATGCGGGAGCACGTATGGGGCTGTCTGTTGGACTGGTCTGTGGGACATGTGCTGGGCACAGGGAGAACCAGTGTGGTGAGGCCACAGCACTGATGAGACAGAGTCCAAGGTCTCTATTTCCCCTCTGTGTGCCTGTCTGTCTGTCTGGTCACCCTTCTCAATGGATCCACATGTACAGTACTGTATATAGTTGGTCTCAATCTTCTCTTGTTGGTTGGGTGGTTGTGTGTGTGTGTGTGTGTGTGTGTGTGTATGTGTGTGTGTGTGTGTGTGTGTGTGTGTGTGTCATCCTAAACGTACCATCCCAGTGGGGGCGTGATCTGTCCCACTCCTCCAGGGGAGAGGGGGTAGAAGTTGGTCATGTCTGGCCCGGGGTGATGCCGCTGCATGCCTGTAGAGAGACAGGATGAGTGGTACTGTCCTGTATGAAAAGGAACAGAACATGCATTCAATGACCCGACCATGAAGATAACGCGTTGTCCCAACGTTGTTGAAATGTTGCTGTATTAGACACCATATTGTAAGTGTTTGGAGACTTGCTTGTTATTGATACTGTACATTATTGTTAGAACATTTAATGACCGTGAATGAGGGGTAACCACCCAGTATTATTTGTGTGTGTGTGTACACTTCCATCTTTTGAATGGTTTCTCCAGCATCTTTGAATGGTTTGATCCTGCATGTCACTGACATGACAAGGACATCTGTGCCATGCAGCGTTGGAATTCAGTATATGAATTGTACGTGTGTGTGCCAAGTGTGTATAATTATAATAGATACAGAAAGGTTCACATTTGCCCCATGTGGCCCTCCAGTCCCTCTAGTCCCTCTAGTCCCCCCATGTAGCCCTCTAGTCCCTCCAGTCCCTCTAGTCCCCCCATGTGGCCCTCCAGTCCCTCTAGTCCTCTAGTCCCCCCATGTAGCCCTCTAGTCCCTCCAGTCCCTCTAGTCCCCCCATGTAGCCCTCCAGTCCCTCTAGTCCCCCCATGCGGCCCTCCAGTCCCTCTAGTCCCTCCATGTAGCCCTCCAGTCCCCCCATGTGGCCCTCCAGTCCCTCTAGTCCCCCCATGTAGCCCTCTAGTCCCTCCAGTCCCTCTAGTCCCCCCATGTAGCCCTCCAGTCCCTCTAGTCCCTCCATGTAGCCCTCCAGTCCCATTAGTCCCCCCATGTGGCCCTCCAGTCCCTCTAGTCCCCCCCATGTAGCCCTCCAGTCCCTCTAGCCCACCCCCCATGTAGCCCTCCAGTCCCTCTAGTCCCCCTTATGTAGCCCTCCAGTCCCTATAGCCCACCCCCAATGTAGTCCTCTTGTCCCTCTAGTCCCACCCATGTGGCCCTCCAGTCCCTCTAGTCCCCCCATGTAGCCCTCTAGTCTCTCCAGTCCCTCTAGTCCCCCATGTAGCCCTCCAGTCCCTCTAGTCCCTCCATGTAGCCCTCCAGTCCCATTAGTCCCCCCATGTGGCCCTCCAGTCCCTCTAGCCCACCCCCCATGTAGTCCTCTTGTCCCTCTAGCCCCCCCCCATGTAGCCCTCCAGTCCCTCTAGTCCCCCTTATGTAGCCCTCCAGTCCCTATAGCCCACCCCCAATGTAGTCCTCTTGTCCCTCTAGTCCCCATGTGGCCCTCCAGTCCCTCTAGTCCCCCCATGTAGCCCTCTAGTCTCTCCAGTCCCTCTAGTCCCCCCATGTAGCCCTCCAGTCCCTCTAGTCCCTCCATGTAGCCCTCCAGTCCCATTAGTCCCCCCATGTGGCCCTCCAGTCCCTCTAGCCCACCCCCCATGCAGTCCTCTTGTCCCTCTAGTCTCCCCCATGTAGCCCTCTAGTCCCTCTATCCCCCCCCCCCCCCATGTAGCCTTCTAGTCCTCTCTACTCCCCCCCACGTAGCCTTCTAGTCCCTCTAGTCCCCCCCATGTAGCCCTCCAGTCCCTCTAGTCCCCCCCATGTAGCCTTCTAGTCCCTCTACTCCCCCCCATGTAGCCCTCCAGTCCCTCTAGCCCACCCCCCATGTAGTCCTCTTGTCCCTCTAGTCCCCCCGATGTAGCCCTCTAGTCCATCTAGTCCCCCCCATGTAGCCCTCTTGTCCCTCTAGTCCCCCCCATGTAGCCCTCTAGTCCCTCTAGTCCCCCCATGTAGCCCTCCAGTCCCTCTAGCCCACCCCCCATGTAGCCCTCTTGTCCCTCTAGCCCACCCCCATGTAGCCCTCTAGTCCCTCTAGTCCCCCCCATGTAGCCCTCTTGTCCCTCTAGCCCACCCCCATGTAGCCCTCTAGTCCCTCTAGTCCCCCCCATGTAGCTCTCTTGTCCCTCTAGCCAACCCCCATGTAGCCCTCTAGTCCCTCTAGTCCCCCCCCATGTAGCCCTCTAGTCCCTCTAGTCCCCCCCATGTAGCCCTCTAGTCCCTCTTGTCCCCCCCATGTAGCCCTCTTGTCGCTCTAGCCCACCCCCATGTAGCCCTCTAGTCCCTCTAGTCCCCCCATGTAGCCCTCCAGTCCCTCTAGCCCACCCCCATGTAGCCCTCTAGTCCCTCTAGTCCCCCCCATGTAGCCCTCTAGTCCCTCTAGTCCCCCCCATGTAGCCCTCTAGTCCCTCTAGTCCCCCCATGTAGCCCTCCAGTCCCTCTAGCCCACCCCCATGTAGCCCTCTAGTCCCTCTAGTCCCCCCCATGTAGCCCTCTTGTCCCTCTAGCCCACCCCCATGTAGCCCTCTTGTCCCTCTAGTCCCCCCCATGTAGCTCTCTTGTCCCTCTAGCCAACCCCCATGTAGCCCTCTAGTCCCTCTAATCCCCCCCATGTAGCCCTCTAGTCCCTCTAGTCCCCCCCATGTAGCCCTCTAGTCCCTCTAGTCCCCCCCATGTAACCCTCTTGTCCCTCTAGCCCACCCCCATGTAGCCCTCTAGTCCCTCTAGTCCCCCCATGTATCCCTCCAGTCCCTCTCGCCCACCCCCATGTAGCCCTCTAGTCCCTCTAGTCCCCCCCATGTAGCCCTCTTGTCCCTCTAGCCCACCCCCATGTAACCCTCTAGTCCCCCCCATGTAGCCCTCTTGTCCCTCTAGTCCCCCCCATGTAGCTCTCTAGTCCCTCTAGTCCCCCCCATGTAGCCCTCTTGTCCCTCTAGTCCCCCCCATGTAGCCTTCTAGTCCCTCTAGTCCCCCCCATGTAGCTCTCTAGTCCCTCTAGTCCCCCCCATGTAGCCCTCTTGTCCCTCTAGTCCCCCCCATGTAGCCCTCTAGTCCCTCTAGTCCCCCCCATGTAGCCCTCTTGTCCCTCTAGTCCCCCCCATGTAGCTCTCTAGTCCCTCTAGTCCCCCCCATGTAGCCCTCTTGTCCCTCTAGTCCCCCCCATGTAGCCCTCTAGTCCCTCTAATCCCCCCCATGTAGCCTTCTAGTCCCTCTAGTCCCCCCCATGTAGCCCTCTAGTCCCTCTAGTCCCCCCCATGTAACCCTCTTGTCCCTCTAGCCCACCCCCATGTAGCCCTCTAGTCCCTCTAGTCCCCCCATGTATCCCTCCAGTCCCTCTAGCCCACCCCCATGTAGCCCTCTAGTCCCTCTAGTCCCCCCCATGTAGCCCTCTTGTCCCTCTAGCCCACCCCCATGTAACCCTCTAGTCCCCCCCATGTAGCCCTCTTGTCCCTCTAGTCCCCCCCATGTAGCTCTCTAGTCCCTCTAGTCCCCCCCATGTAGCCCTCTTGTCCCTCTAGTCCCCCCCATGTAGCCTTCTAGTCCCTCTAGTCCCCCCCATGTAGCCTTCTAGTCCCTCTAGTCCCTCCAGTCCCTCTAGTCCCCCCCATGTAGCCCTCTTGTCCCTCTAGTCCCCCCCATGTAGCCTTCTAGTCCCTCCAGTCAGAGTGTTCATTAAGGCCAGTCTCTCTCTGTGCTTCTTGTAATGCTCCCTACAGAGAGCATTCACTGGGGCCCTGCCCTGTCACTGGATCCTCAACACAGCTAAGCTCTCCCTCTCTTCATCAACGCTAGGCCTCTTGGGCTTCAAGGTCAAGGGCTCTTAGCCTCCCTCAGCTTGTTGTAGAGGCTGGCGAGAAGTTAAACTGGGATGGAAGGAGGGAGAGAGGGAGGAGAGGGAGGGTGAAGGAAATTAAGGTAAATGGATCTGTCAGACTGGGAGCTATGGTCAAGGGAGTGCTGTGTAGGCCCGTGTAAAAGGCCCTACAGTGACACACACACACACACACACACATTGAAGAGGAAGAAGGCAAACGCCTCCAGATTAACACCATCTCCTAATCCCAGATGGACCCATGCCCCCCCCCCTTCTCTCCACCCCCCCTCTTTCTTCTCAGGCTGCAGTCTGTAGGGGTCTAACTCCCTCGGAGCGGCAGAGAGAGGAGGCTTATCTCCAAAGCCACTGTAGCAACGCTGGATTCCAGCACCCCCAGCCCACTTATTCACCACCCCACTCTCAGGGTGCTCTGTAGGGCACTAGGGAGGGAGGGAAGGAAGGGGAGAAAGAAGAATGGGGGATGTAAGGAAGGGTAAGGAGCAAGGGGCGGAGGGAAAGTGAGAAGGTAGTGAAGGATAGGAAAGTCAGGAGGGAAGGGAGAGAGTGAGGGAGAGATAGAGATGGAGTGAAGGGAGCTCAGTGTTAACACGGTCACTCAAGGCACTAAAAAGGTGCGTAATTACTCGTTCACGTTCTCATCTGAATGATTTTCAGAACCTTATCCACGTGTAGACACAACTTGTATTTCAAAATATGATCTCGTATTAAAATATGATATTGTAAGTGTTACATTTTTTCATTGTAAATTACAATGTGAAGTCTGAAGTCTGTTCAAAGGGCTCCGGAGTTTGACTTTCGATCCAACGTTACCGCCCGGCACATATTACATCTTATTAGGACCCATAATGAGAACATCCATGATTTCTTAAATAATTAACGAGAAGATCAAAGTCCTGATCCAGCTATGGAGTGCAGCGAGCCGATTGGCTGATGAAAATGAGAGAGAGCGAGTGAGCAAGAGAACGAGAAGGCAAAAGTGTGATAGAAAGGGAGAGAGAGAGAGAGAGATGGGTAGAGAGAGAGAGAGAGAGAGAGAGAGAGAGAGAGAGAGATAGAGAGAGAGAGAGAGAGATGGATAGAGAGAGAGAGAGAGATGGATAGAGAGAGAGAGAGATGGATAGTGAGAGAGAGAGATGGATAGAGAGAGAGAGAGAGATGATAGAGACTACCCTCTCTGCTTCCTACATATCTTAGCTTAGTATCTAGACCTGGAAATGCCAGGGGACTTCATTTACAGCTAATTCATCTAGCACATCTCTTCTACATGGACCAGTAGAGGGTATGGGAGTGTGTGGATCGATTCAGACTCGGATCTCCTCCAGCGGTTTCTTCATATAACTACATCCTGTGCTATGTTTTATCATCAACTCTCATACTCAATCCCTGGGGACTACTCAGACCAAAATGTATGAGGACTGTAAACAAGGACCAAAACGTTAAAAAAACAGAGCCCTATGGAAAGCATTACTGTAAAGAAATCCTG
Source organism: Oncorhynchus clarkii lewisi (assembly GCF_045791955.1). Classification (NCBI taxonomy): domain Eukaryota; kingdom Metazoa; phylum Chordata; class Actinopteri; order Salmoniformes; family Salmonidae; genus Oncorhynchus; species Oncorhynchus clarkii. Next base: position 70,038,180 of record NC_092156.1, on the reverse strand, counting down.
TAGCTACAAGGGAAGTGAATGACTTTCCTATTCAGTTGTCCTGCTGTGTACAGGTACATAAGATCACTACGATGTCTGGATGGAGCTGGTGTATGGTGGCCATATTGGATTATTTACTCAACTGCCCCGTCCCCGTCATCACACATCGCATCCTGTCTGGTCTGCCTCCTGCTTTTAAGTAGGGGGCGGTGCGTGGCAGCCGGAAGGAAGAGGGGAGGGGAGCGCATATGGAGTGCCGGGGCCAGACCAGTACAAGACCTATGAACCTCTGCCAAAGTCTCACCCTGACTGTGCCTGGGCTTTCCAACTGCCTTTATGCTCTAGTGTCTGTCAGGGGTTTTACTGTGACGTTTTTACCCAGACAGACAGTCTGTCAGGGGTTTTACTGTGACGTTTTTACCCAGACAGACAGTCTGTCAGGGGTTTTACTGTGACGTTTTTACCCAGACAGACAGCCTGTCAGGGGTTTTACTGTGACGTTTTTACCCAGACAGACAGCCTGTCAGGGGTTTTACTGTGACGTTTTTACCCAGACAGACAGTCTGTCAGGGGTTTTACTGTGACGTTTTTACCCAGACAGACAGCCTGTCAGGGGTTTTACTGTGACGTTTTTACCCAGACAGACAGTCTGTCAGGGGTTTTACTGTGACGTTTTTACCCAGACAGACAGTCTGTCAGGGGTTTTACTGTGACGTTTTTACCCAGACAGACAGTCTGTCAGGGGTTTTACTGTGACGTTTTTACCCAGACAGACAGTCTGTCAGGGGTTTTACTGTGACGTTTTTACCCAGACAGACAGTCTGTCAGGGGTTTTACTGTGATGTTTTTACCCAGACAGACAGTCTGTCAGGGGTTTTACTGTGACGTTTTTACCCAGACAGACAGTCTGTCAGGGGTTTTACTGTGACGTTTTTACCCAGACAGACAGGGAAATAGTATTATATAGGGTGACAAATGGAGGGGTAGAAAAGAGAGTAGAGAAAGATAAAGAACGATAGAGAAGAAAGAAAAGGGTTTTCAGCAGTGCAGGGTGGTAAATCCCCGACAGCCTTGCCTGTCTGAGGAGCTCTGCTTCATTCAGGTAGGTGGGAAGATGTGATACGCTGTGTGGAGGAATGTGTTCTAGTTTTCTTTCTCTGAGACAGAACGTCACCCAACCACCTTGTGTAGGTGGCTGGGTGAACTTATATGTTGCATTTCCCTCTGAGGAATAGCTTTGGCTTCATGCCTCTTTGTGGAGATGGGTAGTGATGAATACGGTGTGATGTGAAAATCTTTACTACACTGAACAAAATATAAAAAACGTGCAACAATTTCAACAATTTTACTGAGTTACAGTTCATATTAGGAAAATCTGTCAATTGAAATAGATTCTATGGATTTCACATGACTGGGAATACAGAAATACACAGATACCTTTAAAAAAAAAGTAGGGTGTGGATCAGAAAACGAGTCAGTACTAGTGTGACCACCATTTGCCTCATGGCTGTGCGAAGTTGCTGGATATTGGCGGGAACTGGAGCATCCCAAACATGTTCAATGGGTGACATATCTGGTGAGTATGCAGTATTCTATCTTCCATGGAAGAACTGGGACATTTTCAGCTTCCAGAAATTGAGTACAGATCCTTGCGACATGGGGTCGTGCATTATCATGCTGAAACATGGCGGCGAATGAATGGCACAACAATGGGCCTCAGGATCTCGTCACGGTATCTCTGTGCATTCAAAATGCCATCGATAAAATGCTGTGTTAATTATACGTAGCTTATGCCTGTCCCTTCCATAACCCCACCGCCACCATGGGGAACACATGTTGACGTCAGCAAACAGCTCGCCCACATGACGCCATCTGCCCGGTACAGACGAACCGGGATTCATCAGTGAAGAGCACACTTCTCCAGCGCGCCAGTGGGCATCACAGGTGAGCATTTACCCACTGAAGTCGGTTACAACGCAGAACTGCATGAGCTTCTATGAGACAGTTTGTGACTATTCTTCGTTGTGCAAACCCACAGTTCTATCAGCCATCCGGGTGGCTGGTCTCAGACGATCCCGCAGGTGAAGAAGCCGGATGTGGAGGTCCTGGGCTGGCGTGGTTACATGGGGTCTGCGGTTGTGAGGCCGGTTGGACGTACTGCCAAATTCTCTAAAACGATGTTGGCGGTGTCTTATGGTAGAGAAATGGACATTGAATTCTCTGGCAACAGCTCTGGTGGACATTCCTGCAGTCAGCATGCAAATTGCACGCTCCCTCAAAACATGAGACATCTGTGGCATCGTGTTGTGTGACAAAACTGCACGTTTTAGAGTGGCCTTTGAATGACCCCAGCACAAGGTGTGTAATGATCATGCAGTTTAATGAACTTCTTGATATGCAGCACCTGTCAGGTGGATGGATTATCTTGGCAAAAGAGAAATGCTCACTGACAGGGATGTAAAAAATGTGTGTACAAAATGTGTCTCCTTTGTGTTACCATGGTTAATGATGTCCACTGCTTTAGTGATTTGAGGGGAGGGGGGCATTGCCTACCTTGTTTGGGGTTGACGTCCTGGGGGTGGTGTCCGGAGTGGGGTCCGGGGGCGAAATGTTCGTCGCTGTAGGTGATGAGGGGGGTGAGCGGATGGACCGCATGGGACGGCTGTACCACCGGAACCTTATTGGACTGGAATGGAGAGGGAGAGAGAGACACAATGAGAGAGGCCGAGCACATTAAACAAGGAATTACATTACCTTTCCTCATTTCAGTTAGCAGCTAGCATTTACAGAGTTTTACAGTGTAAAATCAAGTCCCGGCCCTCTCTCAAATGACAAGGGTACGGCCGTTTGGTGATTTGTGTAGCACCACACACACACACACACACACACACACACACACACACACACACACACACACACACACACACACACACACACACACACACACACACACACAAAGGATCTGGTAAGATGAAAGGGGTGGTGCAGTCATACAATTTTCCTGTTTTTAATTATATTTCCACACCATGAGGTCGAAATAAGACTGAAATTGTGAAAATGCTCTTTTAGTGTAACAGATTTTGGAAATGTAAACCCCCCTGGAATTTCAGCCTGTTTAGGTGGCATGAGACTCTTGGCCAACGGCATGACATCACAATTTGATCTGATTATTCTAACCAATGACCAGTAAGTAATCTTTTATTTGCATATGTATCCTCCTACTTTGAAGGGGTAACTGGATAAGCTGTAAGAGAGTCTCTAAACGATCTTATCTGACAATCAGGGTTGTGTATGTAAATATATTTAAATTTGTATACAACACACCCATACGATCAGACTGAGCATTTCAATGGCAAAAGGAGGCTCAGGGAAATAAATTATTACAAATATATTTGTCAAGTGGCATGACGGAGTTATTTTCCTGAAATAAACAGTGATTTATTAAACACATGATGCAAAAAAATGATCTTAAAAAAAGACTGGATGGGGGCTTTAATGGCACAGTAAAAAATAAAACACCTTCCCGCAAGGGAGGTCTCAATGTACTCCCCTTCCAGCCTTTCCCCAACACCTCAAAACTTTGTTTAGCCTTGGTCAGTGAGTACTGCCCCTATTTCCTGCCTAAGGGCAGAGGGAGGTCTCAATGTACTCCCCTTCCAGCCTTTCCCCAACACCTCAAAACTTTGTTTAGCCTTGGTCAGTGAGTACTGCCCCTATTTCCTGCCTAAGGGCAGA